>NC_067312.1:10527459-10827459 GCF_020740795.1 Apus apus | reverse complement strand
GTGTGTCCAGTGGGTCAAAGGAGGTGATTCTGCACCTCTACTCCGCCCTCATGAGACCCCATGTGAAGTGCTGTGTCCAATTCTGGAGCCCTCAACACAGGAAAGACCCTGTTGAAGCAAGTCCAGAGGAGGGTCACAAAAGTTATCAGAGGGCTGGGACATCTCTCCTGAGAGGACAAAGTGTGAAAGTTGGGGTTGTTCAGTCTAGAGAGCAGCAGGCTTTGGGGCAACATTATTGTAGCCATTCAGTGCTTGAAGGAGGCTTGTAAGAGAGCTGGGGGCAGACTTTTTAGTAGGACCTGTTGTGATAGGACAAGGGTGATGGCTTTAAACTAAGAGAGGTTAGAACCAGACTAGATATAAGGAGAGTGGTGAAACAATGGAAGAGGTTGTTCAGTAAGGTGGTAGGTGTCCCATTCCTGGAAACACTGAAGACCAGGTTAGATGGGGCTTTGAGCAACCTCATCTACCAGAAGGCATCACTGCCCATGGCAGGGGAGTTTGCCTAGATGAGCTTTAAAAGTGTCTTCCTACCCAAACTATTCTGATTTGATGATTCTCCCTCTTCTCTTAGTGCTGCTCACATCTTTCCCAGAAGATTAATTCCAGAGGAATTATTTCAAAAGTTGTCCCCTTCACAAAATACAATGTACTGGGGAGTGCTTCCCATCTCCCCCATCTTCTAATTGTCTCCAGCTTCTAGACTATGGGTAGGACAAATAACCTATTTTCCTCATCTTCTGTGAACTCAGAGTCTGTTTGTACACAGCTACTGTGTGTGTTTCTTCATCCCCAGTTTCTGCTTTAGAAATATCCTGCCATGTTGCAGCTTCCTCCTATAGTCGTAATATGCTTGGAAAGAGGCAAGAAAATGGAGAAATCTTTCAAGATATCTCAGGGAGAGATCCACCCTCCCCTCCAGCAATAAGCACACAAATCATCTTGGAGTAAGAAAGTTTAGCATGACACTGATGGGTGAAATTACTGGGGTTTGGTTCTCCTGCAGATCCAAACAACCATCAGCCACACAATTTCACTCAACATTTTGGACAATGATTAGCCCTACTTCATTTTCTAGGGCTTGCCATGCAGACCACAGACAACATACAGGCTATCAGCTGTACATAACTGAATGTCTGAGAACATGTACAGGTTGGGTGTGAAGAGAAATGAGCACTTTGAGTTAGGGGCACCTCATCTCAGACCTGTTCGATACAAACCTTTCTGCAAACAGAATAGTTATAATAGAATCATAGAATCACAGACTGCTTTGGGCTGGAACAGATTTTAAAGATCATCTAGATCCAACCTTGCCTGCACAGGCAGGGACACCTCCCACAAGATCAGTTTTCTCAGATCCCCACCCAACCTGGCTTTGAACACTTCCAGGGATGGGCCTTCCACAGTTTCCATGGGCAACCTATGCCAGTGTCTCACCACCCTCATAATGAAGAATTTCCTCCTAATATATCATCCAAATCTCCCCTCTTCAAGTTTTAATCCATTAACCCTGGTCCTCTGAGTTCATGTCCTTGAATTCAGCAGATTCAATGCTGCAAACCATCTGTTCAGTTTCATGAGACATGGGCTTCAACAGAAAATCCACATTCAGAAGCTCCTGTTTGACCCCATCCTCAGTCTCAGAGCTGGTATGGGAAAAAAAGAAATAAAAAGCAAGGAAAAAAAAAAAAGGGAAAAAAAAAAGTGTATTTGTTTGCATTTTTCAGGGTTTCATAAAACTTGCTTTGTCACAACCTGTGGTACAATGACCTGTGATGTGAGAGCCCAGCAGAGGTTAACTCCTTAGGCCAGTTTTGTGGCTGAAACCAGTGTCTCATGGAAGTGTGCCCTCACATATGGCAATAATACCAGCAAAAAAAGTATGCCAGTGTTGCCTAGAATATGGACCAGAGTGGATGACCAGAGTGGATGTTAGTGCAATAAGGGAAGATGACAAGGCCCACTGTTGAATGTTCAGCTTGACCATTTATAGACCCTGTTTAATGAAATGTGTTTGCAACAAGGCAGCTTTAACTTGCCTTCAAAGATATAATCCAAATCCCTGGGGGGAACTCCCATGTATATTCATGACAGCAACCCAAACTCACTTGCAGAATTTAGAAGTCTCCTACTGATAAATGTGCCAGCAGATGCTTCCTGACACTTAATGCTAAACACCCTATAATGAGGCTATAAACAGTCATTCACTCCAAAACATATGAAGGAATAGCTCAAGACCCTAGGGAGGGACAGCTCTGTGGAAATGGGGTTGTTGTTTCTGATCAGGATTCTGACAGCCCTCCCTGCTGTGTTAGTTCTGATGTGATTTGTCCTAAGGCATGTCAGACATTTGTTGCACAAACAGACTCCCTGGTGCTTGCACTATGATGGAAAATTAAAAATAAGATGTGTAAGTAAAGAAAGATTGTCACAGTCTGAGTGTAAAAGCAGCACATGGTCCTGTAATCATTGCATTCCACCACTGTTATGAGAGCTCCTGACCAAAGTTCCCATTTTTGTCACCTTCCAGTGAACTTCAGGAAGATCAATGCACCTGCTTCCCTTTGGCTGCTGTGAAATCTCAGTTTCCCAGTGTTTTGTCAGAATACCAGTGACTTCACCTTCAAAGCAACAATTTCTGAGGCTTCTGGAGAAATGTAGAAGTTTCAGTCATAGTTGAATACCCAAAGAGAAATCTATTAGCTGTCCAAACTATCTTATTAGCAGTTAAATGTAGAGAATATTAAAAGAGAAGAACATTAAAAGGCTGGAGAGACTTCTTTATAAATTATCAGCTAAAGAACAGTAACAGGATAAAATCTGGTCCTGATGAAGGTAAAACTCATCCCCATGTAGACATGAACAGCATGTTCTGAGCTCATGTCATTAGAGGCATGTCAGGGCTTGTGCAAACCTTCTGCTCAGGTTCAGCTCACTTTTTTGGTGATTGAAGTTAACACCATTAACATAATCCATAGTTATAGTAACATTACAGGATTTTGAACTTACATAAGCACCATAAATTAGAATTCCAACTTACACACCTAGCTCTGTGCAAACAAGTAAAATATGACAAAACACTTATTAAACTTACAGTTGTTTAACACACACAGACTCCCACAGCTGGAAGTGTTTAAAACATTACTGCAAGTGATCAGTGACCTCTGGCTAGTACTGCCCATCTTGAATTACTCAACAAGCTCTAAAATGTCATAAAATACTTTCATTGAACATAGCACATTAATTACAATAAGACTGATTAAGAGCAAGACAGTGCAAAAAGGAGTTAAATTCTCCTACAAAAGCAGACTCATATACAGCAATACCCATTCTAGCAGAGGAGAAATTCTGGGAAAGGACCTACAGAGACATAATGACTCATATATTTTTAATAAAGGATCAGTGTTAAAATACTCACTCAGCACGTGAGGCAAAACAGAGCACACAAGACCCAGTTCCCCCTGTTGAACAAAATATTAAGGGACATTTTCTGGCCCAGCATAAGTCAGAAATGGAGCTATAGTACTAAGTGCTAGCCAAGGATTGTCCTGGGTTTTTGAATTTTCCAGGCCAGGGTGGATATCTCCAGCATGCAGCATTAGGCAGTCAGGGCCAAGGTTCCCTAGCAAAACCAATTTGCAGTGCCCAGGGCCTGAGAGGACTTCCCACTGCTCAAAGCCCCATCTGGTGTTCATCTCAGCAGCTCTGGATGATCCAGTTCCCATTTTCAGAAGTTGCTCCCCAAAGGACTCCCCCAGCACATCCCCTTCTCACAGCATGGCTCTCTCTGGAGCCAATTTACCAAGGAGACGTTCATCAGTTGCCTCCTGCCATAGGAAGGAAGCAGCAGCATGAGCACCCAGGTCACACCTGGACTGCCCAGGTCCACATTTTTGCCCCAGGAGTGGTTTGATGTTACCCAGATTTTGTCTTGTCATTGTTTGGTGTGTCCCAAGATGCACCTGAGGTTTGGGGGGCAGGGGAGGAAATTAGGCAGGAATAATATGTTTCTATGATTTTTAACACTTTTCCATGTTCTTCTGAGTACGTGAATAGTTAACTCATGCTGTCCTCACAGTAGACAGGAAAGACAACATCACAGACATACCCAAATCTTCTGTTTTCCTCAGCAATAATATTTAGACTTTTTTAAAGTGGCATCTAACAAATAAGAACAAGAGAAATAATTTCAACAATGACACCCATGAGTGTCATTTAAATTCATAGGAGAGTAAGTTAAACAAGGATGATATCCTGTTAGCTTCATTTCCCCTTTTCTCAATATGTTTTTGGAGTGCCTGAGCATGTTGCTTGCACAATGGGGACATCAGATGTTGAGAGATGCAAATTCAAAACTGCTGTGAAGATGCCTGTGACATCCCCCAGCTACCGAAATAAACTTTTTGCAAAATCATCAGACTTCCTGCTATCTCCCATCTCCTCTCCAGAAGAGAGAAAGGCTCAGCATAATAGGTGCCCTACTTACCTCAGGCTTTGATCTCTCACCACTCTCTGCTCACAGAAGCTGGAAATGATTTCTGAAGGAGCCCCAGTGCACTTCCATTCAGAGCCCAGCGAGCCGCTGTGCTTTCCGAGAGGGCTGGGTTCAGCACTGCATCTGCAAGACTTCAAAGGAGAGAGGAAATTATTTTATATTTGCTGCTCCAGTTTCCCTCTGCGCCGCCTCTGGATGCTGTCAGCCCTAGAAGATTTGATGTTTCTTGGGACAGACTCTGTGCTGAACTTCTGTGAATTGTACCCAAGGAGAAATACACTCACAAGAGGCGTTGGCTTTCCTTGCAGGAACTGGAGTGTGAAACACAACCCATCAAATGTATTTGCCTCTGCTTCAAACCCTTACACAAACATACATGCACTCCACCTGTCTGAAACAGCTCACTGAAGCAGTAGGCCAGACTGGTGAAGCCAGTGCTCTCCTGCAACCCCATGGACAGGACTTTTAGACGTTGGGAAAGCACGGACAATATTTTGGGAGTTTGGATTCCGCCTCTCTAATTTATTTGCAGCAGCCACTTCCCAAAGGTTAAACCTAACCTGGTGACTTGGGAGCCTTTCCAAGTTTCCAAGCATAAACCATGGCTACATACATGTCCCTACATGGCTGGGGCTCACCCTGATACACAGTCTCTCACCACAGGGTGTCATGCCCTGCCTTCTGCCGGGAAAGGAAAATTGACTAAGGCTGTTTCTCAGAGGACACGCTCCAGCTGGCTGCAGGGCATGCTTAGGCAAAGTCATTGATCTGAGCAGTGGCAGGAAGGTGGGGTCTTCCATGCCCATCAATCTGCACTCTAAGGGGATGGCTGGGACCCTGGTGTGCTCAGCTGCCCCTTCAGTTACACCTTCAGTTTGGGGGGCTGATTTAATGCCCAAGAGCCAGCACGGGGACACGTGCTGTGATTGCACAGCCACCTTTGCATGCATTCCTGAAGAGGCAGAAAAGCCAGCTTGCCCAATGGAACGATTAGCCAAAGTTTGAGTCATTCTCCAACCTTAATGCTATTTTATCTATGACCTTGTGTAGGCAGTAAGGCTGTACTGTCCCATGTAAAACATTTTTCCCAGATGAGCCTGGTTTCTTATAATTTTTGTCACATCTCATGAGCCTTAGTTTCAAATTCATTATAATGTTTTCATTGTGCCATATTGGAGCAACTTTCCTGCCTCTTTGCTTTTGTGAGACCTCGCCCTGCAGTGCTGTGCCCAGTTCTTGAGCCTCCAGTATAAGAAGCACCTGGAGCTACTGCAGTACAGAGGAGGGCCATGAAGAGCTCTCTCTGCTGTGGGGACAGGCGGAGAGAGTTGTGATTTTTCAGCCTGGAGAAGAGAAGTCTCCAGGGAGGCCTTAGAGCACCTTCTAGTACCTGAAGGGGTTACAGGAAAGCTGGGAGGGACTTCTAACAAGCACATGGAGTGATAGGATGAGCAGGAATGATTTTAAGCTGGAATAGAGTAGATTTAGATTAGATATTAGGAAGAAATTTTCTCCTGTAAGAATAGTGAGACATGGGCCCAGGTTGCCCAGATAAGCTGTGGCTGCCCCCTCCCATCCAAAGAACGGGTTGGATGGGGCTTGGAGCAACCTGGTCTGGTGGGAGGTGTCCCTGCCCATGCAGGGTGGTTGGAACTAGATGATCTTTAAGGCCCCTTCCAATCCAAACCATCCTGTTATTCTCTGATTTAAGCAAGACATAACAAACAGACTTTTAAGGAGAAGCTTTGTACTACCCATAACCCATGAGGGAGGGTCTAGATCAAACTCTGGTGCTTCTTGGGAGAGATGGAAGAATGAAATAGATGCATTTAGTTTAAACATTTCTAATCAGCTGTTCAGAGGGATGAAGAGGGGGCAATAATGCCTGATCCTTCCAGGAGACTTTAGAAGTACTGAAGCATGTGACCCAGTAATGATTTGTTATCTGGCATTTCTTTGTTCTGGACCTAGCTGCAAGCTGACTGGGTCTGTGTGGGTTCATTTCAGCAACTGATGCCTTTCTGGTAAACCTGCAGCTAGACAACCCCAAACTTCTCATCTTCTCTTGCTCTGAATATCTGACCTCCTATCACAAGTGTGTAAAAGCAAAAACCAGTGCCTGGAAGCCCCAAACCAAACCAAAGAGTGTTCACAAGCTAAATGTTTCCAACCTATTATCCAACAGAGCAAAACACCAGCAGCTGAGGTCTGTTTCTTGGTGTTTTAGCAGCAAGATTAAGACTACCTGTCCGGGAGAGGTGACAGACAGGTCCAAAGCCTCTGAGCTCCATGCAGCTACCTGGGTGATGCACTATGGCCTGGGCAATGCAGTACTGGTCCTTCCCTGGCTCTAATTCTATGGATTATTACACATACTGCAGTCATCATTGCTGTGGTGGAGCATAAGAAAAGGCTGTGATTGTCTGTAGGGAACTGGGCAGACGGTAAGGTGGCAAATCATGACAGAACTGGTGGGTTCTTCTGTCACAGAAGTTCATGACTCTTTATTGCTTGAGAGGACTGTTTTTAAAACTGATGTTAGCGATGCTTTCTGCCAAGTCACGCTTTTCTGTCAATCTTTTAAAGCCACGTTGCATGACTCAGATGAAACCCACAGCATGGATAAAATTGGCTACAACATTAGCACTTGGTTTACTGATGCTCATGGTATTGTAGGAACAATGCTCTGCAGAACAGACATGAGCTGTTGCCAAGCATGAGCTCTTACTGGCTTTGGGATGGCACCAGACAGACAGTGGAGATGACCAGTAGCAATGTCAAGGAGCAAAACATGTTTCTTTATCTCCTATTTCACCATCCCACAACATGAAAAGAAAAAGGCAAATGGGATACTTTCAAGCCACATTCCCTTCTTATCTCCCTCCTCTATCTCCCTTCGGTTCAAACCTCACAAACATTAGCTAACCATTCTCAACTTTGAGCATAATGCCTGACTGCTATGGTTACTCCAGGTAGATCAGGTGAATCCTGCAAGTTTTCTCAATGCTGGAAACAGAGAATTGAAGATACACAAACCAGGTTTAATGTGTGAATCATCCAGTGGAAGAAGTTTGGCTTGTAATGCTGGGGTTGTCACCTTCATTACCTTAACCCTTGCCCATGCAGGGGTGTGTGGACAAGATGATCTTTAAGGTCCCTTCCAACCCAAACCATTCTATGATTCTGTGACTCTGTTTCTTCTTTTTCAAGAGTTCTCCCACAGGAAAGAAAAAAAAATATCACTGCCCTACAAATCTGTGAAGCAAAACTTCCTCCATCAGAACTTTTGCTTTCATTCCCTTCATAACTTGGTCCTTACAGAGAATGGATTTGATAGCATGCAGCACTGGCCAGGTGACTGAAGCTCTTGCACCTCCATAATTCAGGGCCTAATGGCAGGAGTTTAGCTAATCTGAACCCCAGCTGAACAAACCAGGTGTTCTTCCAGTTGTTTTTTTCTACTTCCAGTGTCTAGACTGGACTACAAGCTCCCCCTGCAGAAAAGGGATTGCTCATTTAGCATTATCAGATGAGAGGAAGGCTGGACTGGAGAAATCAGCTGTAATATCATAGCAGCACATCCAGCACTGACCATGGTCTCCTGTTTTGTTGCTTCTAACAGAGAGAAAATGGACAAGGAAGAAAATGCCCCAAAGACTCCACATACACAGCATGTGGGGGGTTGAGGATACCTCTGAGAGGGTGGGTGGTTTTGTTGAAAAATGTTTCAAAACTGATCAAGAAGCTTCCCTGGAACACAGAGGATATTTGTGTCTTCAAACTCACCACCCCCACTCCCTCTTCCCTCCCACACAGGGAATAAACTATAGCTACTGCCAAGCTTTCAGAGAAAACCTTGGTCACTATTGTGTGTGTTTATTGTATCTGTGATGGTCATCCTCAAGAAACTTCCTCCTTCAGTGAAACAGCTGACCTGACCTAGGCTTGACTCCAGGAGCAGAAAAATAATTCCAAATAAGGATCTGCAGCCTGACAAGCTGCTGTTCTCAAGAGAAGGATAAATTGACTATGTTTAGTAGGAACTTTAATTAAAGGAGGCTTTTTGACTTCATCACCTCTTGCAGATTCCAAAGTGATACACTTTTGTGCACCTCTAATGGTGATTAGGAAGGAGGTAAATCACAGTAAATCATATTTGTTGCTTCTGAAGGTGATGACAGACATGGTTTATGTCCCTCAGTTTGCCAAACGCCAATAGGTAACAAGAGGGAGTCTTGAGAAAGAGCATCTCAAAGGATGGTAAAGAGGAAAAAAAGAAAAACAAAAAGAAAAGAAAGAAGAAAAAGAAAAAAAAAAGAAAGAAGAAAAAGAAAAAAAAAAAGAAAGAAAAAAGTAAGAAGATGCCCAGCAGTCACTGCAAGGGCAGTTTCGTGTCAAGAACTCACATATCTTAAAAATACCTCCCCAAAGGCTGTTTCTCACATTATCTGAATTATAGCCAATAAATGGAAATTCTTTTGGCTGACAGTTGTCATTACAGGAAACTAGCATCTCAGCAATTGGTGAATAGCTGCTGTTAATAATGGCATGACCAGATGTGACAGCTGACAGGTTTTGTCACCACATAGTCACAAAGATGATAAAAGGAGATGCTATTCTGAGTTTGCTTCCAATAAGCAGTGAAAATACTAAAAAGAGCAACTCATAAATGCGCTACTATCCGGTGAATATTTATTTGCAGTTTAAACGCCAGGATAAATAAAGGGTCTTTTAGTTTCTGAAATAACAAGAAAACCTCACATGTGCTGAAAATCAAGCAAAGATAAAGAAAAACTGGTTCAAGTTCATCTGAATTAATCTTGCTAAGGGAACAGAGAAAATATAAAGGTTCTTTGAGGCACACAGATTGAGAGCACTGAGTGCTACATACTTTGCTGAGGCAGAACTTGAAGCTGGTGCTTTGGTCTCCAGGTGAAATTATTACTGGGCTGGAAGAATTCTTTGACACAGTTTGTGATGAGCTCTGCCCACCTGCCATTACCCTGAGAGCTAGAGGGTGAGATCAGCATCTCTGAGAACAGCTTTAGTCTCCAAGTATTCAGAATCTTATCTGATACTCCTTTAACTTTCATTATGTTTACATTATTCATCACAGCATAGTACACGGTACTGAAATAACTAATGCTGCACTTCCAGAGTTCTGCCTGTCATCTGTAGGCTGTCAGCAACTATTGCTCTTCTTTCCCAATGCATGACTGCTCCAATTCTCAGTGTATTTTGCATTGCACAAAAGGTGCTAAGAAATTCACTCAAGCATCTCTCAATCTTGCTCTTGCTCAGCATCAAGCAAGATTGTGGGTACCGAGGTCCCCACCTCAGTCTGACACTATCACTGGGGTCTGGGATTAGGGAGATGCAGTTGACCTTCCTGCTCTTCCAGCTATGCTTGCCTTGGACACTTTTAGGAGTGAGGAATTTGCTAAGATGGTTGCAGAGCTGTGGTTCTGGCTTGCTCTCTCCTTGTAGTTCAGCATGGTTCCTCCAAATTTTGCGTTGCTGACACAATGCTGGAGAATTTCCTTGGCATTCTAGGCTGAGGTGGAGCAGTGCAATGTTCCTGAGGATTCTCCTGAGTCTAAACCCTGTTTCATGGCCATGGAGACCCTGGAATCCCTTCTGTCATATGCTCTTTTTCAGGCAGAAGGTGGCCAAGGACAGGCAGGTGAAAAAAACCATACAAAAGAACTTGGCCTCAGAGGGACTGTCCAATGGGAAAGACATGGCCTGAAAACTGGAAAACAGAAAATCCTGCACTATGGTCACTAGAAGTTCAGGGGCTCAAGACCCTCTGTTCCCCTGGGTAAGGATCAATTCCACACAATGCTTCGGATAACACTGAAATGTGGAGCTGGGCACATGGCAGCAGGGGTCTGTTGATCTGTGAAGGTGGTGGTTATGTGACTGGAAAATAACATGCAAACTTTATCACATACACAAGTGACTTCCAACTTATTAGGCTGACCTGAACAGCATGCAAAGTTTTAAAGTCTTGAAGAATAATAAAAGGAAAGATGGAAAGTGAGACAGGAGGCAATACGGGTTTGGCAAAGCCAGAGCGCACAGGATCAACTTGACCCTGGCTCTGATAAATTACTTCCCAGCTCTAACCTGTCAGAGGTGTGCATTTCTGTAGGCTGGTTCCTTTGCTTCTGAGGTGACTTGGGAGTAGGGACTGATAACGAGAAGTTGTTCTTAAAGCTAAGGAAAAGTGATGCTAGAAGGGCTGCAGATAGAGCAAGTGCAAAGAAACTATGCACAGATGCCTGGAATTGGAGAGCTCCTCTTATGAGCAGAAACCAAGCCCAGTTTAGCAGAACAAAGTTTGGTGGAGATGGCATTGTTATCCAGGCATCATGAGCTACTAAAGAGACTTCTTCATTATAAACAACACTGTGGTGCAAGATAAAGTATTTCTAGGTTGGCCATAAATCAAAGGTGGCAACTGAGAAGAAAAAGTATTAAGACAGCTGAAGTACCGAAAAAAAAATCCTCCAATGTCCACACACATGGCTTAAGAGAGGAGTTTGATGGATTACCCCTCATTCCTCAAGGAGGGCTCAGACCCACAGTGTATGTTCCACAAAGTGGACATCACCAGCCTCATTAGCTGTACTGCCCATGTTCACAGGCCTATGTCCAGAGTTTTCTCTAGAAGAGAGGAAATGAGAGTGTTAAATAAGAAAAGGAGGAAGATGACATGTCTGGAGGAAATCCCACGAGCAGCCTGACTTCCTCTGCTGCCACTATGCTGTCTCCTCCCTCCCTGCTGCTGACCAGAAACAGGGAAACTGAATCCCATGCCTCAAGTGCCAGCTGCTTTCTTAGTCTGTGCTAGTCAGTCCTCAAACACTCCTGTTCTCCCACCTGCCTTGTCTCTATCCTTCAACTTGCTCATCTCTTCCAGGAAGACTGAACTGCCCTCCCCACCTCTGCCCTTGGGTCTCTGCCTTCTCCCATCACACACCCAGAAACACAACATCTTTCCCATAAGGCCCTTTTATCCCCATCACGTTCTCACAACCACACACCATCCCTTCAAGTCCTGCTTCAAGTACCTCAACTCATTTTGACCCCCACATTGGCCACAGCTTTAGAAGGGAATTTCCCAAAGATCAGGAAGCCTGTTAAATCCAACACAGGCTTGCTTTCTTTCTCTCTATTCTTAGAAAATTATCTCACCTTCTCAAAAAAAGGGTAGAAACAAAAGTTACTGTAACAGTTCCCTAACATCTACTGAATCTCAGTAGGGTGACTTCATTCTCTCTCAGGTCTTCACTGAGTTTCCAAGCTACAGCAACCTCTTGAACTTTCCTTTTTGGGTTCCTATAAAAGGTGTCTCTGGCACCTGGAAAGTCTGGCAGTGTGCCTGCTCCCTTCTCCTCCCAGCAGCCTGCCACTATCTTCTGCCAGCAGCCTATAAGCTTTTTTGGACTACTGACTATTGGTCTTAAAATTAGGAACAAACTTCTACCTTCAGAAGGCTACCTCCTGGAAGCTGGGCCACAGTTTGAATGCTGGATGCTGTTCTGGTCCTCATATTTCTGGTCCTAAGTTATCCATATCAATGGAAAAGGTACAAAAAATGGCAAAGATTACCCAAGATTCAGGATAATGGAATAAATAATAAAAGAATTAAAATAAAAATAAATTAGAATAATAAATAAATACAGGAAATAAGGAAATAAAAAACCCCTGCAATCTCAAAAAGCAGTGACTAGGGTGGGCTATGACAGAGATGTACAGGATCTCCATTGTGCAGGTAAGGGCAGGTAGGACCAGCACTTCAGCATCTTTCTGAACAGAGGAAAGGAGGGCACCAAACTAGTTGGAGGCACGTTCGACACAAAAACAACATAGGTCTTCATGTAACAACTTGTAAATACACGTTAACTCCTTTTCAGGAACTCAAGACAGAAGGAGAGCTTAGGACTTACTAAAGAGAAATCACCGAGTCAGGAACATCACTCAAGTTAAAAATTACCAGCACCATAAAATACATCAGAAGGAAGCAACGTTAGTTTATTTTGTTCTTACACTTCTCTGGACAGCTGCCCATAACCACTCTTGTAAGCAGGATTTGCAGAAGATGGTCTCTTGGTCTCAAAAAACTCTCCTGTTCCAGGAGACCCAGCAGAAAGCCCCCAGGCAAGGACATTCAGACCATCAGCAAAACTCACCTGCCTGCCTCCAGCACCCAGCTCCTCTCTCACCTGAAGTCAGTGTCACTCCACTCCAGCAGGCAACTTACCACTCCCTGCTGCTTCTCATCTTTGCCATGGTCTTCTTGGAGCAGCCTTTTCCAACACAGGATAGCAGTTTTCACCGGCATATATATTTGTGTGTGTGTATATTTATAAAATATGTATTATATTTATTTTTTATATTGATTATTATATATGTACATGTATTTGATATCCACAGTGTATATCCTATATCCAGCTATCATTCCGAGGAGTGTTCAGAAAGAGTGAAGAGAGCCATGTGCAAAACACAGTAGTGTTTCACAGGTATAAAAAGAAGTCTGCATCTTTGTAGCTCAAGTCAAGCATTATTTTTCAGGCAGGGAAGAAAATCTGAAAGTGTCACAATGAGTGTAAACCCAAAAAATGAGGCAAGATGGGCAGTTTTAAACAAACATATTGCAAAGCAACACTCAAGGAAACAGGTTCTAAGACTAAAAAGTTCACAAATTTGGTTCACGGGAGAAGCACTAGACTGGTGTATAAGTAATATATCGGGAGCTTTGGATTCCTGGCTCTGTTAGTAACAGCCAGATCTCTTGCCCTGCCCAGGCCTCTTCCACGACTACAGACAGCACTTTCCCTCTGAATAGCTCTTCCTTGGCTCCCCCTCCATGCAGTGCTCACTGAAAGGGTGACAAGGGAGCACACTGATGGGTTAGAAACCTGTGTAGCACCTAACCCAGACCATAAGTGGGGCTTTAAAGTCATGCTTTAAATAAAACATCATGTGGGATTTGCTACCAAACTCAGTAACTTCTCCCTGATGAAGCCAGAAACAGAAACACAGCCCCAAGCTGGACTGTCAGACAAACTACTCACATTGCGGAGCATACATTACCCAAGGAAAAAATTGCATCCTGCATCACAAAAATTCAGAGACCCACATTATAATGAAATATGAGTTTCTGAGTTATTTGAGCTTGTGGCTGGAATTGGCAGCATCCCCAGAAAATGAGGATGCAGAGTAGTTAATCTGACATCAAGAAGGCTTATTCTCTCATCTCATGTCAATACCACCAACAGAGTATTAATGCTTGTATCAGACTGAAAGTTAACAATCAAGTTTGGTACATAATTATTTTTCTTCACCTGTTATCTGTAAAGTATCCTACTGCCTGCCTGAGTCATTCCATTCAGCACCTTCAGGAGTCTACCTGAGGACAAAGAAAACTGGACTTAATGGCCAGATAGGGGAGGAAAAGGAAGCATGTTATTCTCTGTGCTTTTCTGTGATGCCTCAGTGTGTTACCAGAAGCCAAGAATGTCAGGAAAAGATGTCAGAGATGGAGACCCCATGGAGAAGGAGGGAATTACCTGCTTCATACCCCTTGCTGGGCATCTACAGCACCAAAGAAGTATCTACATACCAAACACGAGTAATTAGCAATGATGCAGTAGTGATTCTGCCCCATGTGACTTAGCAAACCAAATCACAGTTACACTTCCACAGACAACTTCAGATGCTGCTAAAAGAGTTTATTAAAGACTGTACTAACAGTTCTCATAACAATGGCACGTACAATGATTCAAAATCATGACATAAGCGTGGAGTTTTGAAGAGCGTTACTACAACACACCATGGACAAGAACAAAGCAGATGTGCCGTTTCAGGAGTCTACAAGCAGGCCTATGAAATACAGGAGTTGTATCTTAGAGCTATACAAGTGTCAGAAAATAGAAAAAAAAAGTCACTCAATATGCAGTCCTTGAATTTATTGACAGTATTACAGTACTTTATGGGCAAGGACTGGCTTGTTCCAGCTGCAGTTTCCAGAGCACGAAGGCAACTGGAAATAGCAAAGAATCCCCAAAATGATAAAAAGCCTCCAACAACCATACCTCAAGTGCAATCACTACCCCAGACCCTCCTGCTTACAAGTTTTCAGTCAGAAATTCTGACCTCCCTGCAGTCATTTTGCTCAGGCCAGTGTTTCATTTTGCAAGAAAACCAAACCAGGATGCTTCTTTAAGACAGTGCAAAAATATTTTCTATGGTATCATTAATGACAATCAGGATGGATCAACTGCAGCACGGCCAGCAGTGGCTTCAAGATCAGAACTGAAGGGACCTGCTGCCCTGTGACCAGCACTCCAGACTGCGTGCTTGCAGAGGGGAGAGCTTCGTGTTTGCTCCCTCCCCAGCCAGCCACCACTTCTAGGTTCAAAGTGAGAAACTGTCTCAGCTACTCCAGGGTAACAAAATGCTACAGAAAGCCTACAAGTGTCAAATTATCCAATCCTAAGTCAAAAAACTAACAGAAGAATATTGAAGTGGAGAAAGCACATAGCATCCACAGCACTTGTAGTGGCTCTAACGTTGTTCCCTTCCTCACCGTGTCAGTCACGTTAACCAAAGTGTGAGCTGGGGAGCTCAGCAGCTGACAGCATCCCCTTGGTGATGCAGGATTCCCAGCAGCAAGTAGGGGTTTATATTACCCAAGACACACCCTCTGATTACAGCAGCTACAAGTCTGCTCCTGGGGTGTTGCCTCCGCAGCTTTTGGCTATGAGATCTTCGGCCCCTCTGCACTTGTCCCCCTGGTCTCACCCACGCTCAGGGCAGCACACCTGTGGTCATACACTCACTTGGTGGGCACCTTGGGAGCAACCTGAAACTTCTCTTTCAAGCAGACGTCGAGGAGTCTGCGTATCATGTTGTGACATTTTTGTAATCTGTGCCAGAACATCCCCTGGCAGCTCTTACAGTACACGGATTCAGTGAGAGATAACTGTGCTTTGCCAAAACCCCAAATCATTATTCTTCTCCCAATTTCCACACAGTTGTGTGTTTGTATTGTAGCATGATTATGTAGAACCTTTTCAACATCTGCCAACTTCAGAGGATAAAATCACAGTGCTGCATATCAACAAAACCCAGCATACCCAGCCTCCAATATAAAATTATTTATACACACAAAGGAGAATTTGCATCTTAAATAAGAAGAGATTGTCTCATTCTCTATAGTGTCTTACCCAGCTACTAAAAAATAAATAATTCACATCAGATTGATGGATTTGTTTCCTGTACAGCACGCGTGCGCTATCAGAGCTGACAAAGACAACATGAAAAAAACCTTTTGTAATTAATAAAAGAGAATTGTTGAACACTTGCACATATTGGCACAAGGCAGAAGAGAAAAGGAAACATTACACAGCTCAGCTTAGCTCAGGTACCCTCCTCTGCGGAGCGGGACTCCGATTTCAGTTTCACAAATTCTCTGGCAACTTCATCATTGGTTCTTTGAGAGAGAATCCTCAGGACTGTAAGTCCAGTCTCATCCATGTGAATCCTGCGCCCCAGGGGGCACCAGCAAGCACAGCTGCCTTTGTCTGCTATGTCTCTGAGCTGCATTACTGCTATCCCCAGCACCCGGTCCTCCCGAGCAAAGCAGTAATCCTTCACACAGACTTGGAGCTCGTAGGCATCAGGGCCATCTTCATTCCCCAGAATGCTGAAAAACACAGACAAAGTTTCTCAGAATGCACAAATTCCTCTGCAAAATAAAAGTGTCAGCAGCTGACCAGAGGGCTTTGAGAAGCCACAGAAAACTCCTCTCTACAAAAAACCCTGGGCAGAGAGGGAGAAATAAAATGCACATAAGCATTTCTGGCTGATTTACAGCAGGTAAAGACAACCTTGATACTTGAAAAGTAAAAACTAACCACCCTTACCAAGTTGCCTTTGTATGCACGTGTGTTAAACTGTGAAATGAGAGGAGTGGAGATGATTAAAGCTATGCTAATAGATGTTAAATGTTTCTGCTTCTGTTAAGGTTGATCAATTTCAGTAATTACTATTTTAATTAGATGAAGTCTTTGTTAAAGATTCAGAGCCTTCCATTAAAGCAAAAGCTAATAAAAAAAATCTCAAATCCTTCTGAACTTTCTAAAATGAAAAAAACCAAAAAGGTGGTCAAAATCTCTTTGTTCAGAGGAAAGCTGTCTTTCCTCACATCAAAGAAAAATTATATGGACAGTCTCTCTCCCCCAGGATGTTCACAGTCTTTTGCTGGTCATCTTTTCTTCTCTTATTCTTACTGTACATCTGGGTAAGCACTACTCTGTAGCTCCCTTTGTTAAGCTTTCCAAGAAGGAAGATGCCCTTGTAAGAATGAAAAGGCAAATAAGAAGAGATCAATACTTGCTGTTGAGAAAGACAGCAATTTTAGCAGAGCAACTTACTACCAGTTCCAAGGAAACAGGTTCAGAAAGCACGTCCCACAAGTCAAATTGGGATAAGAACTCACATTACAATTAAAAGAACTAGATATATGTAATTAACTTTTAGCCTCAACTCTACCAATAAAAGACACACAGTTCATTAAAATGATGGAGCACAGTAAAAAATGTTGATAGGACAAACAAGACATTTCAGAAGGTAGCCAAAGGACACTGCTGGTATAGAACAGACCTCAGCATCCCACCCACAGCAAAAACTCCCACAATTTAGCTTTTCCTGCCAAGGCAGCAAACATTTGGCCAAGCTACTGCTTAAAGTACTGTTTTGGGCCCTCAGCAGAAACCCTAACTGTCCTCTGCATCTGCACTTGACATGTCAGATCCCCAGGCCGTTTTTCACACTTACAAGTGAAAGGTTTCATTGTATTTGGGAGCCCAGTTGTTGCTCTTTGACTTGGTTGTGAACTTCCTCTTCTTGTCACTCTGATGGGGCCCAATCATGGTGATCTCCACGAACGGACGGAACATGCCGGATGTTTGCCACTTCAGATCATTGGCTGCCACAACTGGAAAGGAGAGTCACAACCTGGTTTACAGTAAATACTAATTTGTTCCCATGCCTCTGGACACCTCTTCGTTCTGATCTGTCTCCATTGTCTTCCAGAGGCCAAAGTCCAACTCAAAACATGTAAATATCCAGACACATATGAGCAGGACTTTTTTTGTAATGCAAAGATAAGCTCTTTTGCTTTAGTTTACATTCTGTAAAGGGAATTTAATGCTTGGGACAGCACTTAGCTTTTGTCATATGCATAGTCAATAAATTAGTCCAAAAAGACAAGCACTCACGTAGCTCTGGGTAGGCTGTCCTGACGGTTCATTGCTTAACCCTACGTCATGTGTAGGATGAGAAAACCATAGGGGCATTTGAGGGGACAGTATTAAGGTCTCTGTTGAAAAGGAAAATGAGACTGCAGGTAAGACAAAGCCCATGAGCTGTGGGTGGTTCCAGAACCCAGAGTTATTAGCTCTCTAATTCTCATATTCTCTCAGGTCACTGCAAGGAGCAGAGTGAAGCACAGGAAATAGCTCTGAAAATAATTTTTTCCATTGCACTGTAGATTTAGCTAGGAGAGGAGAGGCCTGAAGAGCTGCTCCTATAAATCTTTGGAGGAAATTAAAGTCGTTAAATATGTTGGATTCAAGCAAAGGAGACGAAGGAGGAAGAGGAAGTCTGAGATGAATCACTGCTTTGGTTATTTTCAGAGCAGCTCTTCAGGGACCAACAAAGCCTTCAGGATGGGGGAGAGGAACCTCTGAGCTCCTACTGGCTCTGTGACCTCTCCGTTTGCACTGAACAATTTCACACCATCACTCTGTCCTGCTGCACTCTGCTCTGCAGCACAGGCTAAACTGGGGCACCTGGTTAGAGCCATCATCTGTTTTTTGTTTGCTTTGTGTATCATTGCCAAAAAAACAACACGACTGTACATTGCCATGTCACTGGCCAGACTGGACAAGCTCATCTGCCACTGCTTTACATGTTCCTGATGTGAAACTGAGGAAACAGTTCTGGATTCGGATCACATGAGCTAACACAGAAATATAATGACTGGCAACTGGAGATTTGCCTTGACACAGTGACAGAGCCTAAGCAGCAACACGTGCTTTGCCATACCTTTCACTGTGACCTTGTGTTCACCAGTCCCTGGGTGGGTATAGAGGTCGATCTGTATGGACACTTCACCCACGGGATCATCCACACCAGAGCCTGTTGGAAGAGAATTGACACCCCCCAAGCACACACAGATTATTGTCATTAGCACCCACCTTTGGGTTTATGGCCTCAGCAAGACAACAGCATTTTCAACATAACCAGCTGTTCAGTCAACATCGATGTGTAACATTAAAGCAAAATTAACATCAGGCTTGCATGCCCAACACACATAAACACTAATGTTTTTTTGCTCTCCACCATAAAGATCACACCCTGTTGAGAATACTAGTAAGAATTTAAAAACAATTTGAGAGACCTAAGGCTTGACAATGGACCCTCACAGAGAGCAAAGATCTTTCAGAGATTCCTGCCATGCTATTGTGTGCACATGCAGGCATTCCAGTGGTGGGAATCAGCATTCCTGTCCCCCCAGGGAAGAAGGGAGGACAAAAAAAACCCAACAAAACAAAAAAAACACGCCAGAAAGGGAGTTTAGGGGAAGAAAAAGACAAAGATGTTAGTGATTTGCACTGAGTCATAGTGCAGTCTCACCCTCCAAGAACCTTTTTCCATGTTGTATATCAGATAGAAGTTGCCATCCTGACTGTCTGACTTGCTTTGGAGGATAATGAGAATCCCTTCACTGCTCAGCACCAAAAATGAAGAGAAAAGCACTCACAACTTGCATACTTATTTCCCTTCATCAATTAGCCATGGAGAAAACAAGATCACATGTTGTAACAGAGAGAGAAGGTCTCATGAACCTTAAAATTCATGTATCATGATGTTTTCAACTTTTTAACCTTTAATTGTAATTCTCATGCAATATGTAGAAATGACATTTTTCTGGGTAGGAAAGTCAAGACGTCATGTAAATTACAGAAAAAAGCTGCTTTGCAAAATGAAAAATAAGTCTTTGATATGATAGTGAGATTGGATTTTACTTTCTCTTTGATAACTGTCTGATCTCAGGTTGACAATTAGCAATGCTGTTGTAATTGGCATATCTACAGGGTAATTGAGTACTTACAAATAGCAGTGTTATTTTGTCAATTTTGAGGCTAAGATACATTACTTAGTGAAAAAAATGTTGCTTTTGAAGCTCAAGATAAGGAAGAATATCATTAAACAAACATTTTGGTTAGATAGACCTAACACGTCAACTTTACCAAGAACAGTCTGAAGGCATCAAAACCACTCATTTAAATCCAAGCAGTTGAGAGCCAATCTGAGCAATTACCTGGCAAAGAACTGCAGGTAGTGACAGTCACATTAATATACAAGGAAAAGTATCTGAGCAAACATAACAGAACCTAAGATTATTATCTTCGGTTAGATTCTAGTTCTTGTCCTGAGTACAATAAACAGCCTCTAGACTGTAACATTTGTGCATGATCTTGAATGTACTATTTTCTCCCCTCATAGAAGGGCAGTGTTCCTTCCTTTCTGCATATAAGCACAGAGCTTTAAAATTCTTAGGCTTAATTATTGACCTGACACATCTGATGGTGCAGGTCTGTCACTTACACTGTTGGAATTTTCCATGTGAACAGACAAGATTATCAACAGTGTATTTCAACTCCATTAGGCCACATCTGCCAAAACATCAAATGCAAAACACGAAGATCTTTATTTTACTATTCTTAGTATAATTAGTAGGTTGTAAAGGAGACAGTAATTCTTCAGATGAATGACAGCAGAATTATCTCATTACTTTTCAGGGAGACAAAATTAAGTGTGGGGTTTTTTCCTACCTTCAATTGTGTCCTTTCATACAAAAATCTTGTTCTATTAACTGAAATGTTCAGAGATAATAAAGCAGTTTGTAGATAGCCAGTGAGAGATATCTGATCATGTACAACTGTGTACATACACAATCTTGACAGAGAAGTCTCACTGGTGGTGTGATGCTGGAAGGTGAAACTGCAGAACCGAGCTCATGCAAATGTGTAAGAGGTGTATTTCACCTAAGATAACAGGACTTTGGATAGCAGAAAATAAATTGAGAGATGAAACAGCACAGGATTATTTAGGGTTCTCTGGAGCACCCTGACTTTTAGTTACCCCACTTCAAGCCAGCTGTTTCAGGTTTGGCCACAGCCTTGAGTGCATATCAGACACCACCGTGTATTTCACTAGCCCATCTCAGCAGACCATACACATGCAAGCCTATGACTTGAAACAGCAATACACAGCCCATGGTCAAGCGTAGGAGAACAAGTCTGTAGCATCTCTCAAAAAACAGCTCATTTTGGAGACAGCTTTCACATCCCATGAAAAAATCTCAGGCTTGGGGACAGGCTCTCAGGCAGGTGACAGACTTCTACACTGCAGAACCCATGGCTCTGCTTGTGGGATGCAAGCATTCAGTGGAAGTTCACTTCTACAGGGAGTTACAGGGAATGGGTCTCTGGAAAAGGTTTCTGAGCATGGGCAAGATGACTTCAAAAGCAAGGCAGTTGGCTAATGTTGTTATGGTAACAACATTAGTCTTGAACATACCCTTATCAGGAAGAACATCCTCATTAGCCGTAAACCTAATACCTTTCCCATCATGCACTGAGACATGAATTCAAAAGGCAAGAAGCAAGCAGGATAAAGAGAAAGGAGTGTGAATTACAATCCAATTAGCAGTGTCACTTAAACAAATACAAGACAAATATTCTAGCTCTTAATAGACAAAAACACCCTCTTAGATCTGCACCGAGACAGGCTCTGGAGAACATGGGCTGCCTGCGAGTAAGGGATTGTCTGGGTCAAAACAAGAACAGAATTTGTGCTGGCATAACTCAACTGCAAGCCCTGATCCAACTTTGCAGATCAAACATTTATCTGCATAGCGCTAGAGAAGCCTGCTCAGTAAGAAAGCAAGGGCAATAGATGCCTCACAAACTGCAAGATGCAACCATTGAGCAATGATAAGAGAAGCATTTACATAGTTCTGCATGCTTCCATTTCCTCCCATAAGCTTGTGGGAAGTTTGGCTTATGCAAAGGGAAACATCAGTCAGAGTTCTGGCAATCAGTCAGCTATGAGATACAATCTATGACCTCCTAACAAGTGCATCTTACCTCCTAAAACTAGAGCATAATTCCTTCTAAGCTTCTTAAAAAAAATAACACCCCAAGCCCAACACACATACTCTGTGGCAACTCTGCAAATTCCTCTGACTCTCAGGTTATGTTCAGTCCTCTTTGTGTATCTGTTAAACTCTCACTTGCAGTGGAGTTTTATGGTCAAATTATACGTTGCATGAAGCTGCAACTTCAGTGGAGCACCTTTTTCCTCCAATTTTAAACATTCCTGACATGGAGTGCAGTACAGCAGTCCTGCACACATCCTTCTATCTTGGCTCATCACGACAGTATAAATAGGATCCACATAAAAAACTAGCTTCAGTTCATGGTCTGGACATACAATGGGAAACATCTGCCATAGAAGAGTGAAGACTGAAAACACACTACGCATACAAATCCCTGGTTAAAAAGTGTTTGTATGACTCAACAGCCAAGTTCCCAGAATCTCTTGTGGATGTAGCAGTCTTTGACCTGTCTGGCCACTGGATGTCATCATTGCTCTGCTGGGACACAGATTTAGTTCAGTCCACAAAAACTAAATTCAACTTTAAATTAATGACTTCTGCTGTAGTAGCCCAATGCCAAGGCTTGTATTTAAACACCCTGAAAACTCAGAACATCAGTTTCGGTTTTGACCTAACATCTAATAGCATCTGTCCCCTCTTCCTGAGATTAGTAGTCAGACAGTGAAGGTTCCTGACTATAGACCAAATTAGTCTGCACAACAATCTGGAGATGTTTACATGAAATCAATGAAAGATAGAGATAATTAACTGTTTACCCCTTCCAAATCAATTAAACAGCACCACTAACATGCCTTCCCAGAGAGCTACCAAAGGACTTCAGTGATGCACTCCAGCAGCTTACTAATATGTTGTGGTGATTTGCAATCAGCTAGCTCCCACGTATCTTGTACTGGCTGCAGAGAAAACAGGGCTTTTGTTACTCTCCCAAGAGACCTTTTCCTATACAGGCAGTGTGTACCTCCATGATTCACCACGTGTTGCCAGTCAGCCTTAGTCAGACCTACAGGGGCTGCTGGCAGCTGGCCTGTGACACAGGCACCCACTAGTTTCTGTGTGGCATCCTCCTGAAATGGTCTCTCTCAGCACCACGTATGTTTCAGTATAACAACTTAAATACAACTTCTTTTAATCATCCACCCCCTTTAATTCATGAAATGTGACTGTTAGATGAGGATTGCACAGGGGGAAAAAAAAAAAAAGAAGTACTGCAAACACCCCAAGACTTGCATTTCAGATGGTTCTGCTCTCTCAAAATGTAGTTACTGAGTGGGAAATAACCTCCCTTCTCTCTTTCCCAGTTTCAAAAGCTCTGAACTGTCACATTTCTAGAAACGTTACTGGCAAAAACACGCTACAAACTGGCAGTACAAGTCAGGGCAATTACCAACAGAGTAGATGGCTCCATTCAACTTTGCCAAAAATACAGAAGTCTTACCCTGAGCTGTCTGAGTCTGGACAAAGGTTTTTATAAGAGTGTCTGTGGTCTGAGTGTACAGAGAGAGAGCATATCGAAGTGACTGCAGGTCTGGACTCTTCTCCAAGAAGGTTTTCTTCAGGCCATTCCCACCAGCATGGAAATATTGCTAAGAGCAAAAACAGAGAGGAAAAATACTGAGGAAGAATTGCAACCAGCAACCAACATTTACAGGCTATTGTGTGTGCAGATGGGAAAGAGCTAGAAAAATTCAGAAAACAGCTTCTGTTCTGGAAACCAGCTCTTAGACCAACTGATACCAACTGCTCACAGCTTTCCTCTTACAAAGGACTTCAATATAAATATGCTGGCTCTAAGCACGCGTCAGTCACCCAAGCCTGCTCAGGTTTACACACATGGCAGCATCACTCGGTGCAATCATCACTGTAACAGCAGCAACACATCCTGAACTGAGATACACACTGTCCAGCAACACATCCTGAACTGAGATACACACTGTCCTCCCAAGCAGTATTTGGGGATGGAGCAAGGGGATGACAGAGACAGAAATGGACTCACTTACTTTGATAGTATCCAGTGCCAGATCCAAAACAGCACACTGCTTTGGAGTGAGATTCCTAGTTTCTTCTCTCACCATATGATCCTGCAAACAACCATTATATTTGACATCAGTATGCTGTCAGAGACTAAAGGAAAAGGAGTCCCCAGTATCACTTCATTCTCTGGATACATGCTGTGTCTACATGGCCATAGCATTAATTCAGCTGTTTAAGGAACACCTAATGTAGTTGGAGTCATTTATTACAGCTTAAGTTGAAAATAAATCCACTTTCTTTCTTGCAGGCACAGAAGACAGAAATAATAAAAGGAACAGGACAGAAGTAAGAGGCAATTAAAAATCACAGCTTGTCTCTCAGAAAACTCAAATAGGAGTCTGTTTGCTACCCCTGTCATTCTAAAGCAGCCATAATAAAACTCTCAAAACACCAGCTAAAAAATGGAATTCTGAGAATCAGATATTGGGCAACATTGTTAGACACTGGTTGTGGAATTTTTTTTCAGTTCTTCCATCTACAAAGGTCAGTCACTCATCATGTTGCTGGTATGGAGAAAGAACCAAATAAACTAGCAACATAGTTTAGAAAATACCTTTGCTAAAAGAGTAAGTTGTTCCCATTAAGAGCATTTCTAATAGCAAAGAGCCAGGAAACCCTTGGGAAGAGATTCCTTTTACTGCAGTGGAGCACATCTCCATTAGACTCCTGCCTGACTACAAGGATGTGTCATCCTTTGGTATTAAACTAAGCTCTTCCTCCCTGATGCTAAGTCTAGGTCTTATGGAACACCAGCATATTTCAGTAACTGAAAGCTTTGCACAAACACAAATTCTAACTGAGCTGCTGGAAGATCAGGCCAGCTGGCTGCAGCCTGGGTGCTGAAGCATTAATGGAGAAGATGCAGCCAAATCAAGTGAAGGCTACTTATCTCCAGCTTAAATGTGTCATAGCCTCTGACAAGAGATGCTTTGCAGGAGACACATCTAAACTGCCTTCAAATAAAGCATGCTTGGTGTGTGACAACATGCATTTCACCCTTGTAAAGCCTGCTGGTGATCTTGCAGCCTGGTGACTTCAAATAGTCTGGTGCTGTTCCCACTCATTATACACCACAATCCATCTCCTGCCTGATGGAGACAGGGCTCACAGCACTCAGGTGCAGTGCCAGGCATTGCCACACTTCTCAACAATGTCCAGAGGAGGCCACCAAGATGATCAAAGGGCTGGAGCAGCTCTGCTATGAAGACAGGCTGAGAGTTTTGAAGCTGTTCAGCCTGGAGAAGAGAAGCCTCTGGGGAGACCTTATAGCACCTTCCAGTAGCTGAAGGCGCTACAGGAAAGTTGGGGAGGGGCTTTTCACCAGACAGGGCAGAGACAGGACAAGGGCTAATGGTTTTAAACTGAAAGAGGGGAAATTTTGGTTAGAAAACAGGAAGAAGTTCTTCACCATGAGGGTAGTAAGGGGCTGGAACAGGTTGCCCAGGGAGGCTGTGGATGCCCCCTCCCTGGAGATGTTTAAGGCCAGGTTGGATGAGGCTTGTGCAGCCTGGTCTAGTGTGAGGTGTCCCTGCTCATGGCAGGGAGATTGGAACCTGATGATCTTTAAGCCCCTTCCAACCTTCACCATTCTGTGATTCTATGATTCTATAATTCTATGATATAGCTAGCACATCTGCACAGTGCTGCACTAAATAGCACAGAACCTGCCTCTCCAGTCAGCAGCACCTCAGACAAGTTTGCACCATCCTTTCTTGAGTTCCTTCTTGAGACATGCCTGAACTCCTGGTCTGCAAAGCTGTGTGCAGTACTCTGTAAGCTGCAAAGTATCTTCTGCTGTGACAAGCTGTCCTTAGGGGACTAACAGCTCTCCTTTATCTTCATGAGCAATTGAATGAGTAATGCAATTGAAGATGAAGTGGCTTTGCACCTCAGTACACAGTGTAAAACAATCTTTTTTTTCTTTTCCTGGCGGTCAGAGTAAGTGCACAATCAGCCAGAGAAGTAGGCCATGCTAATGGGAGTGGGCAATTTAGTCAAGGTAGCTGTGTCCCCAAGGCAGAGTGACTTTCATGTCTGTTGAAATTACTTTCTAAGTCTGTCTGCCAGATTCCCCATACTGTGACAGAAACCATGTGGTCAGGATTTTTCTCTTAGACACCTAATAAGCTCCTTTAGCCCCACGCTGAGCAGTCACCCCACTGGTGCCCATACAGTCACTGCACAGCAACATCATGTCACTGCTTTCTAAGAGACCTTCCCAGTGCTTTTTACTTCAACACATTATGTAAAAATAACCGAGTGACTGGACTGGTAATGCTTGCACCTACACACAAGAGGAGCCCACAACTGTCATTCCCCTGCTTACCTGCCCTCTGCAAATCCCACACTTTTCCTATATAAAGGACTGCACAGAGTGCTCCCTTGCACTTCCCAGATTGCTAGCCACGAACAAGCCACAAATATTTATACCAAATAATTACAAAACTTACAGCAGAAGAAATAATAATAAAAATGTAGTATTTTCCTGGTCTCTCATACTCATCCTTGTGTTGTCCACAGGAATCTCTGTGGACAGACCTTGGCTGGCTACCCTGGGGCTGCATAAAGGGAGGAGAGGCTGCTGTTCCCTGCTCCATCTGCTGGCTATTAAGCAAAGGAGTTTGATAATAAATGGAAGACAGATACGTGGCAACAAGGTGCCAGTTTCATGGTTGGTTTTCTGAGCATTTTAAAACACACTGTGAAATCAATTTGTCATCAGGATGAGAGCCTGTGTTTGTCAGGTCTGTCAGTCTCCATTTGCAGCTGAGTTATCTGATTCACTAGGGCTCTGTTCCCTCTGTTCTGTGTAAGACCAATAAAGCTGAAAATCCATCCCATAATTTCCCCAGGCTTTTAGTGGAACAGCAAAATTCAAAGGCAAGAGGCTCTGAGCAGCCATTTACTGAAGTCTTCCCTGTGAGCTTTTTTGTGCCCAAAAAAACAGAAGGACAAAAGAAAAAAGTATATCCACAATGCTTACACAGACCCAAACAATTCACATTCTTGCAGCACCTTTACTCTTCTGAACATTTTTGGATGCAGTGTTGGTGAACACCATCTGTTTGAAGCAAAGGTCTCCAGAATTCAGGTGGTCGAGTGCTTTCACACTTGTGTACAGCTCTCTGGCCACACGTGAAACCCCATGCTGCTGTAGTCCTGTATGTGGACGTGCAAATAAAGGCTTGAACTCACACCTGGGCTTGCCTGGTTTGTGTGATGACATGCATTTCTAAAACTGCAGTCCAGAGTTAGCAAATTTAAGCTCTGACAGTAACTGAACAGAAGACAGGCTGCTGCTGCGGGATGGCTTCACCTGATCAAGGTGAATGGAAATGGGTGAAGCTTCCAAGTCATTCCTGGTGAAAGACACCTTGTATATGGTTAAGACATTTCAGTAAAGAGAAAATACAGAAGAAATAAAAGATAACAGTGAATATCACTTATCGCCTGAAAATGCAGGCGGCCACAGGAACTTGCGACTGCAACAGAAACTCTTCCCTGTCACTGGGGAGCAGAAATGGAGCAAATTCAGAGCTCTCCCCTTTTGACACCAGGAGTGCAAGAAGAAGGCAAGGAGGGCTTCTCTTTCTCCAGGTGCTGGCTACTTGCTGCTGTTTTTGACAGCAGAAAGTGATACTCACAGGGTAAAGGAGTCACATTTGGAGGCTGTAATCCAGCTCCCACTCTCCCAGGCTGGCTACAAAGCTCCTCTCTCCCTGTTTCTCACATGGAAACAATAAGGAGCATTGTAAGTGCAGCAAACAGTGGAGGCTGTGCAATCCTCAGAAACCACCACATCACCAGGGAGGACAGCCTGGCTGTGGGAGTGCACAGGGCTGTCCACCAGCACAAGTGACAGCTGCTCCCTTGTGGAGCCACGCTTGAAGGTTTATGTTATGTCACTGCTAACTGCTATGTGACAGCCTCAAACTGCAGCTGGAGAAAAGCGTGTGCATCCAATGACACATCTGCATGTCCAAACCACTTCCTAGGATTGCTAAGAAGCACTACCTTAAATTGTGTCCTGTCCTGGCTTGTGAATGTGTGTATGTAAAATGTGTCTGCTGGGCAAGGGAAACAGACAGTCACATAAAGGCAAAACAAAAACAAAACCAAAAACTATGGGAAAAGACAAATGGGATTTGAAATTGTAGCAGACACTTAAGAGAATGCCCTTTGCTGTGGGAACACTTCCCTGACCATGCTCTGATACTTCAGCTCCATCTTCCTTGCAGCACAATTTGTGCCCTGGGAGGCTTCAGACTGGGACAACCCCCAATTTGTAGCACAGGTCAGGCCACAACATAGTGGCAATTTGAATGTTGCAAGGCGTCACTATTTTCATACCGTTCCCATCGTGACCAGTGAATTAATGCTTGATTGGCTTCTGATGAGGTGTCGTGCACTTAGTAATGCTCATGTCATGCACTGTCAAAACACATCAACATAGCCTCCACGCAAAATGCCAGCCTGTCTGTAAAGAGAGCCCACGCAGAAAGAATTTACAGACACAGGCTCTCTTCCATATGCAGCAGTTACTCTTGTAACAGCTCATAAAATTAATCAATAGCCAGCACAGGCGTCTTTGCTACCAATATTTCCTTACCAGGATCACATAAGGGACTCTCTTTTATACATGGGAATACAGAGGAACTGGCCAGATATTGAGATCTCTATTTTTTTCATTGTGACTTGATAAAGCAAACTGATCACTGTATCTACAGGAGAGAAAGTATTTTGATGATTCAACTCACAACAAATTTAACAGCTATTTTAAACACAATACTTACATCAGCAGAATGCATTTAAAAGCACATTTAATGCATTTTAAAGCCTTTCTTTACAACTGCATTAAGCAACGAACCACTGGAAGCACAAGACATGCTATGCATTACTACACTTCCAAGCCTACACACACAAACATTAACAGAAGCCATGCAGAACAATACCTTCAACTTTGACAAGTGTCCCAGTTCCTTTGCAGCACTGAAAATCAACTGTGCGCCCTAAGATTGCAAGAAGTTAGAAAACAAAGGAGAGGGGGAATAAAGATTATAAACAAGCTTTGCATGTTTTTACTTCGAGCCAGCCAAGTCAGTTCACAGCTAGAACTTAAGATAACCAGCCCCAGTCCAGTCTCAGCACCTTGATCCCATGCCAGTGTACTGCCTAGTATAAAACCTGGCATTTCTGTGGATACAACATCAAGAGCTATTTCAGAGAACAAGCTACTGCTAACTGGCCCCTTCTTGCTTACAGCAGCCACCCATTTAAACAGGATGCATCTTCAAATGGATTGTACAGCCTGGGGGTGATGGCAGTGCAGTGGCTCCATCCCCAGGTTCTCCTTTAGATTTGAAATCTAAATACACATGAAGACAGTCAAAGACCCGCCAAAGCAAAAGATCACTCAATTGATGACAAACTCTCTATAGAAGTAGGGCCCTATCAGCAGGGTGGGGTTAAGCACACATCAGACCAGAAACAAAACTGGATCTGAGCAGGTTTTGGTGAGAGATTGGCAAAGCCCATTGAATAATACAGCATTACCTTTCCACGTCAGAAGCTTTGCCAATGGCTTTTTTTCCCCCACTATGGCTTATTGATGGTGTGTCACCAATGAAGGAACAAAAAAAGAAACAAATCCCAATTATGGGAAATCTTGCTTCAAGTCACTTAGACTCTACTATGGTGGATTTTTACATACTTTCTCTGCAATGGTTATAAAAAAGATATTTTTCCTTTTGCCCACCACACCATTTCTCTGTTGTGTAATATTCCTTTTGCCTGGAGAGTTAAGCCCAAAGTTTAAGGAAAAAGACAAAACCAAACAACACCATTTTCCAGCCTCTCCTCCCAGAGATGCTTTATGGGGTGTGCTGGAAGTTTAATTACCTGAATTTTGAAAAATTGAAGTGAGCAGTCTCAAAACACACCAACATTAGCATTTCTTGATCCAGTGTTTTCAACCTTCACTGGATACTTTTTTTTTTTTTTAATATAAATTTGAACAGCATTAACTACCTTAGCCTGCCACAGGCTTCTAAGGAGAGCAGGTTGGTAACACTGAGCAATACCCAGTGACTTGATATGCGTCAAGGAACAAAGCTGCTCAGGTAACTACTCCTCTTGCCCACTAAGAAAACCCTCATCAATGAGTGCCAATCTCTGTCAGTATGTCTTGCAAGGATATTGTATTTTATTATTCCATTGAGTTTTTCATCAATGCTGGTAACATTTAATGAAAATCTGGACAGCTCATTCCTCTGCCAAATGACATTCTTGTAAACAAGATGCTACATCTCCTTAAAAAAACTTATTTATGGAAAACAAATTACAAAGCACTAGGGATAGCACTTATTCCAGGTGCATCTCTAGGGAATGGAAACAACTAAACTTAAATATCAGGTGGTTATGAAAAAAGCTGCCCACAATGGAATTGATTAAACCATCAAGGAGGGAAGATGAAGAAGAATTAAGTCCTTATTATGAACTGCTTCTGTCTAGTTCTACAGCATATGTAGCTGGAAAGGGGTTAGACCTCAGTGCTGGTTTTCCTGGCTCTTCCCATGAAATTAGTTTTACCTTCCTAAACTTTTTCAAAACAAGAAAGACACCTGTAGTCTACAACATCAATTTAAATTCCTTGTTAATGGTCTGACTGCTTTTTCCCCTCAGTGAAAACATTCAGAAAAGGATCACCAGGTGACTCAAGCCTAATTGCTAGAAGCCAACAGAACTGCATGGATTTCTATTCCAAGAGGCTCAAATTCTCACAGATTAACTGTCCTACTGCTCAATTGACAAAGTTAGGATCCAAAAGCCTAGAGGAAGTTTTTGAATTTCAGTTGTTTTTTGTAAGATGTATTACTACTCAGGCTTATTTTTCTGAGACATACCAATTCAAGGAAGTTTCACCTGGTATTGTACATTCCTTTCCTAGACGTTTTACTTCCTACATTCAACAACAAGAACTGATAATTTATTAGCAGCATTTAAGTTCATTTAAAAAAACTTCCTCATCAGGCACTGTTTAGTACCATTCCCTAAAAAGGAAGACTTTTTTAGCTGCTGTATTGTATGAAATATTGAGAAAATAAGCTTGAAAGCGGGGATGAAAAAGGAAACAGTTACCCATTGGCAGAGATCTGGGCATATGTGCAGTTCAGAGATCATCATTTCATTCAAGGCTAAGAAAGCTTTTTCTTCTCATCAGAGAGGCAGCCTTGGACTTTTTCACTCCTAGCTAGCACAAGGGAGAGGACTCATTTAAACTAACATAAGCTATGAAAGATTTCAGAAAACGTCTTAAAGCCATACTCTTCTCCACCACAGCACAGCTCTGGAGCTTGCAGACAATTTGGAAATCACTTGTAAAATCTCTCCCCACCTTAAAGAAAATTTTGTTCTTATCCTGCACTACATACTCATTTAGTGAAGAGAAGTCTGATGAGTAGAAAAAAGCACAGCAGGAGCAAGAACAAATGGAGTCTCACATGAATGGCTGCATCTTACCATGTGATATAAAGGAGAGACTCCAGAGGAATAATTTGTGTGCAAATTACACAGCTCTTCATGGACCTGACTAGCTGCTGCTTACGACATAGTTTTGTCCTAAGCAGTGAAGGAGAAAGAAATCCACAACTAATCCATTAATATCCCCAAGCATTGTGCACTGAACCCCCAAATAAGGATTCCCAGAGAGCTGTGTTTGCATATCCATTCATCCAAGACAGAGAGTGTTTAATTAAATGCTGATCTTTACTTAAAACTGGTGAGGTGTGAACTGCTTGTTGAGTTACCAGAGATCATGTCACTATGAATCTCACAACCTACCAGCAGTGAATGCTTAGAAAGGTAGAAGCCAGTCATCTGATAATCATCTGGCAACATCTGAAAGGCACTGGCAGCTCAGACCATCAGAGTGGGGGGCAGTAAGGCTGCCCCAATCCCCACTGCATCCTTCACAGGCAGGAGCTGACTGCTTTCTCACCTGAGCCCCGCCCTACACAAAACTTTCCAGAAGTGGCAGCAAAAGGAAAAATAGAGGTCAGATTTTCTTCCCTGTGTAATACAGGTTGAGCTAATTTAAGTGGAAAAGATCAGTAACAGGCATTAAAGCACTGTGCAGTGGCAGGGTGACTGTGCAATTGACAAGTGAGACGCCCTTTTACTTGAGTATGCTTTTCACAACCACCATCAAAAACACTTCTGCACCTCTGGCAGTTTTGCAGAAAGGAGAGAAAACATTCCGCAAATGGGACTCCTTTCTGCCATGAATATCTGGTTCTTCTAACATGAAGAGACAGCACTAGGGCTTTCTATTGCTGAAGGCAGGGAGGACAGAGAGTTACAGTACCTGGCGCTCCTTCTGACACTGATGCTCTTTCTCTTAAGAGAAAGCAAAATTAGATGAGGGGTGAGTGGCAGTGAAGCAGAACACCAAGAGAAAGTACTGCTTCTGCCCACACCACCAACCCTGAGTTTTGCCTTGCCTTGCCCTGCCAGCCTTCACAACTAGGATGGTGAAAACCTGGTGGTGACAGAATAAATTGCTACGTCCCAGGGCACAGTGAAAGGAGCTCTTTGCCTCTGTAGCCCATCTAGCCTCACCACAGATTTCTTGCTCAAAGACTGCAGCCAAGGCCATTTTAATCATTGCATTGTTCACAACTGCCTTTCTGAAAGAGTAACTCTTTTCCAGTTTGGACTAGTTCAGCATCCTCACTATGTTACAATTGATCAGATGGCTAAAAATCCAGCTACAAACATTTTGAATTACCTCAGAAAGCTGAGGATGTGCTTCATTACTCAAAAAGAGCTTATCAATTTGAAACTGAAGCGATGGCAACAAGAAACTCCTTGCAAAAAAAATTCAAAGTGGCTTATTGCAACACCCCTTAGGTTGGAAGAATTGCCTGATCACAGTTAGTGCCTTCTTCATGACACAAGCACTGAATCATTCTCCTGCTTTGCCTTTAAAATTCAAAACTAGCAAGTATAAAGCCCAAGCAGCCCCTCCCTGATTCCCCCCAAGGCCCTTGATCTCACTGCTTCCATTCTAAAACAGTCATGTTAATCCTGCTCTTACATTATGATTTCAGCACCTGTCCCCAAAGACTCTTTTTCTAAAGCAATTCAACAAAGAGAAAGAAAATTCATCCTCTTAAATTTAGATGGATTTCTTCTCCTTTATAAATTAAAAAGGCAAGCAGAAATGATTACTCCAAATTCAAGCTCAGAGAAAGCAGTCTTTAGCAAATTCATACCTTTTGCTAATTTTATGCTTAGTAGGTATGAGAGCACACTGCATCTCAGAAGTTTTGTTTAAAGTTTTCATCATCAAGGCCAGAGGTAAAGTCTTCATTCACAGAGCAAGAAACATGGTGTAAAATGCAGAACTTCTCTGGACACTGCATCCCAAGAAATCTACTCTAAATATGTAAGCATCTGCTGAATAATGAAAAACACTACTGTTCTACCCACTACTGGGAAAAAAAAACAACAAACCAACAATTGGCATAGACTAGCTACAGACCACAAGTTTACTCCAACACAAAGATGGAAAGAAGTTCTGGATCATCTCCAGAAAATGAGGTTATAGCCCAAACTTCAGACTGCCTCCAACTGAGTGTCATCCCCCAGTGCAGCTGGGCATGTGTGACTGACATTTAATCCGTTTCCGTGGTTTCTCAAAATTGGGAAAGAGATTAATCTTCCATTGTTAAAAACATCACTACATTCATGACACACATTCATCAAGCACATCCACACAGCTGAACAATTATATAAAAGATTGCCTTTGAAGGCAAACTATCTGGACATGCTTCCAACTCCCAAAACTAGAGGCACAGGAATCATGCCAGCCCATACTGATGTTAAAGCCTTCTGGGTGGTAAAATGGAGGGAGGGTGGTGTCATTAAAAAGCGTATCTAAATTAACCACATCTATACAGAGAGACATCTGACTAACAGATGACAATAATGAAACAAAAGTGTTTACAGGTGTTGATTTAATACCATGAAGACAACACTAACTGCCTGGTAATTCCTTATACACAGCTTTCTTTAAAGGGCTGCAAATCCCTAATCAGTGCAATCTGATACATTTCACGGCAACTGCTTCTGGATTGTCAATTTTGAATTGTTTTTCATCTAGAGTGTGCTTTGTACCTTGGAAGTCTACTATAAATAGAGCTGCTCTCTTACTTTACTAGGTTACAGACATATTTTTCCATCCTCAAGCAGGCTACACGCAGACAAATTTACCTGGACAGATGACTCATTAGGTCAAGGAGAAGAGTTACATAGGAAATGGCAACACTTTCTGCTATGAGTAAGGAAGGAGAAAATGCTTTACCGTATGGTCTGTAAGAGGAGGCAGCACAATCAGCTTCTCCATGGTGTTCATTACCACCCTCCAGAGCTCTTTCAGCACCCGTTTCAATACTGTCTTTTCACACACAGTCGCAAACAGTGTCAGGCTGCAAGGAAAGAGCAAGAACTGAGTAAGATCAAAGTATGTAATTCTCAAGGAAAAAGAGTCTGTGCACGGAAGAATCAGAGCTCCATCCAAAGCAGTGTGTCATAATTGTTTTATGGGTAAAAATCTTCCCTTTTCATAAAGTACTGCCTGTCTTCCCCCTTTGACTTCTAGCAGTAAAGATGTTTGGTCAAAATGGATTCTCAGCACTTCTGATCCCAATCATTTCTATTTATTGACCTGGGGATTACAGAAGGTATCACTAAGTTACGGTGGTTGGGGATAGTCCAAATAAAAGCAGGTGCCATTGAACTGTTCCCTTTAAGAAAATGGTTCCTGATGTATTTGGTTTATACAGGGAAAAAAACTCTCCACAAATACAGAATAACAGGTTTTAATCTTTAAGGATTTGTTATAATGATTTTTGTTGAATACTGAAATTGATACTTTCCAGACTGCTGTGTAGAAGTTTCTGCACAGCTTCTGATAGCTGCTTAAGTCTCTAAATCTTCCACCTCTATAAACACCTTGAAGCATTTCTCAGACTCCTTTGTATTTTGTTACAATTGCACTCACCACCAATCACCTGTCATATGTTCATTCTCTTTTATATATAGAAATTCCATTTTATCTCTCTGTTTATTCCTCCTTTATTGTTGTACAGGCTACCAAAAAGACCAAGAAGTGTTAGATTCTTCTTCAAATTGATTGTTGGACTTTGGCATTTACTGATCATACTGAGAGAGCTACAAAATGAGAACTCTGCAGCCAAGTAGCAGTGCACAGGCAATACCTGACTCTTCTACATTGTGCAACATGTTCTCCCAGATTTCCCTTCTTCCCAAAGCTCGTTAGACAGTAATTGAACAAAACTGAACAGGGACAAGACCAATCTGGGTAGGATGCAGGAAGCATTAAAAAAGACTCTCCTTCTGTAAAGGAGGAAAGAAAATAATCCAGGCTCAGATTACGATAATCAAAATTACTTGCTCCACAGGTGGACAAGCCTGTAGTGTATCAAGTTCCCAGTGATACAAAGAAGGTGGTTTCTCAGGACTTGTGAAGGTGTGCATGGAAAACATTCAAATGAGAGGGCTGCCAGATGCAACAACTGCTGCAGAGAGTCACTTATTGCCTGGTGACCCCAAAGAGAGATGGGACAAGCAATAAAAGGAGCAACACTAGAAACTATATTTTAAACTTCTGAAGCATCACCTCTCTTGCAGCATTTATTATGAAAATTGCCAGCCATCTCTTTCAAAATAAGGAACTGCTGTGCATCAGCAAGAAGTTTAACTTCTACAGTGATTAAAATCTCTTTGTAGATCAAGGCTTAGCTGATGAGAATTATGTGCAGTTAGCCACAAAAAGTCCCCATACAGCTGAATGATGCTGCATGGTGTTAATGGCAACAGTTAATTAAAGCAATGGATCAAGCTTATGTAGATCACACAGTTTAGAAACTTATTTTCTAAGTAGAATAGCACCAGGTATGAGTAGAATACACATGCTTAAGATGACAGGGATACTGAGTAGTACATGTATCAGCTCTGTCAGTATGGATTGCAAGATGTTTGCTAACTGGCTGTAGTACAATGTGTATAGGGAAAAAAAGTGTAGTCACTAAATGTAGAACTTCAGTCTTTCCCACGACCAGATTAACAGTGTGTTTTCCTGATTCCTGTAATTGCCAGAGGGAGAAAGGAGAACTGAGAGTGTGCTCTGGCACTGAATGAAAGCTGCAAAGGTGATCCATGGTCTGAGAGAGAAGCAGATATAGGGGAAAAAAACATTAATTCTTCCTGAGAATTCAGAGGTTGGTTGTCTCAAGAGTAATTCAGGAACATGGAGCTATTTTTCTTTCCCCCATCCTGATCCCACCCTGATGCACTGTATGGGTAGCATATATTTGAACACTTGCTTACTTTCCATCTAGGAAATCCATCAGTGGCCTCAGGACATTATCTGCATCTTGTGCAACTGTGTTTCTGGCATTAGCAGCGACATTTCCTGTCCCTTTCACTTGATAGAGGATATCAGACATTTGCTTGACACATTCATCAATACGAGTCTGAAAGCTGAACAGAGAGGAGAGAGGCAAAAACAAGATTTTCAGTGGCAGAGATCTCAGCTCTAGCAAATAAGGTAAAATATTGCAGGTGTATAAAGCATGCACTCAACTGCACACTCCTTCTCCCTGAGATTTTCTGCTCATTTCCTTACTGTGTTTGTTACTAATGGGTATGGTGCCCAGTTCCTTACACACAGCATCCACAGAAAGTTGACCACCTCTGAACACAAAACACAGCCACTCTTGAGAGGAGTTTCTTCATTCATCTTGCAAAAAGTAACAGTATTTCTCTGATTTCAGGAAACTGTTTTTCTTAGCTCAAAGCACCCCACTGTAGCTTTGCTGTGCCATAATTCTGAGCAATGGAACAATGCTTGAACAACTCTGAGCACCCAGGAGTCCACCGGCTGCAATTTGGTTGTGACCCATCATCGGCTCAGTCTTTAAAGCAGAGACAGACCAAAGGCAGGCTCCAACTGGAACTAATCCACTGCCATACAGTCCATGCTATATCTAAGTGGCAATTATGGGATGTGGGGCTCAGCTGTGAAAAGAGTAGTGAAGCTGTAATGAAGTATCAAGAAAGTCATTAAAGCCCAGTTACTTCACCTTTTACTGCTAAGAGGATGTTCAAAATTAAGTAATATAATGGTTAAAAATTATGAACAGATCAGCAGAGTTGTCAAGATGTCAATTCGGCAAATAAAGGAAAATGCTTTGACATTTAAAAGAACTGTTGCTAACAACATTAAAAGTGACAGTTAGCTATTTGAAGCCAGGAAGAGAAGCCACCCTAGGAGCTAGGATAAAGATTTAAGAGCAGGGGCACAGGTTTAGAACTGCAATGGAATGAGCAAGGCATCTGAGCTGCCTGACTACCTAAATATCTAGCTGGCAAATCTCTCTAAAACACTCCCTGGTATGTATGCTGATACTGAATAATCTCTTTAAATCATATTTGCAAATGTCTACATTGTACCCTAATTGTCTTGTAGCAGTGACAACACAGAGACAGGCTTCAGATTACAAAATGCACCCATTAATTATTATTTCTCACTCATCCTCCATCTACTTACAAACCTTAACAATTCAACTGAGTTACAGTTTTAATTTCTCCACTTCTTGCTATCAAATCAATTATTGGCAATGGGAACCCCTCAATGATCTCACCAGTTGAATCCAAATAGTCCCTGACAAATCCTACCATGATTTTTTAGTCATAAGTACTGCAAATACTTACGTACCACCTGCCAAGTTGGTACAATTTGCTTTATTCCCCTTGCCCATGTTTCAGCTATACTACTTTATGGCTGTGTTAATCTTGTTATAAAGCACAAAATGAGATGAATGGGCTTTATCATGAGAAGTTGGGGTTTTGAAGATCAGTTTGGAACCCTGTGTTTCTAGATTCTGCTTAATTAACATATTTTATGGTTCACTACAAAACTATTAGGAAGTTGAGCACATTTTTATCCTCAGGTAAATGGTAAAATGATTTGCAATAAAACTTAATTGCCATCAATTACTCTGGCAATGCTTTGAAGAGCTCCTCCTCTTGAAACATGAGAACACACTATTCACTGCAACATTACAACAAGTCAATCTGAAGTTCCAAACCTGTTCATTTCTTATTCCAATATTTATTTAACAATAAGAAATCAGTCAACTGCTTCGTATCTTCAGAGGAGAGCATTTAAAGAAGAATGTTGCTTCATAAATGCTATGCTGGAAACAGCTTTCCAAGCAATATAGGAGTAGGCAATTCTGTTACTGACAAGCACTTACAGAAAAAAATTACTCTATGTAATTCAATTACTTTTCACAGTTGACAAATTCCAATGTTACATTTATAAGCAGAGCAATATAGAACAGAGAGACTTTAAAAACATTTCTCACTTCTTTAGATGGTCTCAGTATCTGAAAGACCAAAAATTTATGACAAAAAGAAAAAATATAATACAGTTGACGCTAATTTCTTTTATCTTCTTAACCTGACTAAGATTAGACAAAAGGAAGGAATATTCAAGGACAGGGACCTTGTTATACTCACCTGTTACCAAACACAGTGCTCAGCTCATCCAAAACATTGTTTAGCTTCACCTGGAGCTCTTTGAGGTGGTCACTTGCTTCTGCATCCAACTGTGGGTGAAAGAAGAGCACTTAGCTTCACCCAGAAAGGAGTATGCTGTCCTTTACAGTGCTCTTCACTGTTAAGACTACTCTTGATAAGCAGGTGAACTACCACCACTGTACTCTGCCCTGATGCTCTCCTTCCACTGCTTGCTGCTGTTACAGAGGCTGTGAAATCATCCACAGGTATTTGCCTAAAGAGCAGCAAGTGGTTTCCTCAAGCTCCAATACCTTCTGATACCCTTTCTGACACTTGCAAAGTTGAGAAAGAAAAAGAATGTGAACTCCCTGTGGCAAACAGAGTTTACAGGCTAGAAAACTTCAAGCATGGTGCATTATTGTGGGCTCACAGGTCATTTCACCCCTCTTGGTCTAGAAGGAGACACAACTTTTCAGACTGGATGCTATTTGCTTGTGCACTTCTCTATGCATGGTGTTGAAAGCTGCTATTTCCCTTTCCATCCTGCTGTCAGTATTCAGACTGAAGACTGAATCAGTCACTGCTCTCAGAAGACTGGACCGCAGCTATTTTGAAAACCTGGTCACAAGGTCATGACAGAAACTATTTATTGTGCAATGATCACTTTTGAAAAGCACCAGCTCAGCTATGGATATTGAGCACAAGTAGCTCTGTTCCCACATGGAGCCAGACAGCTTTTTGTATACAGATCTTCAGAGTAGACTTCATAAAACCAACAAAAAGTGCCCAAGCACTATATAGACACTGATGACACCTTCACACATGCTGTAAGAAAGTGCTTACTCCATTATTATTATCCCAAAGCCACCTGCTTTTACATTCAACAGTGTCCTGTATTGCAGCTGTACTCATCCCTCCAGTCTCCAAATAGCCACTTCTAAGCAACCTACCTGTGTGTATATATAACAACACAAGCTGAATGCTTTGGAATCATTTGCTCTGAAAAAGTAATGTGTAAAACAGATTTGCCTTTGTATGCAGGCAGGTAAGCTGCTTGTAAAACAACAGCCTTCCAGAAATGTTTGCATTTGGCATTCAGAGCTTCAGCCCTTACCTCTAGGGCAGAGTATCTATTTACAAACATAATGAGCCAGATGGCAGTACAGTGGTTAAAAATCAGTTTTGATTTTTACAGTACATCCACACATGCAGATATACAAGACTTGAACAGGACAGCAGTTCCTAATTCTATATACAGTGCTGAAGTCCTCTTCATATTCCTCAGCATCTGTCAGAGAAAGTCAAGCCTTAGGGGATTTGAAATCTGACCTGTTCACTTTCCTGTTGGAAGCTGGCTTGGAAAACTGACTATGACACATGTGAACCTGTGCTAATGAAACTCCTGGAGCAGAATTTTAAAAACAATTAAAAAACAACAACAAAAAAACCCCGAAAACAACAAAACAAGTAAATTACTATTACTTAAGCTTTATAACTTTAGGCATTGCTAGCTCTGATTATTTTTCCTTTATTGAAGTGAATTTGTATTCCTAATACCTTTTTTAACTCCCCCGCTATCATGGCAGAAGGAAGGCAACATCATGCCAATCAGCAGTTATCCTAGCCAAACTTGCTGGTAAAAAAACAAAACCAGCATCTGATGGTGGTGGATTGTCTTGCCACTGCATTAACCCTTCCTTTCTTCTACTGTGTAAAGGGGGAACAAGTCACAAGCTGTCTAGTTTGCTGTTTACAGATAATGGCACTGAACAGTTCTCTGATTTTGGCTATTTCTGGGATATTTGGAGCAGATTTTGCTCTTAATTCAACAAAACACTTCAAGTAACTGCTTTCCAGTGGGGGAAGGGGAGGAGGGGGGGAAAAAAAAAAAAGAGCCAGAAGAATTAGGTACAAGACATCTGTCCCTCACTATTCATTTCTACTTTTTAATAAGCTACCAGTTCCATGGTTGGATCAGGTTTAGAGCATGTCTGAGGTAAAGATCCACAGCTTATTTCCCTGGTTCATGAATTATGCAATTAACGCCTTGATTTACTGTGAGGTGACATGGAGAGCTCTTCAAGTACCTCTAAACTACTCCTTGTTATTGTACTTGTTGACTGCAAACTGATCTCAGGAGCAGAAGACAGGCTGACTGCCAGCCCTGGGCTCCAAGAAGGGACAGCTGGAGCAATGCTTTGCCAAGGGGATAAGCTCCATTATCTGTGGTGAAGAACTCTCTCCTCCAGAACATCAGTTGACAAATTTGTGGGTTCAACATGTAAGACAGCTACCCAGATTTACCTTTGAGGTGCCCAGCCTCACATTTGGAAAGCTAAACCCTGGTGGTAAGCATTCTGGTTCAGTATCCACCATGCCCTCTGTCATCCTAAAATAGCTGGTGGCTTCTGAGCAACTGCTACTACAGAAAGAGGAGTCCACATAATGCATTAGTGATCACTAATGCTCAGGTATTGGCATGCTTTGGCTTGAAAGCAAATTTCAGGGAAATGCCAGTAGTTGTGTACTATAGTTTAACATATATAAATTACACATTAGTTACAGAGTCCCTGCAGCATGTGGTATAGTGCAAACTATTATTTGCCAGTATGATGAAGCACTGATACCAGTGCTCAAATGAAACAGTGCATGTTTGTCTGTTCCTGCTCAGCCAATGAATTCTATGCACACCAGCTATCACTGATAGCAGGAAATGCTGTTTGGACTGCATGACAGTTCTGGCTGCTAGAGTAAAGCAGAAAGCAGTGTTAGGCAGTTGGGTCACATTCACATGTTATGTCCAGACCATTTATACTGGAAGCTGGGGCTCAGCAGGCTTATAATCTCCATTCTGTGGGTGTGCTGGAAATGATTCAGAGGGAGAAAGCTAATAAAAAGTTGTATGTGCAGAAAAGAGGCCAGTATCCACAGCAAGGTGGCTTCTGATCTCCAAGCAAGAGTTCACTCCTATTCCAGTGAAAGACTGGCATGGCCATAGTTCCATGGTTAAGACTAAATATGTGATAAAGAAAACTAAGGTGCACACAGAGAGGGAAAAGGTAAACCTGCATATACATTTCAGGGATGAAAGCAGGGCCTTGTTAATTTCCTGTAAAGATGTAGGACTTGGTGCTTCAAAGAATCTGTGCGTCCAAGTCTCATCCAAGCACACTTAGGCCTGGAACCTCAAGTTCTTTGCCAATCCAAATGGTGGCATTTACAGCATAGAGCTGCAAACTTCAAATTAGGCTGGTCTTCTCCTGTGTCTCTCAAGGACAAAATGGAACTCATGAGTCTTAAGAATTTGCTGGGACAGATTGTTGAGTTTTCCAACAGATTTCATTAGTTGTTCTTTGTTTTCTACATGCACTGGTGAAGTGCCACTGTTCAGAACTGGAAGGCTCCTCTGTAACTGGAGAAACATAGCTCTTGCCTTCTAAAAGGCTGAAGATGTTAATCAATTCACATCTTAACACCACAGAACCTGTGAAATCATAAGGTGCAATCTGACATACGATAAGCTACAGAATTTTGCCCTGCTGTTTTAGCTTTATTCAAGTTACACAGTTCATCTGGCTCCAGCTTGAAGTTGCTGATTTTTGTTTTGCCTCCCTCCACTAGCCTCTGGGAGTCCCACTCTGCAGAAGTGACTATAAGATAGGTAGTTAAAAAAATCCAGCTCCCCTTCAGGGACTTGCTTGCATGGAATGTTCCCCACTTTCCTACAGGATTTGAGAGTAAGGAACCTAGAGTGCTGAACACCAGTTGCCAGCTTTTCAAATACTTAAGGTGGCCTTAGCTATGGCGTGGGGGATGCTATAGAGAAGCAATCAGTAGACACTGCAAATCCTTTGAGAACATTCCTATCAAGTCTTGGCTGCTTCTAAGCTGTCTTGCAATTTGATATTCAGGTGGCTAACTTAGGCTTTAAGATGTGGGCTAACTCTGGCTGAGCATTAAGAGAAGATTTTCCCAAAGCATTAATTGTACAGGTTAACCTGAAACCAGTGGCATGAAAATTTTATGATGAAAATCTGTTGCTGCTCAGAAACTGTATCTTTGGGTTCCCTAGGCAGGGCTTATATTCACCCTACATGCTTGACTGTGAAAAAAAAGAAGTGCAGAAATGTTTTAAACTAGGCTTCCACAGCATATCTAGACTCCAGCAGTGGGCAATGCAGTCCAGCACCTGATAGCAATGCCTGAGTTCATAACTCACGGAAAGCCAAGCAAAATAATGGACTGCAGAAAGGCAGCTCTCAAGCAAAACAAAGAAGGCTTCTTCTGCTGTCAAGGACAGTGCACAGAGCAGGCTGAAGTCTGCAGGAAAACTGCAGAGGTGGATAGAAAATGCAGGTCATATTAGGTTTTATTAGATAATGTATGAATAATTACATAAATGGGGCTAAGTCCAGGCAAACATTAGCAATGAATCTACATAGCTCACTTTAGCATAGACCTAAATTGCAGTCTCCTTTCTGGGGGTGTATTTGAGATGATTCATAGGAATCAAAGGTTTCAGAAAGTATTTATCTACTCCCTTTTTGTCCAAGATTCATGCTCTGATTCCACTGTTCATTACGCTTTTAACACTATCTTTCACTCCACAAATGCTGCCTTTCCAAAACATGTTTCAGAAGTGTCCAAAAATGCTACTGAGCCACAGTGAAGCTGGTTTGATCCTGTGAGATCCACACAGCTCAGGAGGGAAATAAAAGCATTAATTTAATAATTTAATATACTTCTTATGTGTGTGCATATATATATGCCTTGTGAGATCTCAAACACAGACCCCAAGTCAATTCTTCCATATAGAGCTCTCTAAAACTCTGCTGCTCTCCTTGTTGTTTCCGATCAGTAATGTTCAGAGACCACATGGTGTCAACACATTAGACCCAGAGATGCTGGCAATTTCTGCTCTATTTTGTGCTTTCTGAGCACTATGGTTGTAAAAAGAACATGATATGTGGGAGCAAAGGTTCCATTCCTCATTTAGAGAAAGAAAAAAAAATAAGGCAATATATCAAGGAGCTTAATCTCAAGAAATATTACTGGGCAAGCACTTGTGTTCCATGTTGTGCCACTGCACTGCAAGGTGTATAGGGGTGAGCCCTGTCCCTTCACTTCCCCTGCTGCAAAAGGGAAGTAGTCATATGGATTTCTGTAGGAGTGGTCTTGGATAGACTGGCAAAGAGTGCTAGGTAGCAGCAGTATTTCAAAGCTTTCTAGAGTTGTGCGGTGCTGCAGTTGTAGATGGAGCTGGATCCAGGAACTGGAAGCAGGTGAAGTCACAAGTACAGTGTAACCAAAACCAACTTCCAAATTCTGGCTTCGCACATGGCACATATAACACACCTGCCACAGGAACAACAGAATATTTGGTACCTAGCTCTCAACAACGTTTGAGAACACAAAAAGGTGAACAGTTCAAGACAACTGGGACATACCACTATGCTACTTTCTTATTTGCCCAAGGAAGCAGCTCCTCTTTGGATAGAGAAGTCAGGACAATGCTTATATTTGAGCAAGCTATATATGCGTGATATATGCATGGTAAAGGGGCTCAAGATAGTTGGTCAACATTCAAGGACCACTTCTTGCAAGCTCAGGATCAGAGCATCCCAATGGGTAGGAAATCAAGTAAGGGAGCCAGGAGACCCACGTGGTTAAACAAGGAACTGCTGGGCAAACTCAAGTGGAAAAAGAGAACCTATGGATCATTGAAGGAGGGGCTGGCCACTTGGGAGGAATATGGGACTGTTGTCAGAGGATGTAGGGAGGCAATTAGGAAACCTAAGGCCTCCTTGGAACTAGCCTTGCTAGTGAGGTCAAAGACAATAGAAAGGGCTTCTTCAAATACACTGTAGATAGAACTAATGCTAGAGGCAATATAGGCCCACTGCTGAATGAGGTGGGTGCCCTGGTGACAGAGGATAGAAAGAAGGCAGAGGTACTGAATGACTGCCTCTGTCCATACTGCTGCAGACTCTCCCCAGGAGCCCCTGATCCCTAAAGCCCCAGAAGAAGTCAGGATGAAGGAGGAGTTTGCTTTGGTAGATGAGGATTGGGTTAGGGATCAGTTAAGCAATCTGGACATCCATAAATCAATGGGTCTGGATGGAATGAACCTGTGGGTGCTGAGGGAACTGGCAGAGGTCATTGCTAGGCCACTCTTCGTCTTTGGTAAGTCATGGGCAACAGGAGAGGTGCCTGAGAAGGATAGCAAATGTCACTCCAGTCTATAAGAAGGGCAAGAAGGAGGACCCAGGTAACTATTGACTGGCCAGACTCACCTCCATCCCTGGAAAGGTGATGGAACAACTTGTTCTTGACACTATCTCTAGGCATATCAAGGATGAGGGGCTCATTAAGAGCAGTCAACATGGTTTTACCAAGGGGAAGTCATGTTTGAGCAACTTTATAGCCTTCTATGAGGAAGTAACTAGGTGGATAGATGATGGTAGGGCAGTAGATGTGGTTTATCTTGGTTTCAGTAAAGCATTTGACACTGTCTCCCACAGCATCCTCGTAGATAAACTGAGGAAGTGTGCTCCTGATGGTCAGGTAGTGAGGTGGATCATGAACTGGTTGAAAGGAAGAAGCCAGAGAGTTGTGGTCAATGGGACAGAATCTAGTTGGAGGTCTGTGACTAGTGGAGTCCCTCAGGGGTCGGTACTGGGACTGGTATTGTTCAGTATTTTCATCAGCGACCTGGATGAGGGAACAGAGTGTGCCCTCAGCAAGTTTGCTGATGACACTAAACTGGGAGGAGTGGCTGACACACTGGAGGGCTGTGCTGCCATTCAGGCAGACCTGGACAGGCTGGAGAGTTGGGCGGGGAGAAACTTGATGAAATTCAACAAGGGCAAGTGTGGAGTCTTGCGTGTGGGGAAGGACAACCCCATGTACCTGTACAGGTTGGGGGATGACCTGCTGGAGAGCAGTGTAGGTGAAAGGGTCTGGGGAGTCCTGCTGGACAGGAGGATGACCATGAGCCAGCAATGTGCCCTTGTGGCCAAGAAGGCCAATGGCATCCTGGGGTGTATTAGAAAGGGTGTGGTTAGTAGGTGAAGGGAGGTTCTCCTCCCCTTCTGTTCTGCCTTGGTGAGGCCACATCTGGAATATTGTGTCCAGTTCTGGGCCCCTCAGTTCAAGAAGGACAGGGAACTGCTTGAAAAGAGTCCAGTGCAGAGCCACAAAGATGATTAAGGGAGTGGAACATCTTCCTGATGAGGAAAGGCTGAGGGAGCTGGGTCTCTTTAGCTTGGAGAAGAGGAGACTGAGGGGCAACCTCATCAATGTTTACAAATATGTTAAAGGTGAGTGTCAGGAGGACAGAGCCAGGCTCTTCTCAGTGATGCCCAGTGATAGGACAAGGGGCAATGGGTGCAAACTGGAACATAGGAGGTTCCATGTAAACATCAGAAAAAACTACTTTACTGTGAGGTTGACAGAGCACTGGAACAGGCTGCCCAGAGGTTGTGGAGTCTCCTTCTCTGGAGACATTCAAAACCCGCCTGGACACGTTTCTGTGTGATGTGCTCTGGGTAATCCTGCTCTGGCAGAGGGGTTGGACTGGATGATCTTTCGAGGTCCCTTCCAACCCCTGACATTCTGTGATATAAATAAAATCTCTCACAGAGAGTAAGAGCTACTCTTCCTGAAGGAGAGGATAAAATCCATAGATGCATTTCCAGAAACATATTTGTCTACACATTCTAGTTTCAAGCTGTTATCTCACTAATTGTTATTCATTAGCCAGGTTCAATCTACATCAGAAAAAGGACTGTTCAAACTAGGGCAAGATCTTGTTTACTCTAGCAAAACAGAGAACCTGGTGGGTTTCAATTCAAAAAGCAAAGTATTACATAGTCACCAAGGGGGGGAACCCCTGGGGATAGCAAATAATGCAGGCACCTAACACAACACGACTTATTTCTGGTGATCAGTGGCAGCCTAATGAAGTGGACAAGTAGTATTTGAAAAGAAAAAAGAAAAATAAATCCAAAAACCAGTTTCCTAGTATGCCTTCCAGATTTCTTCCTGTGTGTTTTATTGCTCACAGTCTGAGCTCCTCTCCATTATTATTTTCCTTTTGATTCCGCAGTGCAGGGGAAATAGCAGATTCATCACCTCTGCTCTACTTTATGTATATCACCTGAGGAAGGTTTCAAAGAGCAAAATACAGAGAAGGGTTCTAGGCTAGGAAAAGTAGCTAACAATCCTGATTAACACTTTTTTTCCCTTCCCCCTATTTAACATATTATCAAGTGACATTTTTAATTTTCATATCATCATAAGGTTATTTTTTTTTCCTGAAAAATCAGCATTTAGCTACCACTGCTACTACAGCTGGGAGCACATCATTCTAGTTCTTGATGTATGGCTCAGAAATTATGACTGTTAAGGTCACATGAAAAAGAATTATAGTGGTTTTCCTTGCCTCATGGGCTAAATCTATTTCATTGAGATTTTTGCCACTGCATAGAATTCTGCCACTGAACACAAGAAAGATTTGAAACAGCAACACAGGCAAAAACTGAGCTGCCCATCAGCAAAGCTGACTTTCCTCTTGGCATACAGGTCATAGCTAGCATAGGTTCTATCACAACACAACCAAAAAGAATAAACTTAGGCTTTGAAAATATTTTTTTCCTAACATCAGCATCAGCAGCCTTTTCTTCATCTTCTTGAATCTTGAAAAGCAATGGAAAAAAGAAGAGAAAAAAACAGATACACAGATTATATCAGATACAGTGATCTGGAGGAGAACCTTAGTTCTGTAAAAATGACCACCTTAGAACAAAGAACAAAAACTAAGATATTTATATTCATGGACACATCTGAGTATCCAGCAAAGCTTGAGTACAGGACACTTATTTGCATGTCTGCAATGTATTAGATAATGGACATTCAATGCTAAATGTATTGCCCCACATTTATATGACACTTGATGTCTTGACTTGACTTGATGTCAAAAGTTTTCTGATCAATTTGTCTTTCTCCAGAGCTGTGTCCCAACCACCCATGATGCCCACATCTGGCCCCCAAGAACACAGTACATATCCTTCTCCTTTCTCCACCACGACGTTATTTGCCTTGAAACAGACGCTCCTGCATCTTACAATAAATTCTGTTGAAAAGTCTTCAGGCATACCTGTCACCTCACACTTCTTACAGTGCCAGGTGTCATGGGGCTCTCCTCATGACTGCAGTCTGCAGGTACCAGTAGGATGCAAATAACCTAGTAACATAGCAGTTGTAACAAGTATCAGTCACTTAGCACTCCTACCTCTTTACCACCCATGGCTTCAAACATCTTCTCTAGCTGCACCCTCAGCTGTTGAATGTTATTCATCAGGATGCAGGGCTGAAGAGACAAAAGCAGGTGCCTGTTACTGCTCAGGCTGTAAATACATTTTCACCAGTGTGCACCTCAGCATCCTTCCCCACGTACTACCACACCTGAGAGCCCAACAGAGGTGGGGCATGAACAGATTTCAGCACTCAAACCTCAAACAGACAAGTACGTTCTGTCTCCAGCTTGAAATAGGATGGCCAGTCCCAGAAATCCCAGATCAAGGAGATCTCTGCTGTTATATTTTCCTCCTCAGCTTTATCACAGAGAATGAGCTGACAGGAAGTCAGTGTCAGGACAAGGCCCAGCTCTCTGCAGCTCCTGCCATGTGTCCAAGCTGTGTCACCCTCAGCCTTTTAATGCTGCAATGTACTGTTGTGAATAGAGTACATCCCAGATCAGCAGGGCAACTGCCAGCCAAAGCTGAATTCAGAGACATCTGGGTCCTGTCGGGCCAAGTTTGGAAGCAACAGCTTGGGGCAACCTAAGGAACAGGCTCTTCGCTCTGCAGTTACATCCCCAGCACAGGACACAGCCAAACCAGCATGGGACAGACCCAGGGTTCAAAAATGTTGTATTTAATACACATAATTTTACTTAATTCAGGATTAAATAGTAAGGTAATCATATGGAGACAACAGTAAACCAAGAGTGCTGCAGAATACCAGCTCTACAGAGCAACTTGTGCCCATGTTTCAGTAGTGAGGTTTTTTCAAATCACCTCTGCGACACACAACCCAGATAGGCAGAGAGGAACCTGAGAGCCTCCAAGCCCTGAAGATCACCCTCAGGTCCCAGTTTTATTTTACAGTCAAGACAGAAATCACTCCAGAAAAACACAGGAATGATGAAAAAAAGAATAATACTGAAGATATTTACACCATCAACACAGTCAGGTGGAATGCAATAAACTGGTTCTTATGAGGATAATGATGAGATTCCCCAGGGCAGAAGGAAAACTTGGCTTGACTCACCAGTTTCTCCTTGGAACAGTAGGACTCAAAGCTCTTGGAGAGGATGTCAGCATACTGCATCAGCACTTTCCCAATAGTCTATGAAAACAAGATGGGATCACTGTTACTGATTCTCTGCCACTCCAGGAGAAATCCAGACAATAAAACCAAAAAAGCATCCTACTGTTTTCATCCCACTAAGGGAAGATAAACAGCTGGATGTTGAGGGTGTTACCTTAGCAAACCTCCTATTATAATGAGCAACAATGACAGGGTCTGGGCACTCCAGCTTCTTGATGATCTCAAAGCTCTGATTGAGCTGGGTGAAAACATCCACCACTGAGCAAGAGAACAGAGCATGCTCGGATGTTTGCTGGAACTAAAAGAGAAGTACAAAAAGTCTTTATCAAATGGAAAGATCTGAAACACACCCATTTTATGGCATCTCCGTCATCTGCCATATTGGAGGCAGGACAACTTTACCAAAACCTACATCTTCCTTAGAATTAGCAAAAAGTTCTCCAAAAGGCACAGAAGAGCAAAACAGCCAACTCTCTTGTGTTATAGGTTCACTGTCCTTCACCAACAGTGACATGACAAGTACCAAGGAAATGCAACATGATGCTGAGACCCTTCATGAAATGTGTGGCTTGCCTGTCAGTTAATGAGGAAAGGAGGAAAGAGTGAAGAGCTTATTTTTGATTTTTCTTAAAATACAGATATTAGAGAGAATGCTTACATTAGCATCACAGACTACAGTGTCAACAGTCACTGAATAAATTAGAAGACTTTGCTCTCCATTGCGAATACTCAGTAAATTAAGAGAAAGATTAGTCTGCCAATGGATTAAGGCCACATTCTCACTGCATGACTAAGAACACACAAAATGCCTTATATTTCAATGATACCTCACAGAGAGACGAGAGAGGACAAGGATTCTGGCTGACAGATTAGCAGCAGTAGAACAGAACAGTCATAAAATATATGCACCTTGATATTAAACAACTCTGTGAAGTTTAGAGAAAAGTGCTAAAATAAATGAGTGTCCCCAGTTGTTTAATGAACAGAAAGGGATGCATCCTCCATCTGTATGACAGCTGAATTTGCAGTGTAGTTGCTTGGTTCTGAGCACTGAAGAATACAGTGTGAAGTCCTGCACTCAGAGTGACCTACTTACCCCATCTTTTTTATCTCTCTCCAGAGCACCATGCAGGAAGTCTAAGGAAACATCTTCATTTTCATCCAGCCACTGCATCACGAACTGCTCAAACCACCTGAAAGAGAGACAAGAAAGACAGCAAGTTACAGCAAGAAAGAGCACCCCAACAGCGGAATTGGGGAACAATGTCAACAGCACTCAGAGAATGCTGCGTTTCAGCAAGCCTTGTGAAACTCACTACATTAGATTCCTGACTGCTGTTATCTGTGTGCAGCCAAAGTTCCCAAAAATACTGCTACCTGTGCCCAAGCTACCAAGGAGCAGGAGCTGTACAATCACTTGGGCTGGACAAGGAGGACACAGTTCAGCCCACACTCTGCAGTTTGTTGCTCCTGTGCTAGTTTTGTCCTTTTCCCCTGTCTTTCCTCTTTCTTTGTACCTTCCCTTTTCTTCCCCTTGAGCACCAGCCTTAACTTTCCATCACCTCAGAGCACTTTGTCTTTTCTTTCCCTTTCTCTCATGTGCCAGATAGAAAAAAGGAGACCTCCAGTACCACTATCCCTGCATGCTGAGAGATTGTACACTGTTCTGCTGCCCATTTGTGTCTACCATCTTTCACGTGAGAGCTGCAAGAGAGTACAATGGGAGGAAATAAAGTGCCTGTTCTCCAGCAGACTTCAGCTGGGTTTAGTGCAGACACAGACATATTTCTCGAGTACCAGGAGGAAGAATCCAGGCTAGAAGTTTTCTCTACTTTAATCCTGCTCTCCTTTTCCCCACACCTTCTATAGAACATGCTCCCATTTCTATGGACTACTGATCTCATTGTGAAGGTGCTTGAGTAAGACTGACTTGTGGTGACAGAACAGCACCTCTGGCAGGAATCTTGCCAGTCCTCTAAGCAGCTCTTCATTGCTTTTGTTTAAACAAGCACAAACTCAGTTCACTCTTAAGTGCTGGACCAACAGCTTTGGAGTATAGTCAGGTACTAGAAGTAGCACAGCAAAGTCTGTCTCTACTCCTTGTCCTCACTTAGGAGGATAAGCTAGAATACAAGCAGCTGCTGAAACAGCCACAGCTTTATCTCAGGGAGATACATGGGAGCTACCTCCTGCATTGAACCTAAGGCTTCTGCGCAACCCCTTCTTGGCCAAACAGACAAGGTGAGAAGCAGCTTTAGTGATGGTGTCTTACAGATGGTCATCCCTCTGTTCTCTGCTCTGTAGGACATATTCACATAGTACAAAAGCAGGGTGGGAGCTGGGAGGAGGGTATGTGTGTCTGTGTTTAAGCAACAACACAGCACTTAGAGTTTTATTTAAATGTCTGTCTAGGATTTTTTATGTGCAAGTGCCAAGATGCCACAGCTGAAGCAAATCTTAATTTCAAATATTACTAAACAGCATTCACAGATAAGGGAAAAAAGTGCCCGTGTGATTTCACAGAATCATTGAATGGTCCATACAAAAGATTATTATGAGCTTCACAAAGTACAGCCTCCTTTAAACAGGCAGCTGTGTTCATAGATTGTGCTAATTATGGGCTGAGTTTGCAAAGAACATGAAAGCATGTGGCAGACATGAGAGAGATATCAAGAACAAACTCACAGAGCGTACTAGATAGCCTTAAATACTCCCTACACTTTGAAATAGAAAGCACATCAATGCTAATATTGGAAGGTGTAACTGACTAAGTGTTAAATGCCAACATCAACCTGTCTATGCAGCCCTATTTAATATAGACAGCAGCAGTGGAACATTGTCACAGGCATATGAACTTGTATGTTCTGGAAAAATTCCTTTGAATGGTACATTTGCCTCCTAAAAGCCAGCACATTTCAGAGCTTGCTTTAAGTTTCCTGAGCTTTAAAATGTTTTTTATTAATTACAATAGCATATTTTAAAGTGACAGCTCAATCCTTAGAAGAGAATTCAAGCTATTTAAAAGGAAGCAACTACACATCTTCCATCTCCTTCAGGGGTTTCCAGGCTACAAGTTGCTCACTGCTTCACATGTCATAGGTACAGGTCCAAGGAGGATTACTTGCTTGTGCCAGAAGGCACAATTTTCAGTCTGAGAAGTAGAACTGATTATCATTCATCCTTATTGCACCATATCCATAAGAAAGGGCCATTCACTGTTGACAACAGTGATTGCCCATTTTTATGGCTACCCAATGTTGATACACAAAATCAAGTGTATAGGTATTTTACTGTCTAAACAAAGGTAGTAAGGACAAAGTACTACTGGGGGGTGGGGGTGGGAGTTACCAGCACCTCAGCCCCAAATGAAAAATGTTCCAGAGAGAGGTTTAATACGAATGTTTAAGTGAAAAATGAACCATTTGGATCAGGTCAGAAAATTCTTTAACTACATTTGCAAAGCCGGTCTCAATTTTGTCCCTTATTGGCTGGCAGGAAAACAGAAGAGAGATAAATAATCTATAAATACTTCCACTACCTGAACACAATCAGGACCACAATGTGCTTTAAGTTGTAATACAAACTTAGAGTTACCTTAGTTCAAATACCCCTTACAGGGTTATACTACCAGGTCTTGGGCTGCTAAGCAAATGACTGGGGACTCAGAGGACTATGAAGGCAGTACATCCAAAATTATATTAAAAACTATCTAGCACAGAAACTAATTAAAATAAGCTGAATTCATGCAGAAATAGCTTCAAAATGTTATTAGATGGTAAATACCTTCTTCCTCATCTGCTTCAACTATTGATCTAGAAGCAAACATTTTAATGACTTACACAACAGCACAAGGCAGAGGCTCTTGGGGCTGCTCCAGAGACATTCTGTGCTTGCAGTGACCAGCACAGCCTGACTTGGCACGGCACAGCCAACCTCTCCAAACTAGGTTTGCACAAAAGATGCCTCAGTCTTGCCTGCCAGGAAAGGGAGCAGTGCTTTGTGACTAAGTGAAAGTTCACCCCTGTTGGTTGCACAACAGTAACAAAGCAAAAAAAGGCTGCAATTTCAGCTTGGCCATGAGCCTGGCTCCTGTGGCATTAGGCTTTACAGGTGAATTAATCTTCTTCATTTGGTGTGTTGATGCATATGGTACCCAATGAACATTCTGTGGGCCTTGGTATGTTCAGAGGCAAGCAGCCAGGCTGGGTTTCAAACACTTAGAGAATAAAGACTCTTTGATAAAGTGAGCCAGAAGAATGACAGGATTTTGAAGGAGAGAAGATAGTCTCTAGCACAGCTGCAATACTAGCTGCATGCTAACATCCATATTTAAACAAATCATAGAACATTTCTTTACACATCAGAAAAGCACAGGAAACTGACACTTCACAGCTTTTAGCTGGCAGCAAAAAAGTGAAGAGAGGAAGTTTTGAAGATCCATGCTCAGCTATCTACCTCAGCTTCAGAAACTGCTCCTGTATTTCAGAAAATAAAGAGAGCATGAAAACTTCAGCTTCAATAATATGGAGCCTTCACTTTGTTTAATCGTATCTCAAAGTTATCAGAAACGTGGTTTCTTGTAATGAAAAACAAGTTTGTGGAAAGCCTCTTGTCTGCTGAGTAAACAGACAACTTGGGGAGGCTGTTCTCTGTACAGCAGCAGTTTAGATTTTCTAAAGAGTTTACTGATGAGCAAACCTGATGCATTAACCCTTTTGTTTAAGGAAGCTTCAAGACTAAAAATACTTGTGATGAAGCAAATCAAAGGACAAGAGCACACTGCAGTAGTTGATGCCAAGGGGTTATTTTGTGACAGGTGAAGGTTTTGACTGAAATAAACATCACCTGTGTCTGACAATGTCACTGTTGTACTGAAGTACACTAGTGGAGTAATAAAGCCAGTGGCTGCAAATGTACATGAGCACTGAAGCTCTATCAGAAAGGCCAGCAGGGCAGAACAGTCCACTAAGACTGTAGAACCAAACTGAGCATCATTATCCTGATAACACAGGATAAAAAGAAAGATTAAGAATATCTGACAACTTGCCTGAGACCACACTGACTCAGAGGCACAGCAAAGAGAACAGGGCCTCTGAGATTGTCACTTCAACATGCTGTTCACTGAGTCAAATGCTTCTTGCTGACCTGATTTGTTAAGCAAGGCCCACAGTCCAAGCTGAGAAATTATACCAACTACCTCAAGTTGTATTAGTATGCAGCTAGCAGCAGGCTGGAGGGACTGCATCAGTGCAGAATGCGAAGAAAATTCAAAATTCCAAACTATAAACACAGTCCAAGCAAGATGCTTTTTTCAAGAGGGGCAAGTGCCAAGTGTTGCATTTAGACAGCAGCAAAGAGTCATATATAGGATGGAAAGAACCGCCAGGACTGTTGAGGGTGCCTGGAGGCTCGTTTGGGACCCACTGGAAGCATCACTAGTCAATAATACCACTGAGGGGAAAAAAATAGAAAAATAAAGGCTGTTATCATTCCAGAGTGCAGTAACAGCAACACTTCCTGCAAGGCAGTGTTAAGGCAAGGTCTAGATGAAACATCAGTATTTCAGTCTGTGTGTTGTTTGTCCAGACACTGAACAGCTGGAGAGAGACAGGTAAACCTCACTTACAAACAGGAACAAGCTGAAGACTGGGAAGGGACATGAGAAAAGCATTTATTTTTCTTGAAAAACAGGAACAATTTGTTCTCCTTGCCCCGGCTAGTAGGAGCTCAAATTGAAGTGAGAAAGATTTGGAGGAGGAAAAGGGAGAGTGTGTTAAATCCCCAAAAGCCAGTGAAGGGGTAACAGAGAAGCACAGAGGAAAAAGCTGCTTGAAGGAGATGTGGCACAATCATCACTGAAAGCCCCTGAAAACCAGTTAAATACATGTGAGAAACAACAGACCTGCTCTTACCTTAGGCCAAGTATAGGACTCAAGCTACAGTATTGTCTCCATGTTGCTCAGGAAACTTTTTGGGCTTAGAAACCTTCTTTAGGTCTCAAATCTACTAATGCTCTTTTAAAGTTAAAGAGAAGTTGCAAAGAATTGCTTAGATGTTAACAGCAACAGTTTATCTGATGTTTCCAACTAAACCACCTGGTTCTACTAAAAAAAGAAAACATATTTACTTACAAATCCTCGTGTGTGTGTACACATGACATTCTTACACACACATACACACTCACATATAGTACATCCAGATAAAGCTGTATCTGTTAATACAAGAATGTATGAAAACGTCCACAAGTCTGCTGTTCAAGAGTTGACCAAATTCCACATTGCAGTCACAATGTGGATTAAAGACTGTTTGTGCCAACTGCTAAAGCTCTTGAGATCTTGGGAGGTACTGTACAATAAGGGATTGAATTGTGTCTGGTGGCACAGAACACCAAAGGGCACAAACATGCATGTAAACACAGGACATCAGGAGTGGTGAAATGGTGTATCGTGAAGGCAGCCACAGGAGAATCAAATGACTGCCCTGAATGTAACAGAAGGAGATGCAAAGTCGGGATTTTTTGCAGAAGACAAAACACACTCACGCTGGATACTCAGGCACTCTTCCCTTGAAGGCAGGTAGATCACGAACATATTCATTGTACAGCCACTTCACTTTGAAGTGTAAATTCATATAGTCTGCACTTTTACACAGTCTGTGTTTCTCATGCTCTGTAAGGAAGGAAAAAAAAAAAAAAAGCAGTTAGGTCCAAATTTATCACTATCACTGCATCAGGCACAGGAGGGTCTTATAAAGCATGTCCAGAGTATGCAATGGTTTTGAGGATGAAGCACCTATAGAGCAACAAAATCTCCACAGCAGGATTTTGACAGCAGGCAGGGGTTCTTCATGGTTGGCTGTTGGGGATCTGGAGTTTATTTCTGTTGCAACAATTAATAATTCCTTTTGTTGAAGACCTTTTGGTTGTTACAGCAACTAAAACAGAGCAATCTCTTACGGCCTTTCCATTTAACGTACAACAGTCCAGATCTCATCTTTGCAGGAAACAAATCAAGGAGAGTGAATCTGTTTACTCTTGGATATAAACAAAGGCAATACCACTACATTACCTAAGAGACAGGAGTGAAAATAATCGAGTTCTTTGGAGTTTAACAGTGTGAGTCACAAGCAAGGTCAAACAAGCTGCACAGGAGCTGAAAACTTCCCCCATCCCCAGTTTGGAGAAATTCATGACATTTCTCTTTCAGAAGACAACACTTTTCTTATTTGCATCGCCTTCCTGAGCATAGTCCACTGAAGCAACCTACGACTGCTGCTGAGCCTCTTCCTCTTGCCAGGCTTCATTATGTTTTGGTACCCAGGCTATGTGAGAACAACACAGTTGCTCCCTGTTTAATGCACACACCTCCACAACCCGACCCTTCCCGCACACCTACGCTGACAAAGCACTTGCCGTATGCAGACCTACATTTCTGCAGAGATCATCTCCCTAGACCACTGCTCCCCGCTCCCCCTTCTCTCTCACAAGAACTGCATGCTTTCTGTCTTTGCTCCCAAGGCCCTTCACAGCCTCCACGGGAGGCTCCTTCTACTGCACTGCTTTTCTTCTAAATCCTCCTTGAAAGGAACAGAATTAATTCCTTTTTCATACTGCTAAAAGGGCTCAGCAGCCCGTTTTCATCTGCACTGAGAACCTGAATTATGAGCTGACCAATCCTGCACTACCACTCCCTAGTGCTGCCTGTCCATATCCATCTCTTCTTTTCCAAGCTTCAACAGCATGAGTATACTTTGTGCCAGGCTTCTTTGTTCACTCTAGCACCACAGTATGCTGCTAGTCCATGACTGCAGTGTGAGATATGAGACTAAAACATGCATTATTTTGGCTTAGACTCATTTTTTTTTCCCCAAACTTTGAATTCAGACTCATCTTCCTACCTTTTATGTGGTTACCTCACTATTGATACAACTTTCCAAGGGCATCACTGCTGACATGTAGGCAGGATCCAACTATGTTAAAAAGAGAAAGTTTTTCTCTTAACTTTGAATGGCTTTTATCTGGGACTTTGTGTACAAGTACCCAGTAACTGGATAGATATATGCACATGCAAGCAACACATGCTACAGATACTCATTAGCAAAAGATATATCTCGATGATGTAAAATGGCCCCAGTTTTCTAATCAATTACCTGACAGACAAGCTTATCTTATGATATAATCTATTTTCATGCAAATGTGAATTCTTGCAACTATTTCAAAATCTTAAGAAACCTCCACATCTCTTGGAGATTCAACAATATGCAGAAGAAGAAAGCCCAAATAAATTATGAATTATCCAACTGAAAACACAAAAAATAAAGAATTTGTAATGCATCATTATTTCATGAGCTTTGTCAGCTCCCAAAGAAGTGGAACACGCCAGTAAGTTATTTGCAAAACTCTGTAGCAGAGCAATACAGATCTCCTTCTAATTCACATGTAGGAGATTCACATAGATACAATCTCAAAAAAAAACAACAACTCAAACGAACAAACAAAAAACCCACAACCTTCGTTTTAAATAAATTAAAATGCCCAATATCTGAGAGACGTAGTCTCCAGGGGTCACAGATAATGGACAAATTACTGTATGTATGATACTATTTCACATGTACTATGATCCATTTACTCTCCACGTGAATTCTCTTGTACTGGAGCCAAGGAAAGTCCATTGATGTTTTACATCAATAAATCTAGTATCTTTCTTCAGCGCTAAGGAAGTATAAGTATACTCAGTGTGTGAATTGCTGACCTCCCTCAAGAACAACTGCAGAAGAAAATGGAAAGCTCTCTCCACAGCCCTAAAACTGGAAACAAACACAGCAATGACCATGTCTGCTTAGCTCCCTGTGGGAGTGAAGAAATCAACAGAAAGCAATAACTTAATTAACTTTGATAAGCACAGCCACCCATGTGTTGCTCCTGCAGAAGAAAGGCCTGACTTGGAGGTAAAAAGGACTAAAATCAGATTTATTTCCTCAAAATTAAGCAGAGCACTAAAAGCAATTAACTCAAGCCTTTTCTGGTTTTTAGGACACTTAAAACATTACTAAGTTGCAGAGGAGGAAAATGCAGAGCAGCCACAGAAGCATAAACCCAAGGACTGCTAGTAGGACTACCTAGCCAACTAAGCAGTAAAGGCGAGGCTTGGCACCAAGGGGATAAAACTACAAGAAAGTAAAAGGAAGAAAGAGAGGTCTTACCGCCATAAAAGAGAACTTTACGTATGCGAAAGAAAGGTGGGGCTAGTGACAGAGAAAAGACAAAAGTGAACTACAACAGCTCAAACATGCTGAAAGACAAAGAAAGCCAATAAAATCCCAACCCCCCCTCATTTCCAGCAGCTCCTACCATCAGCATTCCCCTCTTTAAGGACCCTGCATGGTTCTGATCAGCTGCTTTCTTTGTAAGGGAAATGGCTAAGAGCTTGTGAAAGTGACATGGAAACACACCGGCCAGAGGTATGCTTTGAAAACCCATTTTAGAAAAAGTAAAGTGAAGAGCGTGGGTGCCATCAGTCTTAGCACATTTCCGTTCTGCTTTATAACCTGCTGACTTTTAAAGAGCTTAGCAGCAGCAACAGTGGAAGAGTGCACATATATTTTGCAGCAACTGCTGTGTTTTATCCTGAAAAGAGCACAGAGTTCTTTAAGTCTCTTACACTTCCTCAGAAGATTTCACCTGCAGCCTGCTCTGGAGAAGAGCTTTTAGGGTCACCGAGGCCATATTATTAAGGTATCAATAGGGAACTGCTTGCCAGCAGCACACTTTCTTATGTTGTGTCGAGCTCTATTTTTCGGGCAGAGAACAGGACTTCCACCACATCCTTAATCCGTGGATTTTTTTTCTTGACCATCAGCCTACTTTCCATGGGCTAGTTTCTAGCAAATAATGTTGAATTTCTGCAAAGAAACTCTGATAGGTCCTGAGGCTGCTGAGGTGCTAACAGTTTAGACAGCTGGCATCTGTGTGTGCATCTGATTCCCATCCCCTTATCAGAAGTGAGACTGTTGCAGAATGATTTATTTCAATCTTGCCCACCAAGTCTACTCAGTCTCTCCTCCTACTAGAGATGCTTCCAATTTACAACTCTCCTAATGCCGGTGTGTCCAAAATAAGATGAACCATTGCTGTCAAGGATGACATTGATTTTCTATTATTGTATTTTAATGTCTTCCAGTAAAGGAAGAGCAGAAGTCCTTTTTGCTCAGACAGCTTGTGCTTTCAGGATGACAGAGATTTCAGAGCACAGCGAGAAACCTAGTAACTCCAGTTACCAGTGTGGTCACAAGTAGATTATCTAGCTGCTGAGCACAGGTCAGCATCCTAGAGGTGGAGCTAACAGTATGACTTAGAAAAATTATCCTCTACACTGCAGTAATTCCAGCGTAGCATGATCTTGCCAGCCAAGTCTGGTCCACATGACCTATCTGATCTGTTTTCCTCTTGGGTTGACAGGGAATAAGGTTTACTTCTCAATGCCTCATCCTGTACAACCTTCACTGGTGAGGAGGGAAGGGCCAGGTCTGCTGTTCATGGTGCCCTGAACTGTCACTGTTCTGGGGGAGAGAGAAAACAGAACAAGATGGGCAGATCCTGGAGCTTCCACTCTGAGCAGCAAAGCCTCCTTAGGGAAGACAAAGGTAAAAGATTGGTCTAACATGCACCTGCTCTCCAGCAGGCAAACACACTCTGCCATAATTATTGCTACCAGTTGCTGAACGTATTTTAAACAGAAAATAGGTGTTTCATTTTTATGACCTGAACATTTTGCACATTAGCAGTCTAACTCTTCAAAAACTGCCCAAAGGACACATGCTGCAGCATCCACAGACTAGCAAGGCTTCTGGTTCTGAGGTCCCTAAACACTGTACTCCAGGTATAAATTAGTATTTACATATTACCCTGCACAGGCCACACAGTGCACATGGGGGTAAGCTCCAGCTGGGAGAGGAACCATTAGCTGCCATCCATGGGGAAAAAGGAATACAACTCATGGAGCCAGGCACTGCTCTCCAACTCAGAACAGACACCTCCCACCTGAGCCTCCCAACTTTCTCTAGAGTGCGTAACAGAGAGCAACCTGGTAGCATCAGGCTGGAAGGAGGGAAGGGGCAGTTTCATGCAGTCAGGCTGGCACTCTTTCTATACCAAAGCCATCACATGGCCTTTAAGCTACAAGAATATTTACTCCCACTGCAGAGTAAAAGGACCAGCAACCCTCAATCATCACCCCAGCCAGGAGGAAAGGAACAGAGCTACACATGAACTAGAGCTCTGACCTCACCATTTTTTTTTTCCCATCAGATGTTATCTACAGCTTAATGCCTGGGGCGCAGCAAAGGGGCTCTCACCCAGAACTGCTCAGCGTGTCAGGTACCATCAAAAAACAACTGGAGTGACTAGTCAGAACAGCATCACATACCCTCCATTTCTGCAGCAGGAGTATGGTCTTCCCACCTTCTTTGCAGATCTGCTCATCACTGGCATAAAACTACAGGATACTAAAGCTAATAGTAGCAACTACATCCGAAGTGCTTAAACTACAGCTAGCGGATGAAAGTCTTTGCCTACTCACAGCTAGAGCTTCCTAAGAAGCACAAACTTACCACTTGGTGAGGTGAATGAGCTCATGTTATCCAGAACTTAGGAACAGAACATAAGGGAAAACACCATAAAGAAAGTTAGGAGCAAATATACTCCAGGTTCATGTGCATGTATCTCCACAAAACAGATCAGCTTTTGTTACAGAAAGCACTTGATGCATATAGATCTTGGAGCACATCAGAAATGCACCCAGTGAGCGCTCCACAAACTGACAAAGACAGGAATATGAAACTCTAGGTGTAATTAAACTGGTAGAGAAATTAGCAACTCAAACTGAGAAAGGACAGAGCTATGAGCTGTGGAGGGCAAGCCTAATAATCATCCTTCACATCATTTAATGTTTCCTTTAATCCCTTTTTCTCCTAATTAAAAAAAAAAAATGCAGTGAGCTAATCCAATCATCTGTATTTAAAATACATATAGTAAAGGTTGTAACTGAATTATTGTAGAGCTTGTTATAAAGCTTCTGAGAGCACAGCAGTGAGGAATCACACATGCCTCAAATAGAATCTGCACCCTGAGGATTTCTTAAATTTGTAAGAGACACACACCAACAGAGCCTGTGTCATTGTTCAATCCTCCTGAAGGACTTGCACAACTAGAGTACAAATGCATGTATCATGCAGTTTTTCACCCTTCATTCAAAATGCACACCACTCCCAGTCCAGTTGCTGCTTTTGTGTCAACTTTTCTCACCAAGAAATACTTTGAAGAGGGATGTTCTTTCAGCAAGTATTTGCTATGCACTGATGAACTCACAGGTGGAAACACTATGCCAGTTCTTTTCTTAAGAAGCTCACAAGTGACCAGAAGGATGTCAGGAAAAGCAAAAATAAGCCCAGGAAGAACAGAGTCAAAGAGAGGGCATGGCATGAGATGTGAACAAAGAAAACCTGGGAATCAAAGTTAACTCAAGCAATCAAACAGAGCCATGCAAAAAAGAAAAAAATATAATCCGTCTAAGTCATGTCCCCTTTGACAGTCAATTCACAAACATAACCAGCAATCTTTTTGCAGCTGCATTTTGGATACACAAGATAATGTTAGGAAAGTCAGCAACTAGATCTGGCAAGATCCAATTCTGGTGCTGGGAAGGAGGAAGACACAGCACTTTCAAGTTGTAGAAGTGCAAACTACATTATAAATTCCCGAGGGTAAGCACACAGAGAAAAATAAGGACAAAACAGAAAGAGGAGCCAAAACCGCTGTAGGAGCAAGGACTTTCTGGGGAATGTGAACATGAAGTTATCACAGTTGGCTTAACTCTTAACGCATAGGCAAATAGTGTCAGACACTATAAGAGACTCTTCAACGCAGTAGGTCTTAGTCTTTCTTCCCAGTGTCTGTTCTTACATAAACAAAACCACACAATACAAAGGCAGTGTTGGGTACAAGCACGTGTAAGAAGTTCCTAACACAAAAGTGAGAACATTTCACCCGAACTTGCAGCCTGCTGAATTCAAGCCTAGGGCTGGCAAAGGGTGCTTCTATTCTTCCCCTCCCCATCCAGCACAGTCTCTGCCCCTGTTGTGTTGACACAGACTGAAAAATACACGGAGTTAATCTCCTTCACTTACAGAACAACCCCACAGACTGCTCCCAAAAAACAAAATGCAGGAAACTCTCCTAGCTGGCAGCAGTTTTGTGTTTTTCTAGCAGTCTGAAGCAAGAGCTTAGGAGGCTGTCACTCCTCTAAGTGACTTTGATCAAACTGAAGGAAAATGGATTGAGCATAATTTTGTGAGTGACCAAAAGCAGTAACTGGACATGGTTTTGGAGTATGAATACAGCTAGCATGCTATAGGCAGCAGTGTCACTTCCATTTTATCACATCATCACATTAGAGAAAATTATAAAGTCTGACCCTGCAAAACACTGGGAAAACAACTACTACTGCAGCTGAAGAGGTGAACTTCATAAGAAGCTGATTACACTGTGCAAATTAATTTATAGCACAACTTACAGCACTAACAACTGCCCCCTCCTTGGAGGTGTTCAAGGCCAAGTTGGACAGGGCTTGGAGCAAGGTCTAGTGGGAGGTGTCCCTGCCCATGCAGGGGGGATGGAACTACATTATCTTCTAGGTCCTTTCCATCCCAAACAGTTCTGTGATTCTATGAACACTAACTTCAGAAACTAATAAACCATCAGAAATGTACCGCAAATGGCAAAATTCCTTTCTGGGAGGTTGTTGGGCTCTGCATGCCTAACTCATTTTAAGAAACAGTAAAATTTTCCTTTACTAGAGACTGGCGTATTTATGCAAAGATTCATTCAAAATGAAGATGTTTGTAGCAGGATTTATTCTAACAGCATATTTCTGCCAATGGCTTAGACAGGATATACTGTATCATCCAAGCAATTACAGCCATGCTACAACCCAGAGTCCACCTACACCTCCAGCCCTTTCTACCATTGTACCTTGCATAAAGAAGTGGCTGTTGATCTAATCACAACCTCAGGCCAAAGTGAACTTCTGATTTCAAGCTAGATGGGATGACCATAAACAGCTTGTGAGACAGCCTAACCCTCAGGTCTAGAGCTCATGGAAATCCCAGCCCCAATTCTCACCTATGAAGCAGCTCTCCACAAATCAACCACTAGAAATCCCTGCTCCAAATAGTGGTGCTCCTAATGTGCTTAAGCCATTTACACCAAATGGATGGAGAACAAGAGATCAGCAACAAGTCAGCTGGCAGCAGTGAGGAGCTCTCCTACCTTCCATGGCGTATTTCATATCCTGGGCAAACAGACTCCACATCACCTCTGCGCTGATCTTCCCAACAGCAAGCTCCTGAGGAAACCTGAGGGGACATTTAGGAAAGGCTTGGGTATGTATGAGAGCAAAGGACTCATTTTTATTCAGCTCTGAGATAAACTGCAAGCTGAAAAGCTCAACATTGCAGATGCTTCTTTCACCCTAGATAAATGACCAGGTAGAAAATGGAGTTCATGGACTGGACTCTGTGAGATAGATTAAGTAACCTGAAAACAACACTGCTGTTGAGACTGGTTTAAACTTAAAAAGATAGGCCCTGAACATGATGTCAATGCCCTTGCATGTTTTTCTCCCCTTTTTTTTTTCCTTTTTCTTTTTTATGGGCTGACAGGTGAAGACTAATCAGGTGTCCCTGCCATGTTAAAACCAATTATCACTACAGTGCAATCCAGCTCTTTGTATATAATAACTTATCAGGTATCTCCCTTTCTCCTGCCCTGTGGGACTGCTGAAGTATGCATCAGCTAAATACACCAGTTTCAGGTTCCTTTCCAATGCTGTTCCAACCCCACGTGATGCAACCTCCCGGGCTGCACTGAACACCATGTTCCTGAACCACAGTGTAAGGTGTTGTCACCATGGCACCACACCACTGAGTGCATTAATGTGCAAACCAGAACTGCTCAACATCAGAAAAAAACCAAAAGAACTCTCACCCCATTTTCAGGTGCCTCCCTGAGTTCAGGGTTGTAATAATCAGGGTGTTTGTGCTCGAACGCCATCGTAACTGAAACTTTTGAAACTCTTCCATCCCAATCAAAAAGAGTTATTTATATAGACAGAGACAGATAAGACAGAAAGACAGACAAGATAAGTACTTCTATAAATACACGAGTGACAGAAGTGATAGAAAGCAGTTTAACAAATAAAACAGAGCACACAGAGACCAGCATTAGCCATATAGGACATGGAAGATTCTTACTGATTCAGGACTGGGGTATAGGAATTCTTGTCCTCTTCTATGATGGAAACTATTAAAGTAATGAGTTTGGGCCAGAAATCCAGGTTCCTGATGCTCGGGCCCTGCTCCTCAGGAGGCAGGTCCTGACTTTTGTTCTGGGAAGGAAGTAATCGGAAAACCAGCGTACATAAAAGGGAGAAGAAAAAGCTGACAAATGTAGATCACCATACAAACTCCAAACACTAAATACCTGTGGACCCTTTCTTCTGAATAACTTAAAATTATTAATATCTGCTGGCAACTTGTATTATCTAATGCAAAACACAGTAACATGCCAAACCATGTTGCTTACTGGTGGCCTCAAACGCAAATAATTCCCATTTTGTCATTTACCATACCAAGGGCAGATCCAGAAGATCTGCTGACACATCATTTGCTCTAAGGTTGTTACAAATACTTGCAACCTAGATTGGTGACTATATCCATGTTGACACGTTATATGTGCATTACTGCAGAGCAGCCAGTAGAGCTCTTGAAAAGAGCAAGCAGCGGACTTGAAAACAGTGTGTGTCTAGAGGTACCTCCTAAGTCCAGTGCAGGACTCTGGATGTCAGAAAACAAGATAAAATTTCACTGCTTGAGGTTATCTGTGCTAAAGACAGTTTTCTTGATCAGTCTACATTTGCTCCAATTCTCTTTTGCTCACTCAAAGCTGCCTCAAACGTTCCCTTCACAAATAGCTGCTCAGGAAATAAAATAGCTGAAGCTGGCAAAACAATTTGTAATTAGTTATTGTAAACCAAATGTCATCCTCCACCTACTAATTAGCACTAATTAATTGATTACAAGTTTTGTTCATTCAGAAGATAACAAGTGACATAATTTTGTTTGTGGGAGCTTTTTATATCAATCAGTATTCTGGTTATTATCTTAAGGAAATCAGAAATGAGGATTTCTGCCCATTTATCAGCTACTCACAGGATCCGTCTGGTACTCGCGACTATACAGCTCGTGACAGTTGTTGAAAATGTACTCATAGGTGGAGTTCAGGCAAGCTTTCACACAGTCCTTCACTACCTGGCTGGCTCGGGGTGGGCTCTGCAGCTCTTGGACCTGGCAAGAATACAACAAAGAGAGTAAAACGAAGCACTTTTCATAAATCAAACAGGGAAAGAGCAAGTCACCAGGGTTTGTGAACTACCCAGGACTTGGAGGACCTTCTTCCAGTGACTGGTGCTACCAGCGACCTGAAAAGATGAAAGGACCTCTCCTGATGATGCCTGGAGGCATCAAACAGCAGAGACAATCCTTATGACCCCGAATGTTCATTTGGAGCACAAAAGATTTTGAGGTGCCAAGGAAGACTGCTCAGAATAAATAAACCATGTGGCTTGATACGTGTATAATCTGAGCCAAGCACGCACAGTTTCTCCTAAATTTATAGGATTTTGCTATGAAGCCAGCAAGCAATCTTCTCAAACATTGGAAGAACATGCAACAGATTAGAGGACATCACATCTGATCTGGAATGTCTTGCTGAAGATGAAGCGCTCACATGCCTTTAAATACAACAACTTTCTTTAAAGGGTATCTTTCTTCACAGGCTTCACTGAATTTTAAAGCACACCAGAGTCCTTACAGATATACCAGGGAATAGGCCTTCCCCTCTTGCAACAACAGCTCTTCTCATTATTTGTTATGTTGCTTTAGAAAAACAGTGTAGGGTTACTTTGAACTAATGTGCAGGCATCACCCTGCAAATCAAACTATAACTTGAGGCAATTCTGGTATCGTCATTACCTCTAAACTTTTTGGAGTATTTCTACAAAGCAAACTCAATACAGATATATTGTCTGAATGAACACTTATGTTCAAAATAAAGCTCTAAAACATCATCTACCCTAGGGCTTAAGAGTAAAATTTTAAGCACTTCTTAAGATAGCTCAAATTAAAGACTTGCTTTGTTTTCAACAAGATAAAAATTACTCCGTGATGTGTGCTAGCTTACAACAGTATTTTTTTTAAGTATAGAAATAAAAATCAGGCATTAAAAATAATGTCATTACACACTGCTAGATCAACCAGCTTAACTACAGAACCAGCACATTAGCATTCATAACAACTCTCTTGGATCTCTGCTGAGAGATACTACTCCGTTTCAGTGCCTTACCCTCCAAGAAATAATTTTTAAAATATTTACTAGATAAAAGATGGTGAAGAGATGGTAGTGACTGATAGAGTATAGCAATTTTCAAAGGAAATGCTTCTTAATGTTAATAATAAAATTAAATAACCTTCCTAATACCAGACAATTTTCTTTTTTCTTCTTTGGCTTGGTTGGTTTTTGTGTGGGATTTTTTTGTTTGTTGTGCCGTATTTATGAATGAAGAGCCTCAGGGAAAAAACAGCTTTCATCTTCATGATTAAAAATACAGTGAGATAAAGATAAAATGTGCATGTTTATTACATGGTCAGCAGATGATCTTTATTTTCCCTAAGTGCCTAAAGAATAATAACATGAAACAATGGTTTGAAAATGGAAAATTAACTCCTGTGGCAAAAATTGCAGGGGCCCCATTCCCATCCCTAGCCAGTAACACTACCTTCATCCTGAAAAAAGTGATGCTAGTCAGCAAATCCACTGTAGACTTCAGGTCCTGCAGTCGTTCACGGCTGCTGGCTGGGAAGTTGTTCTGTCAATGAAAAAGGGAAATCATATTGGAAAACACTGTCAGATCCACACAAGGCTTCACGCACATGCTAAATAAGGGAGGTGTCTTGGAAACATTTCCTGCTCAACAAGCTTGTATCAGTCCAAACAATGCTCAATAAATAAGGCCTTTTTGCTGCAGGAGATTATCTGTTTGTTTAATTAAATGGCTTCTCATATGAATATAAAGTCTGTGGATGACAGGAGACTGAAAACCCTGAGCAGAAGAACCCTCCTTGACTGTAGAAGGGGCAGGTAAGGAGCAACAGCCTGGCCACCAGCAGTCTTGTCCTTTTGCTTGAGGGTGCTTGTGCAAGCCCTTTCCTTTCTGCATTCACCATCTGTTTTTTGGCACCTCTTCTGAGACACCAAGAGATGCAGTATATTAGCAGCCTCTCCAGAGAAACTGGATTTCCAGTGGGGCTCAGTTTTGGGGCCAGTCTTGTTTAATATCTTTATGACTGATCTAGATGATGGGACTGAGTTCTTCCTCAGTAAGTTTGCAGATGACACCAAGTTGGGCAGGAGTGTTGATGTGCCTCCAGGGTAGGAAGGCTCTGCAGAGGGACCTGGACAGGCTGGGTCGATGGGCCAAGGCCAATTGTATGAGGTTCAACAAGGCCAAGTGCTGGGTCCTGCACTGGGGTCACAGCCACCCCAGGCAGCACTACAGGCTTGGGGAAGAGTGGCTGGGAAACTGCCCAGAGGAAAAGGACCTGGGGGTGCTGGTGAACAGTGGCTGAACATGAGCCAGCATGTGCCCAGTAGTAAATGAAGAAAGTAGAGGGTGTAAGAATTGTGATGGACTGATGTCAACACTGGAACTCATCTCTTCACTATATGCTGAAGTGGAGAGGATCTCAACCTGAGTGCAGATCTTGTAGATCCAGTGTTAGGGGCAGTGATTAGAGTTTGCCAGACCTAAAATAAGTGACAACGAGGCTGCAGGTCCTCTTAAAAGATTTCTGTCTTACTAGGGGAGAACAAGTCTGTTTTCTCATTGTAGATTATATCTGGAATAGCTATCTAAGAATAATTCTAATAAATTAATCCAATCAAACTTGCACTTCTGAGAAAGTATTAGACATTAGCATAGTTCACAAACCTTAAATCATTTCAGATGTCTTGAGGAAGTCACAATGGAAGAGCAACAAGCTTGTAATGACAATTCCATAAGACACAAGCTACCCAAAAGGTTAGAGACATAAGAGAAAGCCAAATGGTGCCCAGCAGAATGCCTGATTCTGTTTAGTCCTACTCACCCTGTACATCGAGAGATCAATCCGAAGTGAATTATGAAGTTGGTCCAGAAGCTTCACAAATCGTTCTTTCTGCAGAGCAGAACAAACCAATAAATATCACATATCATTACTGTCCAACTGATGTTCAGATTAAGCAGGGTATTAGGAAATGAGTATCAGATTGCAGGAGAGCAGGAGGAAACAATATGGATGCATGATCTTGTGTGAACCATGTTTTAAACCTTGGATTTACTTGTAGACTGTAATTATTTCTGAAGTCTGTGTAACATTAGAATTGTCATGAAGAACAAAAATCCAGATTCCTAGTCTGCAATTTGCACCAAACTTATATTTAAGTGTAAACATTTGTTCAGAGATTAATAAAGGAACAGGCAGAAAAGGTTCTAATTCAGAGCAATAACACAGTTCCAAGATCTTATCTATTCGTTTGGTGACATGTATTACAAGCTTCTCATGACCAGGTCTCGAGGCAAGGTCTCTCCATTGGATTCTAGCTTGGCATTGTAAACACCTTCTCTTTCAAGCTGTAGATTTTTAGTCCTATGGCAAGCATGAGCACTTGCAAATACTTTTCCAGCACACTCAAATCCATCACATTTTATATAAAAAACATTATTTTAACAAATAGGGGGATAGACTGTTTTTTTGTTTTGTTTTTTTCTTAAAGCAGTTGCTGTTTTCAAAAACAAAGTTCTGAAACGATCAGATTGCACAGTATATTTTATCAACAACATCACCATACAGAGTTTAATATTATTTGCTCATTTTCATACCATCTGTGCTCCAGTGCAATCTGAGCACGAAAAATAAACATCACAATGCATTACACTAATTAATATCTAAAATGTGCAATGATGACAGCAATAAAACTGTTCTTTGTCTAGTCTAGAAGAGCTCCACAGCTTCCTACTCCTCACAGATTTAATGTTCCCTAAACAGAACAAGTTATTTATGAAAGTCAAAAAACACCCTGAGGCAAATTAGAGAAGTTCAAACACACAAACATACCCCAAAATTGGAGGCTGCAAAGCGGTCCGAAGCAGACACATTTGTGGAGGCAGTGGTGTGTGCATAATAAGCATTGATATTGGCAAGTAAGGTGCTCATCACAGCTGGCACGCCTGGGCACATGTATTTAGAGGAGAGACATGCAAAATGCCTGCAAAAGGACAGTTCTGTAAGTCATTCTGGTGTCTTTTGTGTAGCACAACTTGACTCAATTCCTTTAACAGCTCCCTTACTTTGGACTGGCATCATGGGCAGATGAAAGGTAGGTTTTATCTCTTTCTGTAAATCACAGAATTACGGAATGCTTTGGGTTGGAACGGACCTTAAAGATCACCTAGTTCCAACCCCCCTGCCATGGGCAGGGACAACCCTTGCTAGACCAGGTTGCTCCAAGCAGCATCCAACCTGGCCTTGAGCACTTCAGGGAGAGCGCAGTCACAACTTTAGGCAACCTGTGCCAGTGCCTCTCCACTCTCACAGTAAATTATTTCTGCCTAATACCTGAATCTCCAGCATCTCAGAGCTTTTTCAGAAGGATGTCATCTATACAACAGACATGCTTCAAACAAGAGAAATCTGAGAAATGCCTTCACTGCCCTTTCACAATTGTAAAATAGCTCCTCAAGTATTTGATGCCAACAGCTTGTGACCTAGGTCATATCCTGGATCATAATACCAATTCCTAGAACCAAGCCTGACGCAAAGAAATCTGTATAATTTTTTGCCACTTGAAGCAGCCACAGGTTCTGAGGTGACATGAAGCAGCAGCAACTGGAAAGCATTCAAGCACAGCAAGATCACACGCTAGTATTTCTGTGCTGCACTGATATGTGATTCCCTAGGGCTAACCCTTCCAGCCTGCAGGAAGCCTGCATGCTCATTTGCATTTTCCCATTTAACTGCTCTCATTAAAGTGCAAGGAGCCCTCCTGCAGGAAATCTCAAAATTATGCCAAAAGCACCCAGGCTTGTGAAATGATTAAACAATCAAAGAAAATCTGTTAAACATAAGGGGGCAAAAAACATCAGAGCTGAAGAGGTCTGATATTATGGGACATGGAAAGTAAAGTTCATTCCAACAGACAGGAGAGATGGGCCATTTTTAAGCAGTCCATTTTAAGAAGGAATCCTTACTTAGCTCCTAAACTAAATTTGGGAACTATTTTCTAAATGTAGCCTTCTCCATAAGGAACTCATCACAGACATTAGCTTCTGTACTAGTTAGCCTACAAATGATTATAACCAAAAACTCCAGTGAGAGAATTTCACAGGAATTCACAAGTCGGTATTATATTTGTCTGAAATACTAATGCCTGAATGTTAACTTGCTTGCTACATGATACCTATGTACCAAGTGGTCAATTAGGCACTTGGTAAATAAAGACAGACATACAAAATGGCTTTGTTTAATTTGAAAAAGAGAAGGTGTGAGGAGTGTCAATGTCTTGACTATTTAGCAGAGAGAGGAGGATTAGTGAGAAGAGCAAATCAGGCCAAACTCCTTTTTCATCACTGAATGGGTAACTAAACACTGGAACAGGTTGCCCAGGGAAGTGTTTGAATCACCATATCTGGAGGTGTTTTAAGATTCTAGATGTGATGCTGAGAGACATGGTTTAAGCATTAGACTTGGTACTGCAACATTAACAGTTGGCAGAGTTAGGTCATGGTTGGACTTGATCAGAAAGGTCTTTGCCAACCAGAATGATTCTGTGATTCTGTGTGTGATTCTGTAGAGGGAAGTCTAAAAGATAAAAAGCAATGTGCAGCGGTTACAGCATAAGAAATTCAAAGTAGGGTTTTCCAATTTGGATTTCAACCAGAAATTTATTTCCTAGAGTAACACAGCCTCAGGAAAGGAGCGCAGAGAGGCAGTGGATCTCCCTCCATGGGTATTTTCAACTAACTGAAAGATGCCCTGGGCCTGTATCTGGTTCAACTTTCAAGTTAGCCCTGCTATAAGCAGGGATTCGACCTCTGGAAGTATCTCCCAATTCTTTTTCACTTTGGCTTAAAGCTATATGCAGAAAAGGTGCTTGCAAGGTGATGTAAGTAGCAGTTCATAATACATCCAAAGACCCAGACCCCAAAACTTTCAGCTTCTAATATGAAAAAGTTCACTCTTGTCTGCTATAGTTAATATTACATTTAAAATAAGAAATGGGCTAAGCATAGCACTACTAGTCTTTAAGAAAAATGCCTAATCCCAAATCCAACTAAAACTATAGTGACTAGGAAAATGTTCTTTGAAGATCAAGAACTGCATTAGCCTAGCTCCAAGGAGGACAAATTAGTGGCTTCATTATTCAAACATCCCATAAATGCCTTCTGCAGCACCTGGGAAATTAGTGACTTCAAAAGACTGTACAATCACCACAACAGATATGAAGGACAAGCACATTCACAAACCTCAACTCTTCTCACATAATCAGGAATATTCAGTAGGTTCCTTGGGTGGTATCTTTTTAACACAATAGTGCTCAATAGAGACGCTGGAGTCTTAAGACAGGTAATGGCTCGGCCATCAATAATAAAATATGGTCATTTACACTACCAAAGTTGGTATAATTCCTTGTAATTAGTTATAAAGGTGCTCATACAAACAGTTGACATAGATGCTTAATTCCAGTGCTTTGTCAGCCATTTATTTCTAGACCTCAAGGAAACCAGTGATTCAGACACAGGCAGTCTCTTTCTGCTCAGAGAAAGCCCTGTAAGGAGCAGCTGCCACTGCCAAGCCTTCCATTACCAATTACCATATTTGATCTTCTAAACAGTCACATCAATTAGTTACACCAATTATCTCCACGAAAGACCACATGAAATGCATCTTACGTCATGGCCTGGTATATTGACTCAATGCCGTAACGCATTGCAAATTCATCCACAATTTCTTGGGCTGTCTCATCAAAATACACCTTCCAGGCATCATCTCCTTTGGCATCAGGGATCTTCACCACCCCATTCCCTTGCACATCTGTGAGATGGTGAAAGAGGTTCTGAAATAGAAAAGAGGAATTACATTGTATGTGAGGCTGCTGAAGCTTCCACGTGAGTTTGATGAAGAGCTTGGAACTGCTGAGAAGGAACTAAGAAATTTTTTTGCTCTCCTCTCTCTTTCTTTCCCCCTACACACTATGTGTTTTTCTGCTTTTATGTTATTTTCTTCTTGAATGCTTGTAGACTATTATTTTTGCATGGGTATCTACAACTTCACCCAGCAGACATTGTGAATGGTGCAGAAAAGTGCTTCAATGCAATTAAATGACAAACTAATTAGTTTCCCAAAACCCACGTATTTCTGTCCTCAGAACATCTTAACATACCTAGTTGACCTAACAGCTCTGTATCAGCTTTGTAATTATTACTAGACAGCAAAACAGTCCAAAAATATATATATATATTTGTTTTTAAACAGAATATCCTTAAGATCACCCTTAAGAACTAGATATTTGCATTACTACTCAACATAATCTTTGACTGGATCTAACACTGTACAGCCTTTCAGCTATCATTGCTGTGCAGAAATTGCACACTCAATTCAGTGGGTTTCTTAGTAATCCTTAAATTCATGTCACAGATTCATCAGCCTTCCAGACAGCTGGCTCCCTGTAGTAAAGGAAGTAAAAGTCTAATGATCTCATTAGAAGCTACAGGACTCTGCTTTACGCTACTGCTTTTCCTGATTAAATTATTCTAGGTGTAAATCATCTTCTTTTTATGATACACAAATCAAAGTAGGTGATGCTTAAAAAGCAATGTAAAAGAAGGGCAGCAAGTGAAGATGCATATTCAGAAGGAAAAAACAAAACAGTTTACTAAATACAGGCCATCTCTAAATTAAAAAACAATAAATGTGTATTGAAGGACACAACACAGCCTACTCAAAGAAGCCTACTGATTTTTTTCTAAGCTTTGTATCTCTCTGTTCCCTGGTAAGGCCAGAAGACAACGTAGGACTCATCTAGCCCAGAATCTGGATAAATAGCTGTTCCTATAGCTGTTGTCCTTTACTAATCCAGATTTGATTAAACCTCATGGGACCTCATTATATTATTCTATGTCAGGTGAAAAGGACTCTGACTACTATTCCTTATTCAGGCACTTAAGAGACTGACCCTGCCACCTGTCTTGTCTTCTACAGATAGACTGGGCACTATGCAACTCTGTGAGACAGAGTTTTCCCCTTAGTCACAGAATCACAGAATCTTAGGGGTTGGAAGGGACCTCAAAAGATCATCCAGTCCAACTCCCCTGCCAGAGCAGGATCAGCCAGAGCACATCACACAGGAATGTGTCCAGGCGGGTTTTGAATGCTGCCTGCATTGGTGTGCAGGCATTTCAGGGAGCAAGCTGAGCACGCTGGTGGCACCCTTGGGGGGCGGGAGGCCTTCTGGTCTTCATTAATACTAGAACAATGCCCCACTGGTTCAAACCCAGCTACAACCCCCTCCCACTTTGAATTTAGCTTAAAGCTCTGTGAATGAGCCCTGCTAACTCCTGCCCTAGGATCCTTTGTCCCCTGTGGGACAGGGTCTTCCCATCCAATGCCATGTTCCCATGATCAAAGAAACCAAAATTCTGCTTCTGAAGAGTCATCTTTAGGTTTCTCCCAACTTCTGCAGCACTGCCTGCCCAGCTCAGTCCACCTTGACACAGGTCAGTGCCCAGCAACTGCAGCTTATCATCTGTTCCTCAGCAGTTTTTCATAGCTATATACCACTGCAGCAGCATAGAATTTATAACATTAATATATGCATCATTCAACAGCCAGAGTCAAAGCCCTCCCAGATCTAAAGCACTTTAGTATGTCTTCTCTACAGAAGGACATAGGTTCAGTACATGTGTAAAGCATCACTCAAGGAAATTCAGGGGTTTCTCCACATTAAGCCCATAGGGGGCTCAGAGATGGACCAATGCATGACCTCTGCCTGTCAGCAGCACGGCTGTGACAGAAGGACAGGCTGTGACAGAAGGACAGGCTGTGACAGAAGGACAGGCTGTGACAGAAGGACAGGCTGTGACAGAAGGACAGGCTGTGACAGAAGGACAGGCTGTGACAGACAGCCCTCAGTGGACCTGGAGCCTTCTTTGCCTTCCTGACAAATGCAGGTCTGATGATTCAGCATGTTTCCAGGCTTGCAGAGCAAGGAAAAGAAAGCTTCATCTAAGGCAAGGAGGAGCATTTCAAGGAAAAAAAGGTTAGAAAATTACTTCTTTTAGAGACACAATAGACATGGTGATGACTGAGCTGAACCCATTTCTTACCTCATGAAGGCAAGTGTACTGAACATGATATGGAGCCACCTTCTCCTCGCCTTTGATCTCCACGCTGATTTGCAGGCGAATAGCCCCAGACACTGCAGACTTGTCTGTTCTCTTCTCTACAAGGAAAAATCATCAGCAATCACATGCATTTTACATCTTCAGAGCACAGCCATCTTGGGGTAAAAACACTGGAAAAGAGACTACTGGAAGCTCAAGCTGACCTTGTGCTCAGAATCACCATTGAGAAAATGTCTGACCTTTTTCTCTCAAAGTTTTGAAAGACTGACAGTCCTTCTGACAGCAAGTCTGCTATAGGGTTCTTGGCCCTGGATTCAGGCAGCTGAACCAGAATCACCAAGGACAGATACTTCTTCTGAGAACAAGGTGTCAGGAATTCGTTCCTCACTTCATCATAGTCGTAAGCTCCTGGGAACGGCTCGCTGTCCCTACCAAGAATTTGGACCTCCTCTGGTTACTTGTCAGTACATTCTACAATGCACCATTTTGGCCACTTAGAAAGGTCTTAACAACATCCCAACCCAGTGCAGTGCACTTACATATCTTAGGGATTGGTAAAATGCTAGTGTCAGCACAAAAACAGGCACAGAATGGGAAACATGTTTCCAGCACAGACAGAAACCCAACCCTGCTGCAAGTATTGACCCACTGAACTTCCCACTGCCTGACAGGGAAAAACCCATCACCCTTCTGACACGTTACACTCTCCCTCTTCATTTTATCTGGGATCAAAGCCTGGCAGCTCCTCCACAGCACCATCATACGCCCCTTGAAATGATGTGGAGCTTTGTTTTGTTTTTTTTTTCTTTCTTGCAAACTGACCAGATGCACCCACGTGTTCTTGAACGTTCCCAAACTAACATGAGAGATGTTTTCTATGCCAAAGCCCTGCTTACCAAGGTTGTACCACACGTCCATTTCTCCACTCAGAGTACGGACTTCAATGATTGTCTGCCCCAGGAAATCATCCGACTCGCGTTTCAGTCTCTGCTTGACGCGAGACTTGATGTCATCGTCTTCATCCCACACTCGCACCTTGATCCGGTCAGAAGAGTTATGGCACTCACTGCAAACAATGATGAAGAGCACATAATGCTGCCAATTTTTATATGCTACATGCTTCATTTTCCTCTTGAGCCACTCATCCAACAGCAGACAGATGTGTAAACAAAATGTAACCAAGTGCCAATTTATTTACAAGTGGAGCATCTGACAGAAACTACACAACAACCTTTTTGTTTATGCTAAATGCTCCTGTGCTGTGGTAGATACTGCACTTCAGATGCCTTCTGAGAGTGCTCTGCCCTGACTGCAACCACTAACTTCAGACTTGCTAAGTGCCTGCAACTCTTCTGCTTATCCTCATTCTCAGCAGCAGCTCCCTAAACTTGCGAATTCTCTTCCCAGTTGCTACTTTTGCTGTGAAGCCCATTAAAGCCTGGTGATAGCTAGGCTGGTAAGCTCAGCCTACACACCCCAAAAATTATGATGAGAGCCTCACTGGTTGCTTATAGCTCTCCCCATCAATGACCTTCTGTTCAGCTATAGGCATTAAAGGCTACTTGTGCTTATGCATGTGCAGCACCGAGGACAGCACAGTCCAGGCCTAGAACAAAAACTCTTCATGCTGTTTTCTAACAAAAGATAAACAGCTCAGGTAAAGGTAGCTCTCTGACTTCAAGGTACTCACAAAGCAGTAGTCTATGAATGCACAATACATTACAATAGGTTAATACAAATGCTGTATTATGGGAGGGAGGGTGGGACATAGCATTTGTGGGAGGAAAGTGTGGGATACAGCAGTTACAAAGTTGGTATTTAATTACTAGAATTGATTCTGTCTATTATCCACAGCTCAGGCTGATACTATGTGCACCAGACAGATCAGTAAAGACATTTCCATTTGAAAAAAAAGCAGTTTACTGTTTGTGGAATTGGCACTCTCCAGCTTAATGCATAGGCAGAATCAATATCCGCCCTTTTAGGTGTTCAGGTACCTGTTGTACACAAAAACAGGCTTCTGGATGTCAGAAGTGGATAGAAGAATGTTATTGTAAGAGCTCTGCTCATTTACAGGGCATGCAATACAATAAAGCAATTTGCATGCTCATATGAGACCATGACAAGGGTGATTACTCACTATAACCACTACAAATGTCTGCCCTCAAGGAAATAAAACCTATGAAAACAGGCAACTTCTGCTGAATACTGTTTTCCAGCCTTTTTACCTTTGAAATGCTGTATCTGTTGCTAAGCAACATGGGGAAGGAAGAAATGGGTCAGAAGAGATCTGGCTAAGCCCTGTCAATAGATGTGGCAGTGACTGGCATCTGCATTTGTATTTGGGCTCCTATTGCACCCATCATGATTCAGGACTGCTTAACAGACATCTGTGCAGCTCCTAACAATTTGTATTTAGCACAGAGGAATAGCTTGGAATTACACGGAGAAATTAGAAACAATTCCAGTCATTGGTCCCCCCCTTTGCTGTGCAATCAAAACTGTATTCAGAGTTCAGAAGAAAGAAGGTTTAATGTTCCCTTCTGCCTTCATTCTTTTCCTCCCGAACTGCTCCAAGGATGTCTGCCTTTAACAAAACCATGCAGCAAGAGTTCACAAGGAGGGAATGCTTGGACTGCTACTCTTTATAGCTCTTAAATTTATCTGAGTGCATTGCCGTATCTACCAGCAACACAGCATAAGCATGCAAATGAAATCCTCTATTCCTGACAGGGTGCACTAATGTATATCCTGGCAGCATCACAGTGGCTCAGTGTTCAGAAGTGCATGGGTACCTAAAAACACAGATTAGCACATAGTGCCATTTACAAGGCACCAGCAAGTTAGCTCCTGACTTCTTCAGAACTTACCTTCTGGAACAACAGTTCTTAGTCAGGACCACTTTGATCCTTTTTCTTTGTTACCAATGGTCAGAAACTGCTCTTTCTTTTAGGAAAACATTCACTGTTTAGACCTACATCTACCTTAGGCAGTCCCACACGCATCATCCCACGCTCCTGGAGTGGCTGGCTGTCATCCTTCAACCAACTACAGCAGCATAACTCACTGTTAAGTGCTATGGGAAACTTTCCAGTAGCATTACTGAGGTACTGAAGCTTCTGTTTTACCACACCTCTGCTGTTTTTAAAAGACAGCTCAATTCTTATTCCTCATGCTGCTCTCATGTCAGAGAGTGAGTCTTACCACGCACTGCAGCCGAAAGCCTTCGGCTGGTGGCACACCATGGTAAAACATGACCATCTCCTTTGAACATAATTTCCCCCTTTACTTGGCTCTCCTGAGAGCCCACCTGCAACACTGTGTCCAGTTCTGGAGCCCCCAACATAAGAAGGACATGGAGCTCCTGGAGAAAGTCCAGAGAAGGGCTACAAAGATGATCAGAGGGCTGGAGCAGCTCTGCTATGGAGACAGGCTGAGAGAGTTGGGGTTGTTCAGCACACCTCCCAGCAGAGGGGAGATTTAGGCTAAACATTAGGAGGCAATTCTTTAGTGTGAGGGTGGTGAGACACTGGGAAAGGTTGTCTAGAGAAGCTGTGGCTGCTCCCTCCTTGAAGTGCTCAAGGCCAGTTTGGAAGGGGCTTGGAGGAACCTGGTCTAGTGAGACGTGTCCCTGCCCATGGCAGGGAGGTTGGAACTAGATGATCTTTTAAGGTTCTTTCCAACCCAAACCATTCTGTGATTCTACGATTCTTTGATGTAAGTCTGTAGTAACCACAGCCCTTGCTTTCGGTGAAGCAAGACAGCTGTGTCAACACCAGCTCACCTTCCAGAGAGCACCCCAAATACACCCATGAATACTGGGGAAATGGGGATTGTTAACCAATAACAGGTTTTCTAACTGATAAGAAATAGTTTCCAATTTGTGACAGCATCATGACTCCCTAAGATTGTGGCTAACAATCTCTGCTGCTAGAAATTTTCCCCTTCATTAATACAGAAGCTGGTACATTTCTAAAGGTGCCTGCCCCACTTCTTGCTACATTTTTGAGAAGTCTGACTTCAGTGTGTGCACACATACATCCACCCAGTCTCCCACAGCTGAGCTCCCACAGCTTTCCCGAGAGGATGAAGAGAGAAGAAACACTCTGTGGCCTCATTACAAGGAAGGAACTACTGAATGCATTCAGGCCCATTTCACAGGGCAAGAGAAACAGGTTCCCTTTGTATGTGGCTCAGAAATTGCCACTTTTTTTGTATCCATATAGTGTCCTGATGTTTGCCTTTTTTATAAAGAACTTACTTTACACTTCAAGTTACCAAATAAAGTAACATTTTCAGGAAACAGCACACCAGATACTTTAGAAAAATTAAAATCAAATAAATTGTGCATTTTTTTCCATTAAGTTTTTTTCTGCCTGAAGCCAGTGTTTGCAGGAGCAGTGGAAGTAACTGAGCCTGGCTCTGCTGACTTACTCTATTCTATATCACTCTCTACCTCGATCTCTTCTGCCACGTTCCCCTTCAGCCTTACCCAACCTCAAGCCACCAGTTCCCCACACATGTCCTCTGAACCATCAACATTCTGAACTCTTCCCAAGCCCAGCAAGCAACCAGGTTGAGGGGAAGCATGTGAGCACACATAGCTGTAGTTAATTCTGATCTGCACACATAGTGGCATGCCCACATGCAGGCTAACTGGTATACTGGTGGCTAAACAGAACAAGCAACTGTTGAACTTACAGTACAGAGCCTCCCACAATTAAGTTTCTAATTTGTATCCTCCTAGCTCCAGCTACACAAAAATTTGTAAAATGTGATTCTTGGTTCTAAGACCTCTGCCCATCTCTAAAGGCTAAAGCAAACTGGCTGAAATTCTGTCAGAGGTGTGGGCAGTGTATTGCATCTGCCTTGTCTCCTCCAAAAACTGGAGAGAAAGAAAATGGAGAAGTATCTAATAATTACCAGAACACTACTTTTGAGCCAGTGATTCATGGTATGACACCAAAAACGCAATTACATTTGGGCTGAATTTGCAAATCATTTGCTGCTTGTGCTAACAAAACTTGCAGGACTGTTACTTAAACCTCCACAGGGACACTCAAGCCAAAGTCCTAAGCCTTGTTAAGGTGTGGCAACACTCAACATTTGCAGAAGTCCTGCCATAAGAGACACAAAGTTTTATATGTATAAAAGTGCATCAAGCAGTTCACAAAATTATCTCTGTCTGCATAAGTTTAAAACATATAGAGTGCCAAATCAAAACCCTATAACCTTGTAACACCATTAGATAATGTTGCTGAACTTAAACTCATAAAGGCAGAGTCTGGTAAATACCCAGAAGGGTGAAGGAAGGTCCATTTGCATCGCATCTGCGTGAATGTTTCTTCCCAATGAATTTCTTATCTTAAAGCTGTTACCAACATGTTAGCTCTGCAGGACACATCAAGCCTTCTGTTTCATTCCACTAATGCTGCAGTGAGATCTGGACTATGCATCTCTAAAAGGCACTGGGTAGACTACAGAAGTGGGACACCAACACAACCCTAGCACTCAACATGCCCACTTTACATACAGATCTTTTCTTAAATTATTTTGTTTTCTTGCATTTTTTCCTGAAGAAGATGAGAACCCAGAGGCCCCACATGCAGTCAGCACTCCACTGTGCTTGGCAGCTCTTAGAGTGAATGACAGTCCCTGCCTTGTAGAGCTGACAGGCTAATAAAAACAAAAAGCAGTAAGTAGATGTAGCGAAAGCAAACAATGGAAGTGAGGGAGGCAGAGGAAGTAATAATATTTTGCAGACTTAAAAGCTGGTTAGTCAAGCCCAGAGTTAAGTAGTTTTGTTATGGCTTTATATTAAAAAATATCTATGGTTCATAAGGCCATTTTCTGTAAGCAGCTTCCCTTCCGCACCACAGCAGATGCAACTCTCAAGAAGGGCCTGTGAAGTTTCACAGTCCAGTGCAGGGGACATTTCATGCAATGGTACAGACAGAAAGAAGGTGCAGAGCTGCTTGCAGAAATAATGGATGGGAGTACAGGAGGTGGAAAAATGCCCTGGAAAGAACAGATCAGCAAGACTTCAGGAACTGTGATCATTTTAAGAGGGAAGTTTTGTTCTGAGGACCAAAGCTTAAAACAAAAAGCACAAACAGATTTTCTGGACAATGAGAAAAGGAGCAGTTGTAGCAACTAGTACAAGAAAAGCCAGTGAAGAGTTATAACAAACACAGAGGGAGAAGACAAACATGAGGATTTGAATGTGGTTCAAATGAAGTGTCTTTACAGGGCTGGGTCCAACTAACTGCTCTGTTGTGGCCAACCTCGTTGGGAATGGAAAGCAGAACACTTATTGGGACAGGTTAATTTTTAAACAATGGTAAGTCTCCTCTATTAGGGAGAAAAAAGGACACTGCAGAAAACACTCAAGGCAAAATCAGATTGGTAGGAGAACGAAGCTAAAATCCTTAGCAGCTTAGAAGTCAAGCATGGCAGAACAATAACATGCCCTGAGATGCAGCTGTTGCTGTCTAAGAACAAAGAAATGAGTTTTCTGTTCTTACTAGCATGAGACTCTTTTCTTCAGGGAACAAGTACAATCATTTTGCTGTTACTCAGTGCTACAACACCAACTGCCAAATTAATGGTGCGGCTCTTCCAACTACAAAGAGCAGATAAAGTGATTCTGAGCATTACATCCTTAGCTACATTAAGTCAGCTTCCCAACAGGCGCTTGCCACAAGGCATGAACTCTGTGTTCAGATTTAAGTTTCAGGTTGGTAACTGAGCAGGGAAACAAGCAGGATTTTCTCGGAGTGTCAGTTTCAGTATTTTCAGTATCTGGAGAATAAAGAAAGCAAGGTAAGCTGAATGGCCCCTGCCATGCAGTGAAGGGAGGCCGAGGGGGCAGAGTTACATACAGTGACATTTGTAAGTATAGTCGTAGCAGAAGGGGAAGTCTACAATACAGCTCTGGAACAGTCACATATAACCACAGAGATAACTGAAAGATGCTGGGCATGATAACACGTTCAGCAGCTGAAAGGAAAATTGAGGAACCAAATACAAGATTCTGGGTGACAACCCAGTGGTTAGCTATGCAACAGCACCATCCCCAAGGGATGAACAGGCATGTATATCATGTGAGGCTCTTGACTGCCCTAGTAAAATATTGATTATCTGCTAGCAGGAGGTACTGCATTTATTTTAATTCAGTCACTCCTCTGCAGTGAAAGAGAATAAACGTGCTTCTTGCAAATTGTTCAGTGACCAAGTAATGTGTTCCAGGCAATGACTTCACTGCCACCATTCAAAGCTTCAGACATAGCTGTACTCAGACAATACAACTTCAAGGAGATACTACTGTAAAATGAACCTGTAATTTTGTGCCTAGAAAAAAAACAAAGGCTTGTTTGAATCCAGTAACTTCTAGTGCTCACAGAAGACTAGGGTGCTTCCTGAAAAAGAGTATGGACTAGCAGCCTCCGGGTCTCTACCTTTAAAACAGAAACTCTGTCCTGCAATCACAAACTTACTCTCCTCAATACTACCATTACAACCTGTTCAAATGGATGCTCTGCTTCAACCTTTAGAGAAAGAAAAAAAAAAAAAGATTCTAGAAAGCTTGTCTTTTCTACAGATAGTCTAAAATACATCTAAATGGGAAATTAATGTTCTGTTCTAATGCACTGAATGCAAAAATATTTCCCCTCTAACATTACTAATTATTAATTACTCATTTTCAGAAATAAACAACCTTCAATCACTTACTCAGACAACATAAATACACTTCAAGAAATGTATAATAATCTAAGCAGATGCCTATAGTGATACAGGCTAGCACTGACCTAAACAGCATTTATAATGGAAACCTGAATTGTTTTCAACATTGTCTTTTCTAAAACACAGTTCTAAATCTGGGCTTCCAAATTGGGTCAAGCCTGTCACACAATTTTTTTTTTTTTTTTTCCTGAAAATATATATAAAAGGGACAAGTTATATTTATGGAGAGCTATTCAAGTTAATATACTTTTCCATCTATCACTGTAAATAAGCATAGAAAAACTACTTGAAATAGGTTACTGAAGCCTTAAAAATTTTAAAACTTATTTCAGCTGCTTTTAATAAACCCTACTGAGTCTATAGAAAGAACTGTATCATTAAGCTTTACACAATCTGCCTCAATTCATGCCATGGATTACAGTAATAAGGCTATAATTATAACAACTGATGCACACAGATTTCTGACTCTATATCCAACCTTTGATAAGACACTGGACTAGTGATCATATAAAAGACACAGAGCATCTAACAAACACCAGCTACAAACATGTCTGTTCAACAAGCCATACAGAAGAGGAACAGCAACTGCTAACCCACATGTTAGTTACTGAACTGACCTCTCTCTACATGCACATCTTGCACCCACTGAAAGGTTTAAGTGTTTTGAAAACCAAACTTTTCATAGGTCAAGGCAGGCTTTCCATAACTACCTTTCTATCACTGTAACAATCAGCTTTATTCTAAGAAACAAACACAAACCCCTCTCTTGCAACCCTTTAAATTCAATAATATCTTCTAAACAGTCTTGCTATGGGTATTTTTGGCCTGCACATGTTGATTTAAATTTCCATTTGACTATGTGGTAGAAAAATTCGTACATTTTAACAGATGTAAGCTGAAAAAAGATCCATAGTGCTGTGCATCTAGTGCTGTGCTAACTTCTTCTACATGACCCTCTCCTCATCTAGTATAAGGCGAGCTTTGACATCTAGCAATGAAACAACACATTGATCCCAGTACTGAATGCTCTCCTGCCATCAATCTGGACATTGTGCTCATTTCCTTCATCTCCTCCTGCTAGTCCAATGCAATTGAAACAACCACCTAGACACAGGCAAGATAGAAAGTAGCATCAACTTTAATGCCCAACAGCATATTATCTGCTGAATCACAAATATGGTGTTAAAATTTAAACAGTGGCACCATTAGAACTGTGACATTTATCACATTGCGCTGTCTATCTTTAAACACAGTATTTGTTGAAGGTCCTAAAATTAGAAGGGAACATACTGCAAATACCATGGTAACTACTTGGCATGGTAAACCAAGGTCCTTAAGGCTCCCACACAGACTTACTGCTATTGTGACTAGAGTTATCCAAATGGCACCTAAGCATACTTACTACTTGCCAAGGAGAAATGCTACCTTGATTTAAACTAGGAGTAAAGCTAAGGGTTTACTCGCTCAAAATAGCACCAAGACTTTTTCTGACGTTAATGAGCAGCTCAAAACTACTTTAAAAACAATTTTGTTTGTACTGTGCATTATAAAGACAAAGCTGGGCTGACATACGCCTGATCTGAAAACACAAAGAGAGCTCTCTCCCCATGCAGTTTAGGAAAAACATGGAAGAAAAAAAAATTGAATGGAACAGAAGGGAAAAGGGAAGAGCTTACACGTTAAAGAAAATTAAGATGTTTGAATTTGAATGAGATAATCCAGAATCTTCATGAAATGCCTGATGGATTCCAAGATTCCATTTTGTCATAGAACATGTGCAATGAAAGACATGGATCTGCTGGAGTGAGCCCAGAGGAGGGTCACAAAAATGATCAGAGAGCTGGAGCACCTCTCCTGTGAGGAAAGGCTGAGAGAGTTGGGGTTGTTCAGCCTGGAGAAGAGAAGGCTCCAGGGAGACCTTACAGAGGCCTTTCAGTATTTTCTATAAGAAAGATGGGAACAAACTTTTTTGCAGGGCCTGTAGTGATAAGACAAGAAGTAATGTTTTTAAACTTAAAGAGAACAGATATAGACTAGGTATTAGGAAGAAATTTCTTCCAATTGGAGCGGTCAAACACTATTTTGTGTTTTAACCAATTGTCCAGAGATATGGTAGGAGTCTCATCCCTGGAAACATTCAAGGTCAGGTTGGATGGGGCTCAGATTAACCTGATCTAGTTGAAGATGTCTTTAATAACTGCAGGGGGGCTTGACTAGATGAGCTTTAAAGGCTCTTTCCAACCTTAAACATTAAACAATTCCATGATAAATCAAGGGTGTTTACGTATTCAATAAAAGCAGGATGGAACAATACTATCTTCAGTCTTCTGAGAGTAGTCAGTATCTGAAGATTTGTGCCTCCAGCTTTCGCTTTTAATTCAGACATAGATATGTTGTGCCTCTTGAAGGCAGACAATCCCTTCAGTTATTGTTACATTGATTTTCCAGAATTAAAAGGTGAGACTGGTACTGTCACCGACAAGTGACAAAGAGGTTTAACCTTTGTTGGTCAAGCACCAGTAGCAGGTCACAGCAAGAGGTCACAGGAACTTTGATTAGTCTTTAATACAAACTTTACTCTTTTATATTAAAAAGAATTTTGCAAATATGTCTATTAGCCAGCAATAAAGTCCTTGAGCTGAAGATTTTCCTTTGTCTTCAGCTTTTTCTAGAAACATCAATGTAAGTGTTCACAGAACAGACAATTTATTTATACACAAGTGAGGCAGATGAAATGGACAGGTTTGCACTACATACATCATTAAAGACATCAACCCTCCAGATGCACACACTCAACCCTGACCGGAAATAAAACCATCATAAATTACAGGGTGTGGAAAGGCATAGTGACAGAAAAGACAGCTGTTGAAGCACAGATCATACAAACTGGGAAAATGCGGCTGAGAGTCTTTATAAGAGCACTTACAAGTAAAACTTCTCTTCCCAAACAGGGTTCAGATTCCCAAAAATCGTTTTTGTCCTCTTCTTCGTTTTACCCACTTGAACGGTTACGTATGGATCGCTGGACCCAGTCTTGTCTTTGGCCTGCAGACCCTGAGCACACACCACTGGAAGGGAAAGAGAAGGGTTACCACCACCACGCAATAAGACAATGTGACCACACACTACATGAAGCTGCAGTTCAGAATGGCCAGAGAAACAGGAATATTACACTCATGACAGCTGTTCTCATGAGCCTCAGCTTGTGGTGCACTAGTGTACAGGGTAGGCGTATCTCCACTTGCTACATGTACACTGAGCTGAAAGTGACACAGGTCAGAGAAGTCCTTCCTCTCTGTTCTCTCTGGGTTCACACCAACTCCTTCTTACCTTAGGCTCCCAAGCAAGACAACCCATGTCTCCCTCACTCACCTGTGATGGTGATCTTTGCTGACCATTTTGAGGTGCCATCAAGCACACTCTGCTTCACTGTCTTCATCTGCTGAGCATGTGTCATTTTGCTCTCACAGAACACATCTCTTATCAGGTCAAAGATCTCTGGCTTGTTCCGCTCCCGGATTTTCATGCGGTCTTTCATGGCCATGATGAAATTCTGGGTTCGGTCTTCAGCTCCATGCTTTGAGCTCTTCTCTGCTGCTCCTGTGCACCAGAAAATACACAACACTCTTCAGAAACAAAGTCATGTTTCACTGAATCTGGACAGCACAATCAAAACTATGAGTTACTCTCCACATGATGGCTCTTGCTATTGATTTTTACAGTCAAACTCCCTCCACCTCCCCTGCATTTAAACATACCCAAACGAGAATCAGGACCACCCAGAACAGGGAGGGAGCAATAGAAGGGGATTCCTCTATAAACTTGGACCAGGTCACTCTCCTGACAAGAAGACTGACTTTAATATCCTTTCAGGTGAGGAAGATCCAGAATTTAGGTTATTTCTTTAACAGCAGACATCAGCATGCCTCTTCCTCTCATCACCTGGCTTTGAATTAATAAGCAAGAGCTAAGACAATGCACAGGACCTCCACTACAAATAGTATCTATGAGCTTGTCTCAATGCTGCACCTCAGCATCATGGAAGTGCAGAAGTTCAGATGGGTTAACAGAGTTAGCAGCTCCTAGTGGTGTGTGCCACGTGACTCCCCATTCAGCACAGTCACTGCACAATATACATCCCATTCTTCTGCCTGGAACCACCCTCTTTGGATCAAGCATCAACCTGGAGGCATCCAAAGTGCCTCTCTGGATCACACTCTATTTCATCAGTTTGGAAGGAGACAACTTGAATAATTAATTCTTAAAATCACATAGGCATAGTAACTGTAACAAATACCTGTAAGATAGCAAATTAAACAGTTAACAAGTTGGGCCATCATAAGCGTGGGGCACCAGTACAGTATCTAGGAGCTGGAAACAAGAATCAGGCATAGGGTCTCTACTACACAGGTATTTAATTCTATGTGGAAAAAGAGAGGTCTTCCATCACTTTCATACCTCTTACAAAGTGTAAAAGTTCATATAACATAAGAATGGTCTCATAACCAACTGCTCCCTACTCAATGTTGATAGTCATGCTTGCTGTAAAAATTCAGCCACTGATTATGGTGTCTGATATGAGGCATGCCTTAATGAAAGCACTGACATGAGCTAACAGGGCAGGCAAACCTGGGTGTGCAATGAAAAGCAGAAACCCAAGACTGCACCATCTGTCTACACACAGTCTGCAGCAATTTCAAGTTATCATCATAAATCAGATTAAGTTAAACCAGTACAGAAGTCCTGTGAATACAATTATAATATTTATGTTTAGTTTAATATTATTTTCCTTTTCTTCTCTACTGTAATTAAAGCAAGCTTTGTCCTAGAAAAATTATCTTCATCTAGGTGTTCACCAAGTATTAAGTTACCTTAAGAATATGTATTAAACCAGGTGCAAGTATGTGCAAAGGAAGCCATCAGTCACAGAGATATATAAAACTGTTTCTTCCAGATGAAGTAGGCAAATATGGTATCTGGAGCACCTTTAGTATAGGGCATTACAGTTCTGCATATGAAATATAGATTAAACAGGCAGTGACCAAATATGAATAAAGCTCTATAAGCACACACACAAAGGACCTCCAGCAGCACAACATAACAGACAACCTTGTCAACAGGCTCAACAGGGTGCCCAGTGTCTAAGACTGCCTGAAGATATCCATTTCTAGGGCCTTCAAACAACACCCTTCACCATTACTCAAGTCCCTTTAATAAAGAAAAAAAACTCAATTAAAACTTCCACCATCCAAACAAGAAAGAACAAAAACACAGCTTGGAACAGACTGTGACCACTGAAGTTCCAAAAGTTCATCAAGGACATTGTATACCAAGGCATGCCATTAAAGACCTGGGTATAAGACAAGCCATAACTTCACATTACCTGATAATTATTTTTTCATTTTACTGGCTAGAGGCTTGATGTTCAGTATTTCACTTAGTACAATAAAACATATCTGCCCCAGAGTTTCCTATTGTTGGCTTAAGATGAAATGAAATAAAAATACTGGAATTAATTACACAGTCCCTGGTGTCTCATCGGTGATGAAGAACTAGCACTACTCAAAGTGGTGTTTTGTATCAGGCAGTCATCCAGCTGTAGACTCAACATTTTTTAAAGGAATATGAAATTTAAATGGTACCAGGGGCTATACTTTGAACTTCAGATAAGAAGTGCTATTCAGCTTTAACAGAACTAGGTCTTCTGGGGATGAAGGTGTACTCTAAGTAGTACATGTGGAGCTACAGAAAATTATTGAGAAATTGGTAAAGACCAAACTGAACAATTTGCATCTCCTAGGTAGAATTCTGAAATCTGTAGTGATCCAAAGAAACTCACCTTGCCCTGCCCTTTCTGATGTTAAAGGAAATTAAGAACCAAATTAAAACATTAAGAGTCCATTAAGAACTCCATTTAAGTGGAGTGCCCTAATTCAGTACCATTTTCTAATTACTAGTCAGGCAGCTTGCAAATCTGAAAGTTTCATTGTTCATCACTGAGTGGGGACAAGAGTTTACCACAATTCTGGGCTGGCATGGTCTGCATCACTGCCTTAATGCAAGCACTCCAGGAGCATCAAAATATGCTTTAGAATGCAAACTTGGACAAATGGGGGAACTGCAGTTAAAAAGCATGTTTAACAACCCCATCACCTCCAGAGACCTTGGAGAATGCATTTATCCCTCTGCAAGACTAGCCACAGTCTGGGGCATTCTGGGTTGCAGGATGTGCAAGCCATGTCACATAGATCCCCAGAGAGCCCTCTCTTTAGTCACCTCTAAGGCTTTCAGAGGAAATCCCCCATCTCCATCCATGCTGCTCCTGAACCCCACCCAGATAATATATAGAAGCAGGAAGGTTCCACTACTCCTTCCCTGGGAAAGTGACAGAATATTCTCTCTCCCTACAAGGGCTGCACCTGAACTGCAGGGCAAAAGCCAGAATTAGACAGACATCTTATTTGACAATACTGACTAATAAGGAACACACAAACCCTTTGTCTCAACAACACACTCTTAACACCTGCTTCTTGGCACAAAACAACTAGTTTCCAAAACAACCACTGGGGTACTAATTACCTATATGTGATATAAACCCAAAGTTTGTCACTATTCTGGGTGGCAGCAGGTGCTTTTCCTGCTGTTGGACTTGGACAGTATGTATTCAGCTGCAAACAGGAGGTCTGGCCAGTAGATCAGTTTTTCAAGCAGTCCTGTAAACGGCAATAGAAAGGCACGGGAATATACAAGTACTGTATACAGTATCATACAAATGGTACTGGGCTTTCCTTCTTTCTTCCTCTCTAGAACTGAATTATGAGTCAATTTATGACTGGAAACAGAAAACAAATAAGTCCATATTGAGAATTGTATTGATACAGCTATTAGTAAATCATCAGTGCTGTTATGTTATGTTTTAACAGGGAAAAGTCAAGAAAGCAAATCTGGCAGGATAGAGGACAGCTGCTCAGTAGGTGGATAATGCTTAGAAATTATATATTCCTGAAAGCTTAAAATAGATATTCAAGTTTCAAATAAAGGTATCCTTCCTCCTTCTGTGCAAATATTTTCCTACATAGGATTCTGGGAGGAAACAACTGTTCATCACCATGGTGCTAATCACCATTCAACCCAGAAGCCAAGGTGATTATCACAAGAGTGAATTGGTCTCACTAACAGTCTGTTCACTGAGCCAGCCTCTGGACTGCAGTCTCTGAATTCAGAATGCAAGGTTCTCATTCAAAAAGCAACAAATATACCTGATTTCTAGTCTTGAATCAAGAAGCACTGAACAAATCCAAGATCCCAGGAACCAAAACAGGACAAAAAGCAGGGCAAACAGCAACGCAGCCCTGATAGCTCATGTGAATTTCTCCAATATTTGTTGCTCCACACCATAAAGAAGCACTAATAAAGAGATACAGCTAATCATCCAATGAAGAGTTTATGTTCAACAGTCATTTGAAGCTTGAGATTTCATTTTCTCATACTCAAGATCTCCAGAGGATCAGATTCTGATATCCCAGGGCTATTTCTTTTCTCAGGTTTAATTCGAATCTACCACGGACTAGATTAGCATCACTACCAAATAAAACCAAGACACACTTGCAGAAGGAGATGACTGGGGCCTTTCAAACACTAGAGCAGAACTGCACAGGCCCCTTTTACTAGGATTTTGCTATGATGTCCTTCCCTTCTACTCTCTTCATAATTCTGCCTACTTCTCTGCAGCCATTTCTTGGTATTCTTCATATAATTCCTCAACTTCCTTTGATACCAACATTGCCCAACCCATTGTATTTTTGTTAATACTACACCAGTGCTCAGGGCAAGAGATAAATGCTATGGAGATTTTAAAGTATATCCCTCCATCCCTCAGAAAGGAAGTGTATCCATGCACCAGAGATTTCAAGTACTTCCAAGAATAACAGAAAGCTAAAAGAGACCATCTTCCCTTGAGCAAGTATTTATGAGCTTATGATAAAAAGGTAAGTGCCCCATCATCAGACTATTATCTGCACTTGCAATAGAGAAACATCCTCCCAGAGAAACAACCTGGTGCCAGCAGACCCATAAACCAGATGGCTGCAGCATATATGTCACAACTGATTCCAGTTTGCTGCACTTCAGACATTGCCAATTCATGGAGCAGCCCTGTTGAACAAGTCTGCAAATGGATTTTGTTTCAAATTGCAACAAAGTGTTGCTGAATTTGAGCATTTTGTTACTGCAATTTGATAAGCCAATTTGTTGGCTTATCAGATACTCAGTTTCTTAAAAATATAGAGGGTAAGAGAAACAAGCTCTGCAGAAATAACTAACAGGCTTGTGGAAAAAGATCCTTTTATTTCCTGCAGAAGGGCAGAATAGAACATGGACAAACAGCACATTCTGATTCTGAGGAATAAAACCCCACGTGTCTACCCAAAATTTCAAGGCATAGACAATTGAACTGTATTTGTGACCAGCTTGAACATTCTTTTTACTCCAACGTAACATTTTTTGGAAGCCGTAAACAGACATAAGGGAGATACTGGGGGTTTTTGAGTTTTTTTACAAATAGCAACAATAATGCTTCTGTTAGGAAGAAATCCCTCCTGAGTTCAGTATACAGGGAAGTTCAGTCATTAACTTACTGGATCTCTGAACTGTTGCTTGTCCCTCAGAAACTCAATTTCTAATTCCTCAAGCACAGCGTATGCTCTTCAAACATTTAAAAATTAATTTAATTTTTCCATTCTGGGCCAGAAATTCTTCTGTTAGAAGAATTTTAACATGAACATGGCAAAGCAAAGAACACAGTTGCATGAAAAAACCTTTCCGTAGATTTCTAGTAATGATACAACTTGTTTTCCCAATCCAGCAGCACATCTACATTCTGGCCTCACCACTTTCTTAATCTCCCAGCATGATCACTCCTCTGCCTCCTCTTTTAATTACACAACTGCCACCTTCAGTTTCCTTTACATATCTACCCCAGATAATGATACTCATCACACACTGAGTACCTAGCCTCACAGACCCCTGGCTCACAGTCTCTATATCTTACCTGTTCTGATGCTGGACAGCTTTCAAATAATTCACTAAGTAAAGCTTTTCTTTATGTGCGTTTTACCTTTCTACATGATTCACAAGTTTTGAGCCCAGTGTACTCTAAGTTGTTTTTCTCTGTTTCTTTAACTCTGCATGCTGAAAGTATTTTATGTTTATATTTTGAAAGGAAATGTGCAAAGTGAACATCAGCAGTCCCGTGAATAAAATAACAAGTTCTTATCTAATGCTTTGTAATATATGAAAAGTAGAGTTGTATCCAGTTGTTTTCCATAGAGAAGCGCAGAATACTGCCATCATCACAGCCCACAGCCCGCTGCATAAGCTTACTTAATTTCGACCAGAGATTAGAAAACCTGCCTCTATGGTTATTCTTCAGAGGCAGTTCCAGTTCTCATCACTGAAGTTGTCTTCTACCTCCACCTTTAATTTTCTTACAGCAAATTTATTCCATTTTTTCTTTTATAAACAGTAAGCTTAAACAGACCACCTTCCTCCCTGCTGCTTATCTCCTCTTCCCCAATATAGTTCAGGCACAAACAGGTTCAAGCAAGGATTAAACCAAGACACAGAGCCACTGCTAGCTATTGAACATAGCAACTACTGCTCAGAAAGACTTTAATACGGATTATTAAAAATAGCTGCAAAGTAAACCAGAGTCATCTCTGCCCATCTCTGCTCTACATGCACCATGCCTTTCACCTCTGCCATGGGCTCCATAACATCCCTTTAGAAATATTCTATGGGGACAGATCTGGTATAGCTATTTTTACTTTCTTGAAACAGCATTGTTCGTATCCTTCTCCTGTCCCAAACTGCCAAGCCTCTCTTTTGAAAGGTTAACAAACTCATCCTGTCCTCTCTTGACACATCCTCATACTTTCCTCATTGCCACTGAACTCTCTCCAGAACCTGCCGCAGTCTGGAATCTCCCTTCTTGAACATGGATAGCCACAACTGTCCTCTGCAGGAATATATTTCCTCTTAGTCATTAGTAATTTCTAAAATTATGGTGTTTTTCTATTGTTTTTGACTCCACGGTCTCTGCTCTGTACAACAGCAGTGTGCCTGTTCCCTGGCTGCTGCTGCCACTAGCCTAGTTTTCCTCTGCTCTCCATAGCATTTTTCCCATACTGAGATCCCACAATTCCATTGCAACATTATAACATCTTGGTCAAGCATCTGAATCAACCCCAGATGAGTGTATTATTCATCTCAAATACTGGGAATCACGGGTCAGAGGTTTCTGGTGAACTCCAGAAAAAAAAGTTATCTTGAATCTAGCCAACCGTCTACATCAGTTTTGAAAGAAAACTGAGTTATGGCTTAACTACATTATCCTTAACCAACTGCAACACAGTAGCTGCATGCTTAGCCACAATATGGTTGCAACAAAACCAAGGTGCCTATGATGCAATTGCTCAAATGCTACAAATTGTGAAGTTCACCTCGCAACCCTTGAAGACAAATACAGAAACACTATGGGACTGAGGATGAACAGAGATGTTTCACCAGTAGCAGCTGTGTCTGAAAAATAAGCAAATAGCCCCAGCCTGAACTCTGACTTAAAACTCTGCCATATCAAAAATACAAGCATAAATGATGTGCATTTGGGGTCCCAAGTTAGGCAATAATGATGATGATGATGATGATGATGATGATGATAATAATAATAATAATAACAATAATAATAACAATAATAATAATAACAACAATCAACAATTAAAATAAACCCTGTGATTCACTGGTATCCTTTGCTGGATCTTTCAGTTTGGTTTTCTCAAAAAACTAGAGCCTGAGGCAGGTACAAAATTTGACTCTTTCTATTCCTACGATAGCTATGGATTTGCACAAGTCTGTTTATACTTCACAGACTTCTGATTCCTTAGACCGAGTCCATCAAGCTGGAACACTAAGAAAATAAAGAATTAACAGAAACAGCCCCACCTTCCTACTCAAGATTTAGCACATATGGCAGAAACTTCTATTCCATTTAGACTATGATATTCTCATAGAATCACAGGGGTTGGAAGGCACCTCTGAAGATTAAGTCCAATACCCCTGCTGCAGCAGGAACAACTAAGGGAGACCACACAGTAACGTGCCCAGGTGGGTCTTAGAAGTCCCCAGAGAAGGAGACTCCACAACCTTTCTGGGCAGCCTGTCCCAGTGCTCTGTCACCCTCACAGTAAACAAGTTTGTCCTCATGTTGAGGTGGAACTTCCTGTTTTGTAGCCTGGGGCTGTTTCCCCTCATCCTGTTACAGGGCACCACTGAAAAGAGATTGGCTCGTTCTTGACACCCACCCTGCAGATATTTGTAGATATGAGTGAGGTCCCCTCTCAGTTTTCTCAAGACTAAGCAGCCGCAGGTCTCTCTGCCTTTACTGGTATGACAGATGTTCCAGCCCCTTAATCACCCTTGTAGCCTCCATTGGACCATTTCCAGCATATCCCTGTGCCTCTTGAACTGGGGAGCCCAGAACTGGACACAATACTCTAGATGTGGTCTCACTAAGGCATAGTAGAGGAGGAGGAGAACCTCCCTTGACCTGCTGGCCACACTGTTCTTAATACATCCCAAGATACTATTGGCTCTCTTGGCCACAAGGGCACATTGGTGTCCCATGGATAACCTGTTGTCCACCAGGACCCCAAGGTCCTTCTCCATGGGGCTGCTTTCTAGCAGGTCAACCCCTAATCTGTACTGGTGCATGGTGTTTTTTCTCCCCAGGTGCAGGACTCTACACTTACTCTTGTTGAACCTCATTAGGTTCCTCTTTGCCCAGCTCTCCAGGGCCCATGTATTTATAGATGTCCAGTTTCCTTAGTAGATTTTTAACCCAATCTTCTTCAATCAAGGTCAAGTCTTTATCACTCCTGACTTCTGTGGTTTGGGAATCCTGAGGGTCAGCCTTAGCAGTAAAGACTGAGGCAAAGAAGGCATTAAGAAACTCCACCTTCTCCATGTCTTCCATCAACAGGGCACCCACTTCATTCAGCAGTGGGCCCATGTTTCCTCTGGTCTTTCTTTTACCGCCAATGTACTTAAGAAGCCTTTCTTGTTGTCCTTTACTTCCCTAGCCAGTTTTAATTCTAAGGAGGCCCTACCTTTCCTTGTTGCATCCCTACACCCTCTGACTACATTCTTGTATTCTTCCCAAACAGTCAACCCCTTCTTCCATGATCTATGAACTTCTTTCTTCCACTTAAGTTTGTTCAGTAGTTCCCTGCTCAACCATGCAGGTCTCCTGGCTCTCTGATTTGATTTCTTACTCTTTGGGACACTCTGATCTTGAGCTTGGAGAAGATTTGCTTGAATACTAACCAACCCTCTTGGGCCCCCTTTCCTTCCAGTACCCTATCCCATTGGATTTCTCCAAGCAGTTCCTTGAAAAGGCCAAATTTAGCTCTTCCAAAATCCAGGGGTTTGACCCTGCTAGATGCTTGGTACCTGCTGCACATGATCCTGAAGTCTTATCATCTCATGGTCACTACAACCAAGGCTGCCCCCAACCATGATGTCTTCTACCGATTCCTCTTTGTCTATAGTAGGTCTAATAATACACCTCTCCTTGTTGGTTTCTCCAGCACCTGAGTCAAAAAATTATCATCAATGCACTGGAGGAACCTCCTGGACTGTACCTGCCTGGCTGAGTGGTCTTCCCAGCAGATATCAGGGTGATTGAAGTCCCCCATGAGAACCAAGGCCTGTGATTGTGAGTGACTCTCAGTTGTCTGTAGAAGGCCTCATCAATGCCCCCATCCTGATCCAGAGGCTTGTAATAATCACCCACAATAGTGTCCCTCTATTAGCCTGCCCCTTAATCTTTACCCACAGGCTTTCAACCTGCTCTTCATCTGCCTGAGGAAGAGCCCAATACATTCCAGTGGCTGTCTCATATAAAGAGCAATTCCACCACCACTTTGTTCTCAAGCAGGAATAGAAATTTGAGACCAAATCAAGAAACTGTTTTATAAGCAATTAAAAATAACCTGACCCAACAAAAGTTCAAATTAATACTTTTTTCTCTCTTCCCCTCCTTTAATCAAATTTATTTTACATTTCTCCACTGTGTAAGGTCTCATTTACTCTTCAAGGTCACAGCTCTTTGAAGAGCATTTCTTTGAAGAGAGGGCTTAGTTTTTGAACGCTGCATAAAAAAAACCAAAGTAAACAAAAATGCTAGTAGGAAGATCAAATACTGCCTGTACACTTAAACAACACCTTCCTCTCTGACCCATCATCTGTGCTGGCTCAGCCCCAGGTCTGTATAAAGCAATTCATCCATAAACATCTACTGTTAAAAAGACAAAACCCCTTGCCAATCTGCACTTGGTACAGAGAATCTGAGCTAAGTCCATGGAGTACCTAAGCAGGAACCCAGTGCTGCTCTGAAGAACTTAAAACAATAAAACAGGCTAATGGTTAAAACAAGCAACCTGACTGGGATAGCAGGGGGAGGAGAGACAGAACAAAAATCAGAATATTCAGCCTAGTACCCTATTCACCCAGCCCACTGCCTCTCCTGAATGCAGAATATGTTAGTAAATACATCACCTGAGAAAGATTAAACAGTAGATGGCTTTAAACAAAACAGATGTGAAAGAATCAATAATTAAACTTCTTTTAAAGCACATCAATCACACTGTTGCAAATAAGCTCTTCTGTGTCAGTGGAGCTGTCTGTCCACCGGGTGATGGGGGTAAGTTTAGCCCAACGGCACCTTTGCAGAAAACAGTCATTTTAATAAATTCAGCTCCTCTGATGACTGAGGTATCACCTATATGTTTAGGAGAGCTCTGGTAACGTTTCTGGAACAGCTGCACCCCACTGGCCACTACTCACTCTGCAAGCAGTCTGCATTGAGCAAGTCTTGGCACTTCTCATGGCACTTGACTCCACATTCACCGCAGCGCATCCCCTGCCGTGCAATTCCCCACAGCAGCCCCTCACATTCGTAGCAGTAGGTAGGAGTTGTGGCTGTCCACACTTCGAAGTTGTGAGGGGTTGTACAAGAGATGGGGTAAATTAAGGCTTGCAAGGTCTTCTTGTAGACATGAGATTTCTGAAAGGCAAGAGCACACATAAACCAACATCCAGAAAGGTGACTGAACTTGCTTTTGCTGGTTAGCATATGAGTTTTAAGGGAAAAGGCACAAGCAGTGCAATCAATCTACACATTTGACATAGCCAAATTTATCAAACTTTTACAAGCAGCAGGAGAGGATACCCTTTCAAAAATGTTTCTCCATGCATTTGGGAAGTGGAGGAGCCGAAAAAAATGTTTGTGTATGAGGGATACCTTGCATAAAGCAAGTTTCACATACTGTCCCCCATTGTAGATAGCACAGAAGGAAATGGTAAAATTGTATTTTTCAGGATCATATCGACATATTAAATGTTATTTTTCACGTTTGGTTTCTTAAAGCAAATTAAACAAGAAGCCTTGCATCTATATTTTTAGACATCTGTGAAGCTGGGTCTGCATTCAAGAGAGCCAAATTCCCTTAATTTGCTGACTAAAAGTTAATAGGAGCCAAGCTACCCTCCCACTTACCAGCTCTTCATCTTTGAGAGATGTTCTAGTGGCCATTGCTGAGGTAATTCCGGCTTTCCGGGACTGAACCAGTGACTAAGAAGGAAGAAAATTCATCATTCACGACAATATTCAGAAATTGACTCACTCTACATGCCCAGAGTTGTGACCAAGGGGATTCTCTCCACCCAGACACCAAACCAGAACTCTGTAATACTCAGGTTTGTTCCTTAAATGATAGCTCACATCTCAGAAGAGTGAAATGCATACTCTGAGGGGTCTTCAAGTTGCTTCCATCTGCCCACAACCAGTCTCACTCTGGTAAATTTTTATTTGTTTCTCTGTTAAGAACTGTCAATGAAACGGGGGTTCATGTATCCACTTCTATGTTCTAGTAGCAATGGTAATTCTGCTGTTGCCTAAGGTCACCACATGGGACTCAGTCTTCTACATCTAACTTTATTCACTGCCAAAAGGAGATTTTTTAATCAGCTTCACAACACATACAACACCCAAACAGGACAGTGAGGGGGTGTGAAATAAACAGGTTTAAAAAAGGAAAGACCAGGTTGGGAGCACAGGCTTGAATGTGCTGGTGTTTCACATTCACTGGCCATCACTGAATACAATGAACAGCATTTTCCCCTCAAAACTGCCTTCTTCTCCATCACATCAACACCAAATTCTGCACCCTTGGACAGCCCAGGGCAGTGCTTTTGCAGCACCTCATACTGGCGTACAAAGGTTTTCTTCAGCAAGCCAGACCACTTAGATGAAGGCAGAGAAGGAAATTAAGGGCAGAAACAACTGCTTTGAAAACATCAAAACTTATCAGAAATATCCCTTTATGCTCTGATTTATCCTACTTGAAGGCACGCAGAAAAAGTTCATTCCATCAGTGATGGAGCAGGACAGAGTACTGGACACACATGCACTGCAGTACAGTGGGTTCAAAATGAAAACTAAAAAAAGTGGAAGGAAAATAAAATAATGTTTGTTTCTGGTAAAGAATTGGTGGATAGTCTTTAGCTCCACTTACCATGGCCTGTGGAGAGAGAGAATGAAAGCAGACAAAAGAAGTAACACAAGTTAATGCCATTATTGCAAAGATTTAAGATACAAGCAATTCATAAGACACATATTAAGCTTCCCATGCTTAAGCTGGCAGAGAGAAATGCATGCATCTTTTCACAGGAATTACAGGATATGGAAACTTGGGTGTTTTGGCTGTTACAGCATTTTCCCCAAGTATGAGATTGCTGTGTGTGCTGAACACAGCCACCAGAAAACCATTTGTCCTGCAGAAGTGTTATTTCACCATATCACACAAGCATAGGAAACTTGTCCTTATTACTCGCTCAGTTCTTGTGCTTCCTCAGTGCAGAAGCCTACTGGCAATTTTGCAAATTACTTTGAAAATCCAAGCACAATCCAAGCTCATTTATCTACCCTCTGAAATTCCAAGCTTCTGGCAAATTGCCAGACCTCACATGGACATTGTAACTTTCCCCAAAGTATGTGATTTTTAGGAAAACATTTTAAAACAATGCAGGCCCCAAAATATCCAAATATTCCGTGCAGAAAAAAGGAGAGAGCACACGAAAAAATATCTTAATTCTGCCTAATGAAGAAACTGTCTTTGAAACAGCAGCTCGTTCTCACTGAGATTTTTCCAAGCACAACTTCTAACCTCTTACTGCAAGAAGAAGTTGAACTAAACAGGAAACCTTCAACTTCTTGAAGTGTCAATGAATGTTAGCATACATCAAAAAGTAAAGTCACTTGCACCAATGATTGTGTCACTGAAGAAAAATTTCTTACCAGATCACTGACAAGCGGAATTGGCTTTTTTTTGCGTAAATCAGGCATGCTATCAATGCCATAGAGACCACCTGCAGGCCTGGAAATTCAGGAGGAAGGGAAAAGAAAAAAAAAGATTAAAAATCTCACCAGTAGTGACAGACAGTAAACAGGTAAGTAAAAAACCTCCTTAGAACATCAGTCTCCTTGCGAATATCACAGTCAATGAGAAAAGGAGATATCAGTTCATGGCAAAGGCAACTTAATAATAAGCCAAAGCTGTTAATGCTAAAAAAAAAAAAGAAAAAAAAAAGAAAAAAAAAAAAGGTAATTTTCCCATTCACAGAGCTGAGGGTCTGACCTAGCTTAGAGCAGGCTGAACATGTGTTGCAGAGCACCCAGTGCTTCAGAGTCCTTGCTGCCAGCACAGTGAGTGGATGCAGCCTTATCCCCACTGTTTCTACGGGGCACTGTTTTGGCAAAAATACTTACCTAATGGCAGACCCAGTGCTCTCTGGCAGTAATTCACATGTGGCTTAGTCTGTGGTATCTGAGACACATGCCTCTGCTTTCAGAGGTACCTTTTGTTCCTTAGGGAGATCTCACTTTATAGTTTACTAATGGCAATGAGTGTCACAGCAAGAAACACTTCAGAAACTTGAAATATTCCATCTACAGTCTTTCTCCAACATCTTTCTTTCCACCTAATTAATTTAGGGTTAAGGGGTGGGGAAGCTTTACTGGAGGAAGCAAAATCAGTCAGAAGATTATACCTAGGAAAGTGAAAAGTTAATACTAAAAATTATTGTTTATCTTCTTCACACACAACAATCCAGATGTTTCTGCCCAGTGTTGTTGGTTGGGAGGGAGCACATTAAAGTGGATGAGCCACAGGGCAGGATGCTGCTACTCATGATCTGATTCTAGGCTAGAACATACTTAATCCTGGCCCTCAAGATGCATATAATTATTAGAGGAAAAAACTCTGAGAAGAAAGGAAATGCTTTTTATTTGGTGGTCAGTGTTGCAAGCCATAAAGACCTCTAAACGAGCTGCCATTTGCTTGTGGAGGTGGCAGTGGAGCAAAAGAGCCATCACACCAGCAACACCTGGGATCTGCAGAAACCAAACATAACAGCCTCCTTCCCTACAGATGAGACCAGGCTGAATAATTTGTATCTGGATCCTGCCATGCATGGATGTATGCCTGTGCTTGAAGAAGGTGTGTTAGTTCAGCTCAAATGACGAAAGTAAATCAACTGCATATATCTGAGAGTCCTTAAGGTAATGCCTTTTTTTTTTCTTTTTTTTTTTTTTCCTAAATTTGGCTACTGAGCGCCCATTTCTCTGCTGTTGCACTTATCATATTTACCCCCACCTGAAGAAGAGATCTGTGATGTGACTCCTTCCCTGCAATGAACACCTAGTTGCCAACCAAAACCCACAGCCCCTCTTTAATGTCTCACTCAACTTCCTCACCTCCACACTCAACTTCCTCACCTCCACACTGTTCTCATGCCTTGGTAACACTAGAGTTCCTGAGGCCTCATTCTTGGCTACAGAGACTATAAAGCAACATTCTGCCTCTCAATCCTTAGCCATTCATTTTCACCCAAAGGTGGCTTATACCTTTTTGCAGTTGCATAATAAACTGGCTCGCATTTCTAACCAGCATATTCTGCTGTTTTGGTACCCCCCACTCAGCTGAAATGCTTTAGGGCACCACAACTCCAGCAAACAGAAGCATGGGTCAAGCTGTTCTTACTGCAATAAAAAACACACATGGAGCTAACCCCTTAAAACAAACTAGGAAACCAAACTGCCACTACAAATTTACATATGCCATGAAAATTGGGAGGCTGGTAACCTGCACCCCTCACAAGCAGGACCTACTCAAATACCCTTTTGATACAGCCAAAAGTAAAAAAACCAACAATATAAACAAACCAAACAGAGACCAAAACCTAGACATGCTCTAGGATGTCACAGCACAACCTAGCACAAGGCTGTGTCAAAGAGGGAAGCAGTTGTTTGTATCCAGAAACATGCCACAGCACTGTAAGGGTAAAACTGCCTTTTTTGATGGGGCGTGGGAGGCTGACATGTCCGAGCCAGGGCTGAGCTGACAGCTGCTGCTGGCTGAACGAGCCTGGTGGGAAGGTGAGCAGCCACGTGTAACTGCAGGAACTGTGCTGGTTCTGCAGGCAGCCTGAGTCACATTTGCACCGCAGCACCGTGCACGGCTCCCTGCGCTCCTGCACGATGGAAACAACACACCTGCAGTCGGCTGCAGCAGCTCAACCTCACAGCTGGGAATGGAGGACAAACTGGAACATGGGAGAGGTGGAGTTTACAGCAGTTAATTAGAACTATTGGAGTCTTTAGACAAGAATAAAAACCATTTTCCAGTGCTGGCAATCCTTATAGTGAGGCTACATGGTGTTTTTACTAGCGGCCACCCTCATTTCCAAGAGAGAATTCCAGAAATTTGTTTTGCCCAAGTTACACTGCAAGAATCAGTTCTGGCTTATAATAGAAAAATCTGACCCACATCAAGAAATATCTGCATAACGTGTTTATATTGTCATAACTATGACCAGCCTTCCTGGATTCAACCATGGAATTTCATCTCCTGCTCTAACTAAAAACCCCTTCAGATACAAACTAACCATAGTGTTTTGAGGTAAAATAGGTGTCACAGAAGACTATGTAGCTGATGCCAAGAATTCCAGCATTATTTAAATCAAAGATTTGTGCCAATCGCTTGAATTATGAAAGCCTATGCAAAATAGAAAGGTATTCTGTCTGTAAGGTGAAAAGATACAACAAAATGGTCACATGTACAAATCCAGAGTCAATGCTCCTGCTAAAAGTCAGTGGCACAGCTGGGAATTTATACTTGTTTTCTATATCATTTCCAATTATTATTTTGTTATAATTCAACTGAAAGAGAACTGTAATACTCCAACATAAACACTAAATTTGCATATTTTATGAATTGAAGATGAGCTTAAATTATTGTGCTTGAGAAACACAAGCTTAAATTACTGTGCTTGTCTAGTTACAACCTGGTTTGTTGCAATATATTTGATGATAGACTGAGGTTTATAATAGAAGCAGTTGTAAGCCAGACTGACAGAGAAGAAGTATGTTTGAAAAGTGCTTATATTCACCACTGAAGTATCCTAGTGCCTAGTTATACACTCAGATGACCTGCTTTTAGCTTGTTGATGTCTTTTTTAAAAAGAATTTTCAGTAGCAATTTTTAATTTTCAAAATTACTCAGCTTGTTGTGCTTTCAGCTACCTCAATCCTTTTAATCAAGCACAATCTCTACTTCAATTACCAAAATTACAGTGTTTGTGCAGACAGAAGTACTGACAGTGCCTCAAATATGCACCCTATAGCTTGATATGTAATAGGGTAACTCTCCTCTGCAATGCATGTAATATTTATAGCATTATTATGGAGTGCTGTATTGAGGAGTGAATAGCATTTCTGTAAGAGGAGATGACTTGTGCTAATAAATAAAAAACATAGATATGAGATACTACACTCAGAGACTGACCCATAATACCAACTGTACCTTTTTTGTAAGCTCTCTCTCCAAAGCCAGTGAGCTACTGTTGCACTGTGCTAAAAGCCCAAATAGCTTAAAGCAAATATTCATCTTTTAATGCAAGCTTTATCACACAGATGCTTCCATTAAATCTTGAAAATTTAAGCAAGCAAAGATGGTTTGCAATGACAGAAGATTATTATTTCCTTCAAAGGACACCGCTTCTCTAATCTCCATATGAAAGAAGTACTCCAAACATAAGTACCTTAACATATTTTGTGACTAATGAGCCACAACGTGGCTAATAGTGAAATTAAAGATTCAACACCCACAAACACCTTTTCCAGAGGTGCTCACATAGGAAGTGAAAAAAATTACAGACAAGAGCAAATATTGCCTTGAATTGACAAAACACATTTTTAAGCGTTTCAGGACTGTAGGTGTATTCGTCTTTCAGGCTGGGAAATCATTTTGTGTGCATGAACCAATAAACTCAGTACATTGTCTCCTTGTTAAAGCAGGTAAAGGTACTTTTTATAGTTAGAATAAATCACTGCCTTCTGCTCCTGCTAATTACTGGTTCTCCAGCAGCCTGCTCAGCAAAGTCCCAGGCTCCTCAGTAAAGCTCAGGGTTGCTAGGCAGCTCCAGGCATCCACAGGTGTGCAGTAAGCTTTCTGGGAGCACCAACATCACAGAACAATTACTCTAAAAGCAGAAAGCTGTATAATGAAGCCTCCAATTTAACTTAGTGTTTTATTAGAGAAGCTTCCTTCAGTAGTATGAGAATTAACTTAAAAGAGTAGCAAGCCAACCCCTTGCCGAGATTTCAGGGTAAATCTGCTCCTAATGAGTGTACCACCACCAAACCACATCACCCTAACGGCATACACAGCCCATAACCTAGCAGCTTGTAAAATCTGTCATTGTCTTTTTTTTTTTTATCCAAGGAAGATTCTAGGGAAGATACCACGCTGGCACCTATTATGCAGTGTCATGCTGAAATTACACACAATCACAATTTGCCTGCTTCATTTGCTCTGAGTAGCATGTGATAGAGAAAACAGTCTCACCTGTGCAAAAAAGGCATGATGATGAACTGCTTTAAAAATAACCTCTGCTATGGAGACAGGCTGAGGGATCTGGGGCTACTAAGCCTGGAGAAGAGAAGGCTCCATGTACATCTTATACAGGCCTCCCAACCCCAGAAGGGGCTACAGGAAACTGGGAAGGGGTTTTTCACTACACAGGGCAGTGATAGGATGGGGGTTAATGGTTTTAAACTGAAAGAGGGGAGATTTAGGTTAGAGAGCAGGAAGAAATTCTTCACCATGAGGGTAGTAAAGCACTGGAATAGGTTGCCCAGGAAGGCTGTGGCTTCCTCCTGCCTGGAGGTGTTCCAGGTTGGATGAGGCTTTGTGCAGCCTGGCCTACTGTGAGGTGTCCCTGCTCATAGCAGGGAGGCTGGAATCTGATGATCTTTGAGGTCCCTTCCAACCTTAACCATTCTATGATTCTATGATAACAAACTGCAATGATCTCCAGAGTTAATGCAGTTTTGAGTGCTACAATGACCACAGAAATTGCTGCAAAGACAGAAGACTTGCCCAAAGCTACTTTTTTCTTCTAACAGCAAAAGACTGCAATCTTTCTGAGTTACTCTTTCCCTTTTCTGATACTATCGGTGACTGACTCAGGAAAACCAATCTCATCGAGACCTCCCTGTGCTGCTCAATAAGAGTTATTTAATAGTACTGCCATAAGCATTTCCCTCCATCATGTTACAGATTACATATTGTAATTATAACCCTGTCCTTAACCACAAATCTCTTCCAAGAGCTGCACAGCCCACCTTCAGATGTTTAAGAAGAGACTCTGAAACATAGCAGCAGCCTGGCCCTAGGTGAGGCATGGCCACTTAGTTATTCTTGACAAGAGCCATTTAAAACATCAGAAGTGCTGCTTCTCCCTAGATTGAACAGCAGACCTCAATGTACACTGTAATTACAAACATAGGGAAATAAGGTCTCAAAATACCACTTACCCTCCTTTGAGCCAGGGTGGTTTTGATGGATCAGCCTCATCTTGACCCTTAAATTGAGGGAAAGGAGAAAACCAATATGAAATTAGTTTGAGAAGCACAAGAAAAATTATTCAGATTATATTATGTGGGAAGGATAATACACAACACTGCATGCAGGCAAATGCATACAGAAACTCATTCAAGCACCTCCAATGACCAATATTTCAGAACAGGTCACACAGGCACAGGCAGGCTATGCAATTTCATCGAGCACATCAGACTGGAACCTGAAGAGCCTGTTCAGTGCAATTCCTCTTTCAAAAAGCCATCTTGAAGACTAACTGATGTGATTCTTTTCTTCCAACCCAACAAAAGCATGAGTTATCAGAGAGCTCCTGCCACCACTCACATGAACATGGTCATAATGAAGATGTTAGAAATTAAAAGCACATACATGAAATGCACAAATGACGCATCAATGTGAAACTTTGTACAAACACTTCTGAAATCCATTCATGCTCAAATACAAGGACTCTTTAGTCCCCTAAGCAGGGAAGTCCCATTGCAGCTTCACCCATTCATATGCAAGTATTTAATTCCAAGAGGTGTAAAACCCTGGCTGTCACTTGCATAATTGCAGGTGAACTGGAAGCTCACAGCATAATGGAACACACCACAGACTGCAAATATGAAGATTAATTAATTCAAACCATGATCTTATGTCCATATTAGGAATGTATTTATAGAGGAATGTTTTGTTTCTTTGAAAATCTTCAGTGGACTGGTTAGAGCTGAGAAGTGCTTAAGCATTTGCAATGTACCTGGGGAAAAAAAGTTTTGGATAAGGAGACTATAACTGGAAACCTCTTTGTTCCATTTTACAGTTCATACACTGTCCTCCACTCCCTGAAAGAAAAGTTTGTTACAAATAGGACTAAGCAAGACACACTACTACTAGCTAACACTCCAACCTCAGACAATCACGTCTGCCAAGAGTATAAAGTAACTTATACACAGTGGAAAACAAAGCATTTCCAGCCATGGAACTTAGAACCTGAGAATCATCACAATGTAAAGTCATATGTCAGGAAATAAGCTCCAGTATTACACAAGATAAAAGGACACAGCCCCAAAATAAATATTCATTTACTTTGTCCTGTGCTTTGGATGAGCTATGCAACCTCTGGGTGAGCTGTTCACAGGTGGCAGACAATGTCTACCAAACACAACAGAAATAACCAGGGAAAACAAGTTTCTATTAGAAATCTCAATTTGTACAGAGCAAAAGTCCGAACTTCTTATTAGTTAGTCCTACAACTCGAGGGGCTAGGCAGATCTGAAGACTACACTAACTTTTTTACTTTATTTTTCAACAGGCATAAACAACAAAACATTATCTGTAACTGAATGGACACTGCAGCTTTTCTACATGATCATGCAGCCCTGAAGAGCAGGCAGGGGCCTGAAACCCATGGTCCAGCACAGGTGTATGTTTAACCTGCAGCCAGAGCAGCATACTGGGGACCAGGCTTCTGCAGTAAGGATAGTGCTCTACACGTCTCCAGTCCAAGCTGTGCTTCCAAAACCCTTCAGCCTGCAACCTGCACTTCCTCTGGAGGAATTTGAATCAAGTCCTGGTCAAAAGACTAGATTTCGTGAGGAAAATGCAACCAGACCCTTCAGAGCTCACAAGGGAGGCCATCCCTACCTTTGCCTCTCAACACTTGGAAAAGCTGTGACCAGAAAGCAATCTTGAAACGGAACATTGCTTTATACTGGACTGAGTGTGACAGGTGTTAGTTCAGCTGCACAGAATGACACAGAATGACAAACACAAACATGGCAACACTTACTGGTAAAAGGAAACAGTGCAACAGATTTTTCAGCTCATCTGAAAAATACTAAATATAAGTGGCCAATATTTGAGACATCAGGAACAGCACAGGCAATACCGCAGCATGGAGACCACAGTAGTATCAAGAACTCTTCTCAGCAGAACAAGATGCAGGGAAAGCTGTTATCTAACTGAACAATAACCATTTCCTACAGGCAACCACGAATCAACAGAGAATGGCCAGGATTGTGGATGCAGAGAAGGGCAGAAAGCACAATCAGGAAAAAAACCTCCATCAGGTCCCACGTTTTGAGACATGCCAAGTAAAAACTGCCAAGAGTCCAGATAAACTGAACTTCTCATTATTTAAATTACTTTTGCCAAGCCTTTTAGACATGGAAATAAAATTAATGTAAGAGAAGCACTTCCCTAGGGTCAAAATCACAAATCATCTTGGTACAACACCACAAAACGAAAGAGCAAGCTCTCAGTATGTCACAATATTGATGCAGGGGCAAGGCAGATGATGTCTGTGTGGAAATAGGAGTTATCACCCTCTGAAAACAAAGAGGCAATTTGCTCCAGGCAGCATTCACCAAGAGAACCAGCACCTGACATCCATCAAATGAGGGCTGATGCCTTAAGACTGTGGAAGACCCAATACAGTACCAATAGTTACGGGTGGGGAGAAGGAGGAAAATAAGATCCAGACTAGCATAGGCTCATTGTTGGCTTCAGCAGCTTGAAAAGCTTCAGAGCAAAGGAAAAAATTAACATGGAGGCAACTGGAAAACAGAAAAATATCATATAGGGTACTGTAGTTTTTGAAAGTGTTTTTTTTAAATGACAAAACAACCACTTTGCTTTAGACAGTAAAATGAATTATCAACTGAATTTTCATTTAAAAGAACAACTTTTGACACAATGCCATGTGATGTTACTGAGGTCAGAGAATCTGAGAAGGAGCTTTAAGGTGGATAAACAAGTAACTGTAACTGAGCCAGCCACAGACAATGCAATAAGGAAGCTAGTGGGAGTAAGGATATGCTGATAAAATCTGCTGATGAAAAACACCAGAGAATTATTGATACTGAACTCAGATGCCAAATCAAAGAACTGATGGCAGTGAAGACTGCAACAACAGAGGATTAAACGTACAAATGTCCAGGTCTGAGCCCCAAGGCCTGCTGTGAATTTGACTGTAGAGAAGGTGTTTCTCAGTGTAGAAAAGCATGTGACAACAGACTTGAGTCCTAGTCGTCACCCTGGCCACGAGCTACTATGATACAGCCATGTAAGGGGAGAATATAATTCACAGAGTGAAATGTCTCCATAAAAGTAAAGGTACAAGTATCGTTGTGCTGTGCTGGTCAGGCACCTTCAGAAAGGCATATACAATTTTTTTATTCTATATAGAAGAATTCATAGAGAAAAATGGCAAAAGCAGCATGAGGACATAAACCTAACACAATTCAAGAAGAACAGGACAGCTTGCTTACTCTATCAAAAAGAACCTTCTTGTGTGCTTATTCAATAGACTAGAGATCATACTGCATGGAAGCAGTGGAGGTTAAAAATTAGAAGGTGTAGTAGCTTCTCAAAGGGAGAAGTAGGCACCAAACTTACCTGGCTTTAAAGAAGGAAATGGGGCAGTTTGTATTGAGGTAATGGCCCAATATATCATACAGAGGCAGAGGGGCTGGCAGTCATCAAGAAGGCCCCTGCAGTCCCTCATTGCACTAACACATGTAGTCGAAGAACCAGAGGCCTCATTACAAGTGTTGGCATGAGGGTTAACAGGGTCCAAACACTTCTGAGTGTGACAGTTAAACACTAACAGCAGGGCTATTTAGATGGATTTGCTGCAGCTGGGATGTTTCCCACCCTCTGAAGCAGCACTTCCACCAAGATGCAGGAGGGTTCCAGGAGCTGCTCTGCATCTGGTCACCAGCCATGGATCTTGAGTTCAGCCTGGCTCACTTAGAGCCTGGGGCAAGCAGAAGAAGTGAAAGATGAGAAGAATACTGAAACAACTATGAGAGTTTTGAGCACTGTCCTTCCTGAAACAAATGGGAGGGCAAAGGGAAAGCAGATAGATTTGACACCTGGACATGAACATGTCACAAAAAGTCTTTTGCTGACTTATGCAGCACTTCTCCACACAGCTGTCACTTGACCTCTCCTTGAAAGCAGCCAGACTAGTCTGAATCTGAAACCCGTTTAAAAATTTAAATTTAAAAATTTAAAATTTAAAAATTCTCCAGTAAGCTTATAAAGAAGCACTGAAAAGATGGAGAAGGAAATGTGGAAAAAGCCAGCCCACTACATCTCTATTTTTTTATTATTTCTGATGCTGAACCAGTTTGCAAAATAATGCCAGTGAAAGATTAGCATAAATTTAATACCCTGGATTAAACAGGCATAGGGAAGGCAACATTTAGTGAAGCCTAAAAAGGAAACTAATGGGAGTGTTCCTTATTCAGAAAAAACAGCAGCTAGATCGAGAAGTAATTTGAGAAGTTACTTAACCGAGCTGCAGTTTGTAAATTTTGCAATTTAATTCATACACAGAATGATGTTTCAGTGGACAGAACAAAAAATTCTGTACTTCTGTAGAAAAGGAAGTCCATAAAACAGATGGAGAGGCAATGAAAAAGAAAAAAAAAAAAAAATCAAGCCTGAAGCAGCACAAGGAAAAGGAAGAACATTCCCAGATCTTTTTGCCTTCTCCATATAAATCCATTTTTCCACATAAACGGCTTTCTAACAATGTACCTTTCCATCACGTTTAAGTACTGTGTCTACCACATTATCCTCTTAGATAAAAAACAGATGTAAAACATGGAAATCTGCTTTACTTACACAGATAAGAAAAAAATCAATAATGACTTTTATTTGTTTTGAAAATCATCCTAACTTGTTTTCAAATACCATGCTTCATCATTAAACCTCAAAGACGTCAATTTAGCTATATATTAGTCTGAATCAGGCTAAATCAAGGAGCAGGTGTTTCACTGCTTCACTGCATTAAACTTCTGGTAATATCTAATTAGATCACTTCTTCAGGGGTATCAGCTGAACCAGACTGGACTAAGTAATCCCAGTTAAACAAGTCGATCTTGTGATTAAATGTCTTCACTGACTCAAGTACGCTATATTTTACATGGAACCCAAGGCTGCAACACAGTCAATTTAAATAATGATTGAAGACCCCCAGAGGAAGCTCCTTCCACCTGACGTATCTCCCAGAACCAGTTTTCCAGCTGCCATATGAGCAGCTTGAAGGAGGCTGCTGTATTTCTGCACTGAATCTGGAAAAGGACAGAATTTGACACCAATATGTGACATCAGGCATCTCTATCTTCCCAAAAAAAGGATTAATGGACATTTGCCAACAATAATGAAACAAAACTGCTGATTACATGAGCCAATAAAGCTTAGACATGCAAATTCATCAAACTCAAAGATGGGATCTGCATGGAGGTCCAAAAGCCATGTAATGTTCAGCCTACTCCAGGCATACAACTGATTCATACAACTAAGGAAGAGGCAAAAGCTGAATCCACACAGACTCAAGAAAATACATAAGCTAAGGATGCAAAGGCCAGACATTTTGCTATATGAGGTAGAGTTGCAAACACAAACTAAGATGTTACATAGCAGTTGACAAAAAAACGTAGTGGACCAGCTTATAAGGAAAGAGTTACCTATTGCCCACAGGGTGATAAAAAGAGAGGCAACTGGTCCATGAATGGAAAGGCAACAGCTATAATTTAAAAGGGAAAAGTCCTGCCCTTCACAAAGGGCTCCGAGCACCACTGAAAGCAAAATGCAGCCTGTAGCTAAAAAGGCACAGAATCTGCTGTAGACAGCTTCCAGCATCCCTAGTCCTGCTTAATCTCAGTATTTTAGCCCTTCGGGTACTTTGACTTTAACTTCTGTAAGTGTACAAACCAGGTAGAGATGGAATGAAATAACACAACTGAGGAAAAATGAGGAAATAGTTGGTTCAAACAAGATTCACTATGAGGAAGTCTGGAACAGGCAAGATAAGCAATTTGTACTCTGCTAACACAGGGCCTGAGCACACGACACCTTCCAGAGCACCAGCGGGAGGAGATCACTCCAAGCATCCGTGGCTTCCTCTTTGTAGAAAGTAACAGGCACTGAACAGACTCTTAACTCATACACAGTGTTAACAATTTCCTCTGACAACCATAACATGCTAAACTGAATCTCAGCCCCTCAGTGGGAGCAACTGGCTACATGAAGACAAGGCATGCACACACAGGAGTTTCAGAAAGAGATGTTGGTTACAAGGCACAACATGTACAACCTGGAGCTCTCCTCTACCTCCTTCTGTGAAGAAAAAAAGAGAAGAAGGAGAGGAACAAAAGTTAATAGAACAGATTTCTGCTATGAACTCTGTAAAATTATTTCAGACAGCAAGGTAAACATTTGCCGCAAGTTGATAAAACATTTATGCAGCAGAGAGTTTTCCCATGTGCTTCCTGGGACATACACCAGTTAATTAATCTCCACCAATTAATCTTGAGTTAAACTAATCAAATTTTATCCATAACTGCACATGCAATATAATATATGCTTTTGAGAGTTTATTTTTAGAGTTACAATTTCTGTTTTATTAACTAAAGAACTGAAAGTCATATTGATACAGAATTAGAGCTGCTATTTACCACACTGAAAAGAGAACCTGTATTTGTTTCAGAGAGCAACAGATTTGTTCCCCCTCTTCCCCAGACTCCAATCTACTGCCTACACCTGAAGTATCCCTTCCTTCTCTTCTCACCCCTTGCACATTTTGCCCTTATCAGGAAACTGGTAGCTTCCAAGGAACACATTCTGCTTTTGCAAATATCATAATGCAGAGAGATATTTTCTGGTTTTATAAATCTAGGCAATTCTCCTCTGAGGAAAAAACAAACAAACAAACAAAAAACCACCCCAACAAACCAGAAGCCTCCTACACTACATCTCATGTTTATGGATAGGAAATTTCAAGGCCAGTAAAGTTACATGAGAGACATACTCAAAACTTCTAGTGCAGACATGGTATTTTTAAAATATTCCAATCAGATAGTTCTGTATCAACACAGAAGAATCTTATTGTTCATTTGCATATGAAAGATGGAGGAAGGAATATCTTCATGGCAACAAGGGCCACTCAAATTGGTTTAATAGTTAAAATAGTTTTCAAAGTTCCTGTCTATATGGGTGTAATTACACACATGCAATAGCAGAGACAGAAAAATAGAGAAGCTATTTTAACTCTATCACTAAGAAGTCAAACGACTTCAGCAAATGAAGTATTGGATTGTAGCTAAAATAAAACCCCTACTTTCTACCTTAAGATATGCCTGCATGGATCCTCATCAGGGAAGAAACTCTGGATCACCCTGCAGGTCTCTCCTTTCAGAGCTAATGGAGGATAAAACAGGAGTGGCAGGACACAGCTCTCTTCTGCACAACAGCCAGTAGTGCTGCAGGAGTGCCATGTTTTCAGTCAGCTCTGCACACACCTGCCAACCTGGAGAGGCTGAGGAACCTTAGGGTCCATCCTAGATGTAGATGGCAACATGCTTTTTTGGGCACACTCGCTTATGAATGTTCCACTCTCAAGTGATTTTCTATACCTTCCTCCTGCCTGTCCCTTTCTATTAAGCAAATCATTTTCACCTAAGCAGCCTCAGTTCTACTTCAAGCCCTCTGGTTTTCTCCTTCTTTTTGCACTGCCTCTGCAAAACCTTCAAGGCCAAGTCCAATCTCTCCTCTCTTGTTTCAGTTTGTCCCAGGCAGATCCAGGCTTCCTTAATTCCTTTTTTTATCTCCTTTGTTCTTGAAACAGATCCCTTCCTGGTGCCTCCTCCTATGAAGTCTCTGAGTGAGGAAGACGCAGGACTTGTGTCCCTGCTCAGGTCTGCCATGGCTCTTGGTGATGCCAAGCAGGAAAAGCCCTGCTCCAGCCCCCTCGTTAGAAAACATTGAGGGCAGATGCAGTCTCTGGCAGCACAACAGCTCAACTACAGCAAGCTACCAATGAGCGTATGCAAAGTTCACATTTTTCAGAAGATTATTCACTTATTTGGGATTGATTCTCCACAGAAAAATCCTTGACACAGAGTAGCACTGCCAAATTTTAAGGCCTGAGGGCACTAGAGTTTCTCAAATATAGGCCAAACTTATTTTTATACAAACAAAAAGCAATAAATCTTGCATTAGATTCATATTTTGGAAAAAAAAGTATGGAATTTAAGCCAATTTATCTTTGAATTCTGAGACCCTTCAGTTTAAAGCTGTAAGCGACAGTTTCACGCCACATATAAAGTTTATCAAAGCTCTGAGAAACTGCAAAGATTTAAAATCTTCTGGTTATGTCTTATTATAGCAAGTATGCTCCTAGCTTCATCAATGGTGACTAACTTGGTTAAACCCAGATCACATAATTCTTTCACCATTCCACTTTTGAGCAATTTACATATACAAAAATCACTACCATTTTAGGGCTTTTTTTAAACATATAAAAAGTCAAAATATCTTCATCTTCACTTATGGGGTGTTTTTTTTTCCTTTTTCTCAAATTGAAACTTTAAAGGCTTGTTGAAATTTTCAGCGGATTTTTTTTCTGTTCACTTCAAATTAAGCACAACAATGCATCTGCCAAGTTCTAAATTGTTCTGGTAATTTGCATCTGTGTACAACTATAAATAATTTAAACCCTTCTGCCAGTGCATCATCTCTGATTCACCAAAATACACAGATTTACCAACACCTTCAAAGTTATCATCCATTCCTTTGCTGAAGACTGCTGCCAAACACACTTAATAAAAGTACCTTGAACTGAACTTCCAACCACGCATGAGTAAAACAGTGGTTCAGGCTCAGGACTAAAAAGCCAGCAGGCAGAACTAGGTTTTCAGTCACCCTGACCCAGTAATTTAAAGGCCTGCTGAGAACAAATTATATTTTTAAAGTAAGGCATAACCACTCATCTGCATCCAAGAAAAAAGCCAACAACCTTTCTTTGCATTCCGAGTATGAAACTTTTTCCAAAGAATGAGAGTATAAGCTTAGCTCAAACTTATTTTAAGATTAGTACAGTAAAGAAGCACATAAATTTGCTTCATTTTCTCAGAAAACGCATACCAAAACAGCCCTACTTCAAACTGAATGAGCACATGATTCATTTTGTCCTGCACATTGTCACCCCCTCCTCTCACCTTGGTAAGTGCCAAGTCATTATTCACCCTCTGCTTCCTTGACTGTCCTCTGCAAGCGCTGCTGCTTTGACTACATCCCTACCCCTCCACTCCCAACAGGTCTGCTCTTCCTGTCCCAGCTTCCCTGCTTTGCCCTCACCCACAGCATCTTCTTCAAGTTGTGTTTTTTTCCTCAAGTTCTCCCCCACTTCTCATCCCTTATCCAGTATCTTCCACTACCTTTGCCTCCTTTAGATTCCTCCCACCTCTCAGAGAACATTTACTACACCGTGATTTTATCCCCTATTTGTTATTGTAACTTCAGTTGTCTTGTCTACCATAGGGATACACCTTTGCTCAAATGTCTCAGAAGCATTCACTCTTTGTCATATCACTAGATGATGCTCAGGAGAACTGAGTCAGGGCAGCTCAGGAATGCCAGTCCACACAGGAGCCAGACCTAAGGCACTGAAGTCCAGCTGTGATCTTCTTCCTCCTTACTGCTCTGGCTACTTCTTGCCTTGTGCTCAAACTCTGCTGAGATGAGCAGCCTCCTCTCACATTCAGAAATAGGTTACTTCAATACTTTTGTTGTACTGTGGCAAATGCTAATCCAAACCACTGTCTGTTCCCTGTGGTCCTAAAATTAGGGCATATGTCCAGAACTTACACACTACACAAACACTACCCAGAAAAAAAGGAAAAAAGTTAACAGCAAAAAAACCCAGATCTCTGAATTAAAACAAAATCAGTTTCATCTGTACTATCTGCACTTAAGTAATCTAAACATTCCCTTGAAAGACAATTATCTATGTATCTGTGTCAAGCCTGCTAAGAAATCCTAGTGTTACTCATTAAAAACCTATTGTTTGAATGAACTCTACACTAAGGACCTTGTACAATGCAAGAAAGTGGAGAGCTGCTAGCAAGATTTATGATCTGCATAGCTGAGGTCACTGATACAGAAGTCAAATAAGGATTGACAGATCGTTTATTCACAGCAAAAGCAGTCACTAGAAAAGACACTTGGAGCAAGACAACTCTTTCAATGGTAAAAAAGGGCATTCTGATCGTTCTGTCTAGCATTCATGATAACAAGGGGAAAAGTGAACAAAATATTTCATACAAGGGGGCTTACAGTAAGGGTGTGAAGAACTAAAGCAGTAGTTCCAGTATCTACTACTCTTTAAACAGTGAAGCCTCTTTCCCTAACTGTGTAGTGATTTGGGCAGGAATGATACTGAGAAAGTTTTCTCACTTTGTTTTTATTTTTAAAGGTCTCTACAAGGATAACATCTAGTAGTGATTAAACACTGAGAACTCCCACTTCATGATGGAGCCACTTGAAGTCTGGATCCACTCAGTTTCCAAAACTGCAAATCTAGCTACTTATAGCTCAAATGCACACTTTGTTATCACATGTCTTAACTATTAAATTTAACAAGAAATCAAGTCACGAATTATGACAAAAAACTCTTAACACCTCCTATTTTGAAGATGCACTGCAAATCTCCCTCTCAAAAAAAAAAAAGAAAAAAAAAAAAAAGAGGTAAAGCTTGCTAACTTGCATTTCAGTGTGTTACACAATATTTTGGGGGGGTTTTTTGGTCAATGCTGTTGTACAGTGTACTTGCCTTCATAACTACTTCCCCACAACTACTAATACACTGTTCACTCACAGAGTGACGTGTTGGCTACTGGCTGCACAAATATCAGATTTTGACATCTCCTTAAAAACATATTTATTTTTTTTTCAGTTTACCTGAATTTGTCTCCTCAGCAGAAATCCAGTTTCCTTCCTGCTCTAATTCTTTTAAGAGTTTCCTACGCATTTGTCTCTTTTCCCTCAGCACATTTTTGAAATTGTTGATGCACTTGTTCAGGTAGATGGTCTCTGCGCACACCTTGTCCAAGCTCATGGGTCTGCACTCCTTTGCTTGTTCAGGTAGAGAGTTCACATCTCCTCTGAGCTCCCCAGGAGGTGAGCACTGCCCAGCAGGGATTTCACACTCAGATGATGGCATCAAACTGGAAACGGGAGACCCACATGGAACAGAGGAATGACTAGAAGGAACAAACTGCATTTGAGTGGATGCTTCACTATTGGCAGCTGTGTTCACCTGGCTCTCGGAGGACTGACTAGGAGGGGTTTCTGCAAAGTTGTCAGAACTGCCACACATACCTGAACTGGTCAACATCAGCGTATTGTCATCATCCATCTGCAAGCCACTATCATTTTCCAAAAGGATTTCAGAATCACTTGTCTCCAGTTTGTGAAACACCACCTGCAGAGCAGACCTGAAGTGATTAATTGCTTTCCCAAGCTTATTAGTGTAAAACTTCATGTCTACAAGATCAATGTTATCCCGAGAATGGTCAAGGAAGTACTGAGAATTTTCCAGGACATCCCTAAAGACCTGATCAGTTGGATCTTGATCATTCAGGTCCATTTGGATCATATCTTTCAGACTGTCACTACTATCAGCCATTTCATCTGTTGTATGATCATAGCTAATGGTTGTCACCCCACTGGAAACATCTTCTCTTTGAACATCAACTTTCTCCACACTAGTAAATTTGCATGGGGTATCACAGTCTGTTTCAATTTCTTCTGTGGTTATCCCCTCATCTTTATCTAAAAGGGAAGAACCATTCTCAGTCACGCTTTCAGTGTCAAGTCTCTGCTCACTACCATTGCTAGAAGCACACGTCTGGCTTGCATGGTCCGAAGAGTCAGATAAGCAGCAGTCATTTCCACCACATGATTTGGCCAAATTGGCCACTTGTGGATTTTCTAGAGGTTCACAAAGGGCCTGGTGACTATCACTGTCATCTGGAGGCTGCTCACCACAGCTTGTTGTTTGTGCTTCCTTCCCAGCTTCAGGTATCAAGTTGCTTTTCTTAGTCAAAGTTGACTTCTGCACAGAGTCAAGTCTCTTCCCCACGCACTGTGCTTTCCTGCTCGTGCTTTTATACTTAACCTGGCATGAGTCCATCTGAAGGTGCCCAGGAGCATCAGTTCCCTGAGCAGCATCAGTTCCCTGAGCAGCATCAGGATCCACCGAGTTGAGATGTTTTTTCTTGAAGACAGATTGCGAAGAGACCAAATCTGTTTTGTGGTCCCTCTGACCATTCTGCAGCTTTTGGTCTTCACTGGTAGCAATCCAGACCCCTGAGCCTTGCAGAAGGATAGATTTCTGTAAAATAAAGTCTCTCTGTTCACAACTGACAAGTTTCACAACTGCTGGTCTCGGCGTTAACAGCTTGCCTGTGCCAATATCTGATCTATATGCATCCTTTATATACCTGCTGCACTGGATACCATTGAAACAGTGATACTCAGACAAGAAGCTGCAGATAAGCTCTACTGTGTTTTCACCGTCTTCTTCTGGGATGCCATAAAAATACAATATTGGTTCCTCCTTGTGTACCTCCCTACTTGGCTCTCGAGCACGTGTACCCTGGGTTTTGCCAGCGGAACCACTTTGCAGGCCTTCTATCTCACTCAAGACTGTATCCACACAGCTGGAGACTTCATCCACAGAGCCTTTTATCAAGGTGAGGTGCTGCCGGAGCTCTGCAATCTCTGTCTGGATGCGACTTATTCCCTGGAGCTCTTTAACAATGTAATCAACCACATCAGCTGAGCGATCTCTTGATTGCCGCCGGCGACTACTGTATATAGTGGGCTTTTCCTGGGGAGAGCACCCTTGCCTTTCAGCTACTTCCCTCCAGCTCATGGTAACACTCAGGGAAGAAAGGTCTTTTCCCTCAGACACTTTGCCCTTACTTTCAGAAGGGGTCTGCATTGTACCAACAGAAGAACTTCCCTGTGAATCCTTTTTGTGCTGTCGAACCGAGCATGGTATTTTCACATAGCCATCCCAGTTCAGCTCCACTTCACCAACACACACTTCACTCACTCCCTTGGAATCACATCCTCCGTCCTGATGAAAGTTGCCTCCAGCAGTGGAAAATTCAGTGCTCGCAGAGCTTCTCTTCAGTCCACAAACAAACATGTCCGTTTCAATCTCTACCGGGGAGAGCTGGCAGTGATGAGCGTGGCTTGGATTCTCATCTATCTGGCCTTGGAGAAGTCTCTTCATTTTGTCCCGCAGAAAGAAACTGAATTTTTGCTTCCGGAATGGCTTCCTGCCCCACAGTTTCACAACTGGATGTCTGTGCAGAAGTGCAATTTCATTTTCTTGCTTTTTCAATCTACTTCTAGCAAACATCATCAGCAGCTGCACCTGTGTTTCTCATAGTGCTACAAGCTGCACAAGCACACATCAATCACTTTCCAATGCACAACTCTCATCCAGTTTTTATTCTGTCATGAAGCAGCTACCGAAAGAGGGGGAAAAAACATTACATTTTGGTTCAGACAGAAATAGCCAAAGTAACAGAATAAGATAAAATAGCAACCACACAAAAGCAGACAGAAGAAAGATGTGCTATTTAAAAGCATTCAGACATCATCCTGATTTCGGCCACCTCCCAGATCAGGTCCTTCTTTGTCAAAGTAAGCGCACTTTGCCCCCTAATCCTTCCAAAAAAGAGAAAACGAGAAGAAGGGGGGAAAAAAAAAAAAAGGAAAAAAAAAAAAGGAAAAAAAAAAAAAGAAGGGCAATTCTGTTACAATTTACTAAGCTGAGCTTCTGGTAATGGTGCACTGTGTGATTTAATTACCTCTCTGAATACAGAATTTGTACAATTATTAGGGATTTTATCCCTGCACATTTCCTTTCAAGTCCACACTCCTCATCATTTCAGGCTTCAAATCAAAGCAGAAATCAAGTTTCACTTGGCACAGTACCAGCTATCCCACAGAACTGCACAAAGTGATGTAAAGTGGCAGGAAGACTGGGTGACAGATTTTAAGTGCAAAACCTTTCTGCTATTTTAATATAGTTATCTTAGTATTTTGCTACCAACCACTGAAAAAACACAAAAGCCTCAAAGCTCACAAGCTCCCCAGCTAACCTGCAGTTAAATATTCCACACTCAGCATATGCACCAACAGGCTGAGCTGACAGCATGAAGATTCTGCACGTCACTTCTACTCCAACCCTCAATATTTTGAAGTGGATTATTTTCCCAATTTAAATCCCCTCTGTAAAGAGCAAAAGGAAAAAAAAATTAAAATATTATGTTAGCTGCTTAAAACTTTTGTGTGTCTTCACTGCTGTACTTACTAAGCAGCACAGAAGCAGCTTCTTCCTCCAGAGAGTAAGGCAGACTAGGACCCATACAGAGGTCCTCCTGGAGCCAAGACAACTGGAAAATGACAGTGCCTTTGACAATTCAAGTTGGACTTGCTGCTGAACCACATATTCTTTCTCACATTCTTGTTTGATTTAAGACCTATAGCAACTGCCTTTCACTTCTATGACTGTCTAGTTCTAAAAAAAAAAATTAAGCTCCACAATGCACAAACATAATAATCACATGCAACTTTCATCCCAACTTCAGTTGTGCCAAGTGCATCCAGCTTTGTGCATGAAGATTAACTACTATGATGAAAGGAAGAGAGATAGTTTCTAATCTTTTTTTGTTTAGCAGTTTTAAGGTTATAGTTAGCAGTGTTACAATTCATAAGATGGTTTTTGCTGCTTTATCTGCACCTTATTTGAGGTCTGGTAACCTTCACTCTCCTAATATGGCACATGTAAGCCTGAAGTCTGGCAAGGAGGGTTACATGTTGTCCCAGCAGAACCCAGTGGAGAATGCTGGCACAAGTGCTGAAACCGAAGTATTTTACATTCTCATGCTAAGCAAAGGACCAAACACTTCAATAGATCCATTTGCATTGGATCGTGGCCTTGATTTAAGGCCCAACAAGCTCACTTTGAGCATTCTCACTGCCCAAGGGCCAGCTCCAGAGCTCACAGAAGTGTTCACCTGTTGCCACTTTCAGACATCAAGCAACAATTCCTATTTTGAATGCATTAACTTGTAAGTTTCTACACCTGCACTGATCCCAAGGTGGTGCAGTGCAGAAACCCTCCCTAACACATCCTCCAGCTTCACCTGACAGCCATTCACACTGTACTGCCAGCATGTTTCTGTGAGTGGACATTTTAATCATGGTGAATATTTTGTTTACATTTTTGTTGTTTCACTTTTTGGGTAGGGAAGAAGACACTGTGTTTTGATCTGGAGGAAGAATCATTTACAAATACCAGTCTCTACAATCAGAGCTAATTAATATTTTGTAACAGAGGCTGCATCTGTGCTTTCGATTTAAGCCCCATCATCATCCCGCATCTCAGCTGAACTTCTATACTAAAGGCAATACTTGCCCTTGTGTAGACTAAACAAATTCCCTGTTACATTGATTTCCAGCTTCTTAGAGAAAAAAAGTTTTGTAGAATTTTCAGACCACTGGTCCATAAAGATCAAGTTTTCTTTTTAATGTCTTTCTTATCTAACTGCTCCCTCATGAAACCAGCTTGAACCTAAGAATTATTTGCTCAGGCTCCCTTCTTACAACACTTACACATTCTATCTTTCACTTGAGTGGCTAACTGGTGTTTAACACCAAAAAAACATTTTTGTATTAATATTAAGAAGTGAAGGCTGAGACCAAGCACCTGAATTCAACAGCAGCCAAGAAGAGCTCTACAGCTGTGGCTCCCTACATCTGTTGCTTTAGAGTAGGCACATAAAGATGCTCATTTCAAATATTTTCCAGCATATCAAACTGCAAGTGCTGGGAGAAAAGCCTACACACGCTTATGCAAGGATTCCCTCAATAAGCTCAATGTCCAACACACTTCCTTCCACATGCAGCTTTCAAGGCACCAGAGGGGCTTAATGATCATTTTAGTTTTAAAAACTAAACCAATTCAAGCCAGAGTTTGCTTTTGTTTCCTCTATCTGTTGCATAACTCAACACCAGAAGTTTGTTATGGAGAATACTTTTTCCCACTTAACCCTTACTTGCAGGACTGCAGCCATTCCAAAGCAGGCAGCTCAGTGCAAAAACTACAATGCTGTCACTTTAATTTATATATATATATATAGTGTTTGTGGTGTTTATAGCCAAGTATGTATAAATAGATATACAGAAATATTTCATTAGAGATTTAAAAATATATATATGTTTGATTTCAAATACCAGCAATACCTTTCCAGCTTGCCCTAAGAGGGACAGAAACTGTTTCCTCCCAGGATGGGAGCAAGACCAGAGCAGAACACAAGGACAGCAGCTCTGGCTCAGAAGGAAGCCTCTCTACCTCTCCTTACACTGGCTAGAACTAAATAGAAATCTCCATCTCCACCAAAGAACAAAACATTGCCCACTTAGAAGAACGCCAAGAAGCAGGTAAGAGAATCGCCCTCTTTGCACCTCTCCCAGAGGCTTCCTCCCTCCATTCCCCACCTTCTGCCACCCCAGCCCCATGCTCAGACCTGGAGCTCTGGGTATTCACCCACTCCATCCTGTGGGCTGAACCCACAGTGCCTCTGCACCTTCTGCCAGGGTCCATCTCTCCTCCTCCCCACCCAGGGTTGCATGTGTGGCTCAGGTTTCCTCCCACTGCTCCAGACCAGGTGTTCTGCAGTCACTGCTCACCTAGTAAGATTCCCTGTTCCTCTAATGCTGCTTGTTCTAGAGTCATGCTTCTTTGTAGCACAGATGGGCAAAGTGACAATGAAAGCTATTGCATGTTTAGCCAGGAAAAAAAAAAAAAATCTAATCTGGATGCAAATCCTCGCTGAAGCCTTTTTCTCTTCCAGAATCACTCCAGGAGTCACATTAGCACATAACAAGAAATCAAGTCCTTAAAGAAAGAGTACTTGCATCCTGGTATCCTGCCAGATATTGCAAAGCCCTCGCTGACTACACAAGCTTTGTTCTGACTGCCTTTTTAGCAGGCATTTTTCTCCAGGAGAATTCCATGCTCAGTTCAGCACAGCTGTCTCTGGCTGTGCAGACTGAAGAGCAGCATGCACAGGTACCACCGTTTCTACATTCCCCAATTTCCCAAAAGGAAGCTGGGCTTAAACTGAGTAGGAAAAAAAAAAACAACAAACATCTCTGGCTTTACCTGGGGATGCTTGGGCTGTTTTGCCATTCCCATGAGGACAAAACTGACATATTAAAATCTTACAGGGGGGAAACAGGTGAACGACCACAAACACTGCACAGCTTACTGCTTTGTCACCATGCACATTCTGAAGCGTCCCCATGTCACACAGAACAAGTTACTTTTGCCTCTGCAACATGGATGTACAATGAGAATAGGAGCACAAAAGTGGCATGCCAGCATCAATGAGTGCGAAACAAGAATGTGAGAAATCTCATTAAAGAGATTTCTGCTTACCACCTGGGGATCAGCTATAGTCTACACTTACAGCACTCTGGGGAAGGTCAGGCTCACGCCAGAGACAGGAGAGCTGGCTGCAGCCCTCTCTGAGCTACAGCTTCACTTCTGTGAGTCTCTGGACAAATGTGGTTCAAAACAAAGGCAGCTTTGTGGTCCCTTCAGCCCTGCACCACACAGCAGTGAGTCGGCTGCAGCTGTGTGGAAGAACAGGGGGTGAGAACACAAGCTCCGCTCAAACAAGATTGGTTTATCTTTTTACTGGCTATCCAGTATTCATCTTTAGTTTTCATTTCACTAAGGAAATACTGAGACACCTTTTCCCCACACCAGCATGTTAAGAAGGTGCTGGTATCCCAGGGTAGTCATGATGTTCAGAGTCACTTGCAAAGAGGTGTAAAAACAATTAACTATGATCAAAAAACATTTCACAGCAGCCTCTCTGGCTATTGACCATGGCACTGAGTGGAATATTTTGGATTTTATTATATTTACAGTATCCTCCACACAAAGTGGTATGGCATTACTGGTACTAACAATAGTAAAAGCAACAAAATGACTGACAAATGGCCTTCCTAAAGAACCATTTACACATTAAGAACACCAATAACTGAAATGCAGGACATTCTGAGAAAACAACATTTTGGCATTAAAAAGAGAAAGAAATCATGACTAAGGCTGCCATAGCAACATCACCCCAGCACTCTGCATGCTGAAACATCAACTCTTCCTGAGAATACTATAGCATTTTTAAACACATCAGTTGCTGAAAGAATCCTAAGAATAAGGCTTGACAGAGGTATGAAGGCTTATCGCCAGCTTTGCTGATGTATGGCTTCTGCAGGTGAGCATGCAAGTTTCTAATTAACATTAGATATAATTTCTATTGGATCATACCTAAACACGGAATTACCACTGGCTTCTTAGAATGTGTGTCTTTTCAAACCTCCTCACCTGATAACAACAACAAAAAAATAAATCTAACTTTTGAGTCCTGGCATGAATTATTGGAACAAGAAGGTACTGAGCAGAGTGATCCTGGGGGAAGGGCACCAGGACTAGAGAACAAAACCTTCTCTGTTCACATCATAACACTTCTGCTAAGAGTAAGGTGCACAAGAGATACATGGAGGTTTCAGTCTCTTTGCAGCCAATCCTCAGCCTAGGTTCTTGTTTGTGAATTACTGCATAAGCTGCTAAACCCCATCCCAGCTCTACTTGTAGAACTTTCTGAATTTTTTAAGGAGTTTCAATGAGGCTGGTTGGTTTCATCTGTGCCTACCCATTTGATTCAATAAAGCTGAGCAAAACCTGTCAGAACACTTCAATGCAAACAGCAATGACAGCCAGCCTTCCCACCTGTCATTTTTTGTAAATAAACTTTAAACCTTTTCCAAAGGAGTTTGGTAGGTGTGACAAAAGGTCAGATTTGGCCGGTCAGTCACGTTCATGGTGGAAAACTGACCAGAGAACACTGCATATTGGCTGAAAAAAATTACATCGTTCTGCACCTCCCACACAGGAGTTACTTCTTACATGTTGCACAAGCCATTCAACTGAGGCAAAAAAACACCTCTGAGCAATATTATTCTACACCAGCAAGTTTATCAATGCGGCTACAAAGTGAAGGAACAGTGAAAATCACTAAGTATGAAGGTAAAACACTCACTGAAGTGTTGCAGCGTAAAGAATTGTTGCAAAATGGCATGAAATTAGATTCATGTCATTAAAGAGTAGCACTATGTATTAGCACAGGGAGATAGCACAGCCTGCCTGAACTCCTTAATACCCCTACAAATGTAGGGGACACCATAAAAGTTGCTAAGTGTGTCCCAGCTTTCTGTAAAACAGGACCAGTGTTGGCCTCTCCTCAGCATTGTTCCTGTGAGCACAGATGGAAAGAGATTGAGATGCTGAGGACTTTTATGTCCAGCTGTCTTAGGAGCCCCCAGAGAGTGTCTCGGCACCAGGCAGCTCTGCCATTTTTCAAGGCATGCTCATTCCCTCTGCAACCACATCCTTTTATCACAGCTTTCTCTGAAAGCTACAAGCAGCAGCGGCTGGCACAGAGATGAACTGGTTGCAGTGTCATTACCTGGTGGCCATGAAAAGGCAGCAGCATCCAAAGAAAAACAAGGTTTGTCCCCACGTGCAGAGGGAGGCACAGGCTGGACACTGTTGATCGCATAAATGCAAGGCTCATGCCTAGCTGGCAGCAAGCTAAGTCTAAGGTACCTACCTAGTTCTGAGAACAGCCTGTGCTGAGAAGGAGGCAAAAAGGATAACAGACTGCTAAAAAAATAAAATAAATAAATAAATAAACCCCACAGCTGCTTCTGTCATTCTTATATAAAGTTACTTCACTCCTTGGCAGCAAATACAAAACCTGAGCAGCAGCTATCAGCACTTTAAGAGCAACCTGAGGGCAAGTAAGTTCAGCAGCCCCTTTATTTCCAGAGCACGGGGTTTTTGTACACAGCTGAATCAATCAGTACATGGTTTACCTATAACATGGTCTACCTAAAGCACTAGCTGTTCCTTAAAACAGATTTTTCCCAAATCAGCATCCTAAGGACCAAGTATTATATTGAACAGACAAGCCAAGATTAAGAACCAAACTCTTGTTTAAAGAAAACAGAACTAAGAACTGAAGCACAAGCACTGCAGTATGCTCACAAGTTAGCTGGCCATGGGGCCAGGGCTGTGGAAATGCCTGTGACGCTTTGGGGAAAGGTTTACGATTATTCAGCTACCTCCAAGCAGGGAGAGAGGAAGACAGTAATGCCAGTACAAACTCAGTACTTCTCCTTTCATAACGGTGCATGTGAACCTTACTTAAAGTGCTAAAGGATGCTAAAAGCCCTGCCTTAGACTAACAGAAGCTATACCTTTCCTCCACTTGTAATCCAATTTACAACCCAGTACTGAAGCAATAGTGGGAACTCTCCAAGGGATGCATTTCTGACAAGAACCACCAGGAACACTCATCCCTAAGAATTTTCTCAAAACTCTGATTACTCACTGAGGAGGTCTGGAGCTGGTTTGTCAGGTAACAATGTCTCAGCTCACAGGGAGGGTGAGATCGGGGAGGGACAGGCAGCACTCACCAATCCAGGGTGACAAATTAGGAGATGCAACTTCTGTTGTCAAGAGCAGTGCTTGCACAGCTGCAGCACACGCTGGTGCTACATGATCTTGCTCACTGTTTCTGACCTGTCCTGCACTCCTTTAGAGCAGACACTTGGCAACAATCAGCCAGGCTGGGTGAAGGTAAGAGAGGCAGCTGATGGAATAATTAGGGTTTTCCAGCTAATGCTGCTAAACTGCAGCACTCAGCAAATAAAAATCCTCCTGGGCTGAAAAACTGCAGCTTCACTTCTATAAGCTTTCTCCTTTTCATCTTGAGGACAGAATACCTTAGCATTCTGTATTTAATCTTGATATTTATCCCCCAAAGGTTTGCTCCATTAGCAAAAGAAAGTTGCCTGTATAAAAGGAATGAGAACTGAAAAGATAACTGGAACAGTCATACCATCTGCTCTGATTCACAAGCCTGTACAGCAACCCCATTGCTCCTGCATGCCAGTCATTTCATCTCATCAACTCACAAGCTTCTCAGCACAGGAAATCAGGCCAATGACAAATATTCTGGGATAAAATGTTTTAAATGACATTTAAGGAAGAATCAAACCAGTAATCTAATTACTCTCAAGATATCTGGTTTTCAAGTGATCAAATTTAAACTACCCACAAATTCCTTTCCCTTTAACTCTTCTTCGCATAGTGTTTTTGATGTCAAATTCCAGCTGAGATACAAACGCTCCAAACAGAGAAGTACTAGAAATAAACAGACAGAACCTCAATTATACCAGCAATAAGACATCTGCAATTAGTGTCTAAGAGGTGAACACAAAAACTGAGAGCATACAAATGAACATACTAAGAGTAAATTGTTCTTACAAAGCACGTGTTTAAATCCAGTCAGTTTGCAACAGAGCTATTGTATTGCTTAAGTAAACACACGCACACAGAGCCCACTCAAAAAATACAGAATAAAAGAATAATTCTCTTTGGTTGCTGCTTACTTGCAGTTTATACACAGCCACTTAATTTTTCCAACCATTTACTTACCTTTCTGCTTCAAAAGAAAAGGTTAAAATATAAAGTAAATGTATAGAATTAATAGAAAACTACAGAATACAATGGCTTGTTCTCATAAAAAAGACAACTCCTGAAGGATTCCTAATCTTGTTAAAGGTTCACCAGATAATGAACTTTCACTATGGAGATTATCAACATATTGTTGGTGTCCCATCTCAGGTATCTGGGAAAGAAACATTAAAGGCACCGAGAGCATTCCATTCCATGGCAGCACTAGGATGACAAATCATGTAAAGTTGAAGGCATGTTTCAAAGGGGAGGAAAAATAACCCACGCAAACTGCTACTAAAAATCCAAAAGAGAAAAAAACAGCAGAAGCCAATTAATGAAAAAGCCAAAAATGCAGAAATCCTGTCGGCTTCCAGGAGTATCCCTCAACAGAAATTCTTTTGCTCACTGCCACAGTGCATCTTTTCCCTTTCTCAGGCAGTACCAAGAATAGTTAAAACTTCATCCTTCTCCTCAGTTGTGACTCAACAGAAAATATTGTACTTCTGAGGCAGAGAGAAAGCTGTGCAGCTATTGCTACTTTACTCCTCCTCGTCAGCTGCTTACTGCCTAGCTCCTCACACACGCAGCCTCCCCGCTTCGCTCTCACACCAACACTCCTCGCCTCGAAATGATTCTCCACTTTATTATCCATTCAGAAGGAAATAGGAACTGATGGAGCCAATCTGACTACAGACAAAATGCACTCCTTCGGCATGACGAGAGCAGGCAGTACAGCGCAGCGAGACGATCTGTGCAGGAAAAGCGCTCTGCCTGGCTCCTGGCATCCTGCAGGACTGTGGAGCAGGGGTGCTGGGGAAAAAAGCCCAGGACTCAACATAATTAACCAGCTACAAGAAGATTCTTTGCCCAACTCTGGTATAGATGTTTATTTTTATATCTCCTGCTCACCCCCAGACTAACCCTCGAGAATCAGCCACGTCCTCGCTGAAATGAATCGTATCCAGTTTCCAAGGAAGACTAATACCAGTTCTGCTAGGAGTGTGGGGGATTGAGCACCAGTTGATCTCTCGTTTCCCAAAAATAAAAGTCACATTGTTACATAAAAGAATGACTGCAGAAGTGTTGTGCACAGAAGCAGATGCACTCATGTACTGACACTTCTCTCCTGGGAGGGAGCAGCAGCAGGCACTCATCCTGCAAGAAGTGCCTGAATTAAAAGGCACCATTTATTTGCCCCACAAGCTGCCTCAGGGGCATCCAACACACTGCTGCTAAGAAAATCCTCCTGGCCAGCTGGTCCACGTTCACATCCTCCTTTTTACGAATGCTCTCTTCCTCCTGCCTCCCTTCTTCATGCACCCAACACAAGCACCCACCTCCTTCCCAAATGCTGCTTCTCTGCCTTTAGCACCAAAGGCACTGCATGGGAGCTGTGCACACTTCCTGAGTTTGCTCAAGGACAACTCACTGCATCTTTCAAAACAAAGTCTTTCTACAGTATGGGGTGGGATTTTGAAGAGGCCTATATGACTTAGCTGTGGAAATGCCACTATCCTCCCATCTGCTCAAATACCTCCTACCTCCTTGTGAGCCAGCCTTGCTGTGAATGATACTCCCCCCCCAATCTCTTACCTACACCAGTATCGAATTTATTCACCACTTCCTCTACAAGCATCACTGCACTCTGAGCCCTGCCCCTGCTGCATGGAATACTCCCCAACACTTCCTTTTTTCTAGTCCCACAGCTCCATCCCAGAACCTCGCCAAACAGTCAGCTGACAAAAGCCATGCTGGTGTCCCTGTCAGCTCATTTCTTTAATGGACATTAACAGAAGTTTTGAATATTGCTATGACTCACAATACTTTGTCTCAGCAGCACCACTGGTGAACAGTATGACCCAGCTTTTTCCATGTGGAGCCACAGCACTGACCCTTGCAGCCAGGGACAGCAAGCCGGCCACCAGGCCCCCTGCAAGGCTGGCATTCTTCTGTGGTCACTCCTATCCTCCAACTCCCAGAAAACCCTCTTCCTTTTTGCTTTGTCTCTTGTTGTAGAGGCAGGGACCATAGGTCAGATTTTCAGAAGTGCTTTAGCTTGAAATGATTGTAAGAACCTGACCCTGAGTTTCTCATTATATGTTTGCACCCTGCCAGGAGAACAGGGCTTCTACCCACCAAGCTCCACTGCAATGGAAATGATTGCTACTAAATACACCAATTATAGAACTTGAGCTCAGAGCCGAAGCTCTGTATCAAATTCATCCACATAAGGACGAAGACTGCCCAACTGAGAAAATAAAAATGCAATCCAGGATTTGTTGAGCACTTGGTATCTTCAAAGCTTTGCATATGAATAAGAAAAAAAGGACCTTGCCAGCCAGGGGTCTCTTTCACAGCAATAGTTTAAAAAATATTGGGCATCCATCAGACATCACTGTCTTCTTCGCATTAACTCTCTGTAATACCTAATGCACCCACAACACAGCCTCCCAGGTTTTTTTACATGCCTTACTCTTTCCAAAGATCCTACTACAACTGGAGCATATGTAATCTTGCCATCACAGCCTGTCCTTCACACATCTTCCTTCCTTAGTCTTTGCCCATCCCCGCAGCCATCAACACCAGAGATTACCACATTGAAGTAAAAAAATGCCCTGGGGGCAAACACAACCCACCAGCTGCAGCTCTTGAGACCCAAAGAGCCTGTGGAGATTTCCAAGCACTATCATACAAAATCCCAGTACTCTCATGGCTGCTCATAAGAACAGAAGTGGAAAAAAACATGGAAAAAACAAGTAGTTCTCACTAGATAAAAAGACAGGAGACATTGCTAATGGAGGTCTTGAGCAATGAAATGCTGGAAAATGTCATGGCCCTCATCACAGCTCACCAGGAGCTGGAGAGTAAAATGTGGCTAGGAAAAGACAAAAACACAGCTGTCCTCAGAAGCAAGGAAGACTGCAACTTTCAAATATTTAAAAACTCTTATCTAATGCACAGGAGTTTGAGTGAGGCTCTGTTTCTCAGTGATGTTTTGTTAACTGAAATAATAACAATAATTTGCAATTGGGAAAAATAGGCACGACTTGCATCTAAAAAAAAGCCTGTAAGAGTGTGCTTTACCTTAAGGCTCGGAGCACTGAGTTACTTGCCTTCTACTGAAGAAATACACTTCCACTTAAAAATTTAAATACTTCTTATTGCGATTTTTTAATTCACCAAAAAATTTTAATTTTAGGTTAAGCCAGCAGGGAATTATTAAAACTGATAAAGCCAGGCTCAGCTATATAGGTCAAATGCTTTGATGTCTGCGAGGTATACATTACTCTTTCTTCTTTTTTAATCCTCATTATCTATTTCATTCCAACTTCCTGTAAAGTACTGAATTACTGATAAAATTGTAAAAGTAAGCCATTTCTTCATGAGCACGAGTGGATTAACCAATGAAGAAGGAGCACATTTTGAGCACAGGTCCTGCTCCTCCCTTTCTCACACTCACACCCCTTCTCCCTGAGGAAGGACAAGCAAGACCAATTCCAGCATCCTGGCTCTTGAGGTAGTACAAAACTGGGAGGCTGAGCAAATTAGAGGGTAAGAAGGTTACACAGAGAGATTACACAAGAACAGAAGAGGGGAAGTAAAAAGTTAAGAGAAGAAGGAAAAGTCAATAGAGAAAGCTTGTCTGGAAAAGCAGGGATAAATTTTGTCCGACTCACATTCAGGTTTAATTAATCTTACAAATGGCCTCAGACATCTCTGACCCAAGAACTCTCTAAAACATTTTTTGTATTTGTTCCCCTGAAAGAAAAATAAGAACCATTTGACCCAAATGAAATTTCCTGCTGCAGGTCCCTCTAGACAAAGTTCTCCATAAGGTAGTCTGGATTCAGAGCTGCACAAGACTTTATAAGTTCAAATACACAGTGTAAAGTTTAAAAATTGATTCAGCAGTGAAAACATGCTATTTACTGTCTTCTTCACAGGCACAAGATGACCAACTCTATCTGCAGTCTAAAGACTGAAGTGCTAATGAAAAAGCAGTAACCTGCTCTCTGACAGCAGTCCTCAGTGAATACCACTCTTCGAGGAGCTATGCATCACCAGACCCCAAGCAGTGCTGCTGAAACACATGTTTGGAAAAGAGGAGAATGTGTATTTCAAGGCATTTAAAATTACCCTGTCCATGCTGTTTCTGCCATTACAATAGTTCCAGAACACACTTATGAAACATATGCTTAAGACACTGCTTTCAGATGAAAGAAGTTTATTCAAATAAGGTGTCATGCAAAGCACTGATTCTTTCTTCTCCCCTTAGGAAAGGGTAAGGTAAGGCACCAGGGTAAACTGCAACCTCAGAAGGGAACAAAGGCACAGTCACCTCCTACAGCACTCCAAACACCTTGGAAACTGGTAACAGCCAGAAACTGGCCTTGAAGCACTTCAAGAAAAGGAAGAAAATAATCTGACCCTAAAGTTCTTTCTCCTGGAGAAGGGCTTTTGGCTCCTGTAAGTTAAAAAGTTCAATGATTTGATTTATAGGAAGATAACAATAATGGCACTGGCACGCTGAAAAAAATTGCCAAAGATCAGAGGTATCGTGACTGTCCAAAGACATGCAACACAAATCCACTTGTGAACAGCTGAGACCAAATTACTGGCTGACTCTTCATACAAAAGATGTTTACACTCCATGTTAATACACAATATAGTGACATTATTTGAATGTAAGGTTGTCTGTTGAACTCAGACATGAACATTTCTGAACTAATAGAAGAAAAGACTTTCACATAACCTGGGAATAAATCATATTTCCAAAGCCAAGTAGTAAGATTCAAGGACTTAGATTTTTATAAGCTTAATGAAAACACAAGTGAGCATAGCCCTAATGTTTTTGCAGAGCTAGGAATCTTTACACTTCACAGTTTAGGCCAATCTCTATCTAGCAGGAATTCATCAGAGACCATAGATTTGCCTGCAATGAGTCCTTACATCTCCTTCCCTCCAAAGCTGCTGCTGCCACACCAGCCAAAAACTCCTCCTGGGGCTTGAACAGATCCAGTCTGACATGGAAATTTTTAAGGTGCAAAATCCTCCAGGTAGTGTTGGTCATAAAGTTAGAAAAGCTCAGATTAAAATAATCCTCCATTTGGTTTGTTTGTAGTCATCAGTGCCACTAACAATGACAAAAAGCCTTTTGTAAGAGATGTTATAAAGCCATTTAACCACACAGGCTAAACCTGCTTGCCCCATTCCTTCTTCCACGTGGATATTTGCACTCTTGAATTTTGTGATACAAACCCAAATACCACCAGCTCTGCAACCAGTGCTTTGCAGAGGAGGCTGATTTATTCCTCATCCAGTAAGTTCCAGTTGTCCTGGGGCATAAGCAAGCCTTACTTCCCAGACACCACACTCTTCTCAGAAGCTGCTGCCAGGCCAGTTCCAACCTCACTCATCACAGCCCACACCAGCCTTCACAATCAGACTTGAGGAGGAAAGCTGTCTCAGATGACAGGCTCTGGGGTAGCATGTTGTCTCCTTGTCCCTCAGCAATTACAAACAAAAACCCTTTCTTAAATGTGCTCCTGAAAACAACTAAATGCCCCACAGAGATCTTGCCCTGGCTTTCGGCTACTCATCTGAAAGTGTGGAAGTCCTTCTCTACCTGAAATGTCATTCTCCAAATGTAGAAGATGGACTTGTAGCAAGTCTATGCCACCCTCTGCAACTCAGATAACTTGAAAATTTTACAAGCTGGGTGCCCTCATTCCAGAAGCAACTATTATACTGGCTTTTAAAACAGAGTCAGCTTGGTTACTTAGGGCAACAGGCAGTGAGGAAGCATTTATAGCAGAGAAAACTCTCCCTCTGCTGCTTCCTCCTTCAAATTACATCTCTCTCCCTACCAATGGCATCCAAAACGTAAGGACTTGACAATTCATGAAATTGGAAAATTACAATCAATGTCTTAATTGCACATCTAATTAACTAATCAGCATCACTGCAAAGGCATCTGCGCAGAGGTATGTGCTGGGGTGGAAAACCCTGAAATTATACTCTCAGAGCTGTAATTGCTTTCTTGATCAAGAAACCCAGGCAGGAAAAGTTGCAGATGCTGTGAAATGTAGACTTCACCTAGGCATAACAACCTTCAAACATTAACTAGTAGAGGCAAGCAGAGGGAAGTAAACTATTCAGCCTATCATAAATACAGATAGAGAAATAATATGTTCAACTTGCAGCAGTGGGAAGCTAGGTTAAGCATCTGAAATTTTTTTTTAACATAAATCATAGAATATACTAAGTTGGAAGGGATGCATCAGGATCACTGAGTCCAACTCCTGTCCCTGTGTGGGGCACACCAAGAATCACACCATGTGCCTGAGAGCATCATCCAAAGGCTTCTTGAACTCAGGCAGGCTTGGTGCTGTGACCACTTCCCTGGGGAGCTTGTTCCAGTGCTCAACGACCTCCTGGATGAAAAACCTTTTTGATATCTAACCTAAGCCTTGATCCAGATTCCTGCCATTTCCCCAAGCCCTGTCATTGGTCACAGAGTGAAGAGATCAGTACCTGCCCCATCTCTTCCCCTCGTGAGGAAGCCACAGACTGCAATGAGCTGACCCCTCAGCCTCCTCTTCTCCAAGCTGAACAATCCAAGTGACCTCAGCCACTCCCCATATGGCATCCCTTCCAGACCCTTCACCATCCCTGTGACTCTCCTTTGGACACTCTCCAATAGCTTGATGTCCTTTTATATTGTGGTGCCCAAAACTGCATGCGGGACAATCACCTTCCTTGACCAGCTGGCAATGCTCTACTTGATGCACCCCAGGACACAGTGAGCCCCCTGGCTGCCAGGGCAGACTGCTGGCTCATCTTCAGTTTGCCATCAACCAGGTCCCCCAGGTCCCTCTCCAGCCATTCACTCCCTAGTCTGTACTTACCACCAGGGCTGTCCCATCCCAGGTGCACAATCCAGCACTTGTCCTTGTTAAACTTCATGTGGTTGGTGACTGCTCATCTCTCTAGCTTGTTGAGTTCTCTCTACAGGGCCAGCCTGCCCTCACGGGAGTCAACAGCTCCTCCCAGTTTTGCATCAGCAGCAAATAAATGAGCATGGATAGTCCAAGGAAGCTACAAGCCCTCTAACCCAGAAAGTTTTAATAAGAGGGAATACAAGCATTTTTCAGGGATGCTTTTGAGTAAGACAAAGGGTCTATTTAATCTCTTCACATACTGCCCAGTTTTTATTGCTCCTTATCTGTATCATTCCAGAACCTATCTCAGGCAGGAAATCATGTAGTAATGCATATACCTGCTAGCAGCTAATGTGTCTTCACACAATGTGTCTTAACTTTGCACGTAATCTTGGCCTGCTATTAGACACCCTTGTGCTAACTGAGTACCATTACCCCTTCTGGTTCACTTCTCTAGTAGCAGAAGATGGAGGTGCATTACTCCCTATGGATGGTCTGCATCCCAACCCTGCTGTCCACAACACAACGGCTTAGTTCAAGCACATTAGAACACATTTTCCCACCTGAGCTTAACAGTGAGAGCAGGTAAATGGTCTCTGGCAAAACTGTTTGTACATTCTGCAGGCACGAAGTCCAACAGAAAAGGATTTGTCTATAGGAATTCAGTGCCTTGATCCTACACAGTAGCACCCAGTAAGAACTTAAAAAGATTATTCCTTTTCCACTTGGAGGTAAACCCCTTTCTCAGCAAGCAGAGACACTGACCTGCTTGGTTCACTGAACAAGAAACTATTTAATATTGTTTCCTTCATGTTATTCCAAGCACAAACACATGCACTACTTACTGTATCACAGCCAGGCCCTACCATTACTTGCAGTTACATCATTACAGACAGTGGGCTAAGGGGTGTTCTTTGCACTCATCACCATATTACTCAAGTACTTCAAGCATTAATTGGTCTTTTCATAGCAAATCTGCAAAGTGAAAAAGTCCCCATTACAAGCAAAGAATGAGGGCAGAGTCAGGTCAAGACTTTCTCTGTTTGGACAGCCATCTGAAGATAAGAAGAGCCTGATTTTCTCACAGTACTTATGTCTAGAGCCTATCTAACACTATGAAGTCCAGCTACTTCACATACTCACCCATATTAATAAGCACAGACACACCTTGAGTGAAGGCACTTGGCAGGCTCTACAAATGGGCCTGAATTAACTGGGTCTAGAAACCCAGCCAGCCTGCTTCCCTGATTGAGAGGGACAGGTATAAAAAGTAATGAAAAAAAATGAAAATTTCTGAATTTAGAAAGCTTCTCCAAGGGGATGCAAATTGCTCTACAAACCAGGCTCTGATGAGATAGCAGACCTAAGTCAAGTGACTGAGAGGTCAGTTAGCGCCTTTGGCAAGCCTATGACCAGAGGGACAAGCACAGTGGGACCAAACACACCCAAATATAGAGCAGGGATGGCAGAGGGTCATTCCAGTAGCTGCTCCCTCTGGTCTGTGCTCTCAGATCACAGAAGCCACCCCACCTCCACTGAAACTGGAGAGAAGTGGATGTAAAGACAGGATGAAAAAGAGGTGAATCTACCAGCTGTACACAGTAGTATATAAACTAGCTATTACTATTGTGAGCTAAAAGTAGAGTAATTTAATTAGAATGAGTAACATGTATCCATGTCACACCAAGTATGAAGGGGAATTGTACTTTCTGTAAATTAAGTCCGTTAAATTAGGCATAACAAAATTCAGAGTGAATGCATCAGCCAAACTATGGATATTTGTTCAGACAGAACCTTCAAGTACCTGTTATACGAGGTATCACAAAAACATTGGCATGCATTTCAGTCTGCTGCACTAACATGACACACTGAATAAAAATACCAAAAAAACCTGCAACAAAACTTAGCACTCTCTGCTTCTCAATAACAGTTTGCAATAAATGTGTGTTATCTTAAAATACAAGGTGAATACTGACTCATTAACAAAAATAAAAATGGAAACATGGTTAAAATAAACGGATCTTTTACCCAAAGCAATATCTATTTGCATTTCCTCTATTCCTATACAAGTATTTGCATTTTGTATATATTATTTCAAGTAAAAACTTAAAGCCTTGCCCAAAGTGAGGCTAAACAGATAAATGAATTCTAGGCTAAATCTAAATTCCCCTCTTATTGAATAGCTCTATTATCTCCTTTTTAGTACATATAATCAATTTTGTCTTGATATTCTCTGTTACTTTTTCAAGCTCTCCTAGAAAACAATTTTCCAGTGTTAGCTTTTAAAAACTTCTAATGAGTATAGGTTCACTTGCAATTTACTGGCTAAATAAGCAACTGAAATCCCATGGGGAATTTTTCATCTCATTTAACAACAAACCTGTTTACAAGCTAAACCATGTTTTCTGAAATTGTTACCACTCGAACATTTGTCAGAAAACAAAATTATGAGAGGTTCATTACCAGGTATGAGTCACTAATAACCAGCAAGCCTCAAGAAACCCCTCTCACAGTGGAGCACCCTTAGTATCTGCTGTACAACTACACAGAAAAGCCACCATCCAAGAGGAGCTGCAATATAATTTTCACAGTTTTACTTCAGTGACAGCATCTAAGTAGCAAATACCTCTCCTAGCACTTTGGTTGCATTCTGAAACCCACAGGGTCCTGCAACATGGCATAGCCCAGCAGCAAAGGCAGGCAGGTGGGCAGCGTGAACACAAGGAGGCCACACTGCAAAAAATAGTTACAAAGGCTGTGGTTCCATGGACGTTTCTCACAGCCTACTTAGAGGCTTTCTGGATGATGAAGTCCTATTCTTTGCTCCCACAAGCGACTGTCATAAAATAGCTTTCACAAACAGACCCATTTTTAGATTAATTAGAAACAGAAAGGGCAAAGAAGCCCATTTGGAAGCTGTTCACTAACAATTAGAAATATCACTTTCTGATTCCTAGCCTGGGTTTGTTCATATCCAGCTTTTACCCTTCTGTTCTTGTGCTAACATTAACCTTTAGCTTAAATAAGTTTACGCTTGCCAATATTTACTCCCCTGCTTTATTAGTACATGGCAGCAACATCCGCTCTCAGCTTCCAGTCTGCTAGGCTAAGACACACTTCTTTAGTCTCAACTCACACATCCTCAGCACCTCTCCTCCCAGGACAATCCTGGTGTCCCCTGTGCTACTTCCACAACATAGTCTCTGATTTTTGCAAAGGCCCCCATCTCCTCCAAGCTGTTTGCTGGTTTCCTACAATGGCATATTAGAAATATTATGGAAATACAGGCAGATGAGACCTACTGCCCAGCTGGTCTTGTCACAGTGTAGCAAAAAGCAGGATGCAATCAGTGTTCTTAATAATTTCCCATTTGCGAAGCAGCAACACCTCCTTTCCCAACTATTTGTACAGCCTTGCACACTAGCAAGGGTAGACTAAATGAACCTATTGTTATTCCAAAGAGCCATTCCTTCTCCCTTCCTGGTCCAGTGCATAAGACTGCCTTTTTAACACGGTACTCCTACAGGCCAGAGATGGCACTGCTGCTCACCTGGTACCTCATCAACACGCAAACCTGAAGGCACAAGCCACCTTGCACAGCAAGACTCACTGCCTATGGTTCCCCATTAAATTAGCACTCAAACATTATCACAACTCTTCCAGCATCTGGTACCTGCATGCTTGAACAACAGATGAACATCTCAAGCTACATTTGGGACTTCAAGCCAGCTTTATGTCTCAATTTTTTGTAGCTTTACAGCACACAAAGGATGAAGTTGTCCATGTGTTCAGGAATGCTCCCTCCAGAACAGATATTGGATACCTTCATGTTCTCAAGCAACTTTCAGCAGAGATTGCACATCATAAACTTCACCCACACACTGCCAGGAAAGGCATTTCCTTACAGATTCAAAAACCAGAGAAAGAACTGATCCCACCTCTTCCAAGTAAATGTTTCAAATTAAACCAAAGGGGAAACACCAGAAAGCCCTTTTTGAAAGTTCCAGTGATTAACCTTCATAGCAATGGAAATGAACACACAACTTGATCTAGATTCTTGATCCAGGCTCATCTGACCAGTCTTCCACTATGCCACAAAATTATTCAGACTTTAAATATGAGCAGACAGTAAATGACTTCCTCATGGCCATGATATGATTTTAAAATCCTGTTTGGTTTCCAAGAACGAGTCTGGATGCAAAGAAAGTTCTCCTATCACCCAGCAAGAACTACCCCCTAACAGACTGTTCATTTTCTGTAACACAAGACCATCAAGCGGCTTGAATTCAATAAATCATTGACATTAAAATGTGAAAAAAATAAAAATGCTACCCTATTTTATATGCTAAGTAGAAACAGCCAGAACTGGAGTCATGCTTTCTTAAGGCATCACATTACACATTAACAGCATTTTGACTTCCAAATGCCACTTTTACAATGGGGAACAAGGTGGAAGGAGCAATCATCTTACTTAAATCCAGATGCACAGTACTAGAAGATTCCAGCTACAACAATCCTTAAACAACTCTGACAATTAGCTCAGAAGCATGCAAGGCAATCCTGCCCTACATCTAAACAAGTTGTGTAACCATGCAGCTTGGAGAATAAGAAACAAGTGAAAACAAACCAATACTCAAAGACAACATTTTGATGCATCAAACCCCTTTTTCTGACCTAATGCCTTCTTCTGTGAAGTCATGACATTCAAACTGCTTGCTAACGTTGCACAAATAGTTAACACTTCATTTATGACACTCTCAGCCAGTGCTGGTTAGCTCATAAAGCCCACTGTGATCTCTCCAGTGCAGCATTTCTTGTACAGATTGCTTCAGTAACACAAAACACTGGGAAATATCCCCTTCTCCCACACAGAGCCTTAAAAATAAGATTGCTAAGTCTGGCTCTCCCAACAGCCAATGCTATTTTTAAAGGGCTGTGTGTGTGGCAGGTAGGAGTCCCCCCACCCACATCTCCCATTGCACCCCTATTCTGAGCAGGAGAAACTGACTTACTCCCATGCTAGAAGAAGCAGTTTCTACTGATCAGCACTTTGTGTGATGACATGTTGAGGCAGCCAGGCACTGCAAGTTTCTGCACCCCAGCCCACATCAGACACAAGCCTCTATCGACAGAATCCAGTACTGCAACTTTCTGCCATTACATCCCCAAAACAATGTGCTAAGAGGGGAGTTTTGCATAAGGTGGCAACGGTAGCCTCAGCACCAACATTTTTACTATTCTTATACAGCATTTAGTAGATACTATTTAGAGACCTTGGTCAACACTGCAAACAGATCTGGGTTCCACTTTTCCTGAAAGCTTCAGGTGATTGCTGCCAAAGGTCCTGGGAAAACAAAAGCACTTGCTGAACAAGTATTTGAAAAGTTTTGGTACAACTGTGAATGGAAACTGGGCAGCACAAGGCAGGGGAAAACAGTTTGCTGGAGTTCATTCCAGTTCAGAGGTGGTCTGTGCACATGGATAGTTCCTTCACCCTGCAACTCGTAACTCACTTCTGGAGTTAACAAACACTGAAATTGCCATGACCAGATTGTCTAAAAGAAATTATGCTAGAGACAAAAGGGCAGCAATTCTGGGTACATAGTCCAATTTGGAACCTAGGAGCTGCACAAAACATAAGGTCATGTATCCTCATTGCCAGCCACCTGCTGCTATCCACATCTTGTTCTCTGAGAGGTACAATTCCCATGGAGGGAAGGGTGGTGAATTACACCTTTTCCTTCAGAAAACATCAATATGTTAGAATTCAAATCTGTTTCACAGAATCATAGTGAATTTGAACAGGAATATTACTCTGGTCTAACACATTGAAACAGGGGAAGGAACTGGGAAGGGCCACTCCCTAGAAGAGTATTGCAGCTTAGCAGTCAACGTGCTTTCCTAAACCATGGGAAACCTAGATTAAAATCTCAGTATTGCCCAGTTTATATCAAGAACTAGAGTCCTTTTCCCCCCTTATTCTAGATATACTATGTCTTAAAGTGCTGGCTCTTCCAAAGTGATCTCCCATTTGACATACCTCAGTCAATCTCAGAAAGTCAAAACCAGAAAATCTAATTCCACCCCAAAACCATCCCCACTTCCCAAAAGCACTAGCTGCTTTCCATCCAGCATTACTTCAGAAGTCAAACACAAAGTGTTTCAAGTAAAAAAAAAGTAATAAAGAAAAGATAATATAATAGCAGACTATCCACATGCATCCCAGTACTGCCTTTATGATCTTACAAGTCAGAAGACAGACACACACACTTCAGCCAAAACACATTACTTGCACTTAATGTGCAGTGCAGTGCTGGCACAAAGTAAGAGATGCATGTGATTGTGGAACAACCCATGTTTGTAACCTATATGCCACATGCTGCACAAACGTCTCCCTTTTAGTTTTAAGAAAAACAATAGAATAACTTAGGAAGAAAAATAAGTTACACTTGGATTCCTATTAAGAGGCTTTGTAAGCATTTTGACTTACAGATCTGTAGAATTTACAATACAAACCTAGAGAAACAAAGCTATAGCCCTGAATGCTACTGCAGATCAGGAAAAGAAATAATGTATCAGGGTTCTATGCATCCTCATGGAGGCTGTCTCTGGTCTTGCAAACCCGTAGTAGGCTTGCAGTGAAACACTAAGAGAGCATTACAGGAAAGGCAGCTATGCACTCTGCAAACTCCTGTTACAACTAAGAAAATTCCTCAAGTTTGTTTGAGATTCTTCTAGCCAGCAACAGGAAGGTATGGAGAAACTTGGTAGCTAGTGAAGGGGACAGATGTCCTGTGTGCTGGGGAATACTCACCATCAACAACAAAACTGTTTTTCAGGAGAGAGGAATAGAAGTGGAGTGTCAGTACACTGACACGTTCAGAGAAGCTTGCAGAAAATTCTGTTATCAATATGAACAGGCTCCTAGCTGGTGTGGTGATTATGGAAAGTATTTCTGACCAGCATGTTGATCGTAAGAGAGCATTTATCTTAATTTTAGCATAACTACTCTAAGAAGGGCAAGTTTACTCATTTTTGCATGAGATAAGGTTATCAAAACATTATTCAAAGATCATAGCAGCAGCTAATGAAGGCACACTATTTTCTTGTGTGTACACACAAATAATCATCTCTTTGCTGTATCATAACAGTTAAAATTTAATGTAGAGCAGGTTTTAAAATTATAGCAGGTCTCAGGGTATTTCAGTAAAGATACATAAACATGCATTTTATTCCAAAAAGATCCAAGTATGCTGGTATCTTATTTAAGACACTCTGAGATGAAAGAAGCTTTTCCTCCTCTGAGTACAGTGTGTTAGCTGAACCTTCCCTGGCAGAGAGGCAACAAGAGCAGAAACAAGCACAGACTGTTCAAGACCTGGGGAATCACCCCACACAAAAAGCTTCCCTGGAAAAGCCATGAAGGGCCTTGGAGAGCCCCACAAGACTTGCTAGTCTGCAAACTCAGATGCAGCAGAGGGAAGCAAGACTGTGGCATGGGGAGACAACAGAACACCTGCACTGCATTTGTATTTAAATACTTTCAAAATAATTATTGTTGTGCAATCCCTAAGGGATCTGAAAGCTGCATATGGATGTTCTAGACAAGGAATGCAGGATGCATTTGACTGCCATTGTGAGCACAGCAACCTGACAACAGCCTCTGCACTACAGTGGGCAGTGACCCTTGGATGACACCTTTCCTACACTGACCTGCTCTCCTCTCCAGTGTAGGAAAAACATTTTCATGAGCACAAGGATGTTCTACAGATCCCCACCAGCCTTGATCCCTTGGACATTTGATCAGCAATACTGGTACTTTGGTGGAGGTTAAAAATAACCTTCATAAATGCAACAGGTAGAAAAGAAGGAAAACGTAACTGGAGAGCTAGTTTTTCTGTATTAAGAGAAGTTTCTAGTAACTCTAGAGTCGCAGTGCTTCAGTTTGCTGCTTTGCCACTGTGTGGGAGGCTTTGAAAACGCAGAGCTTACTCATCCTCACGGGACTGATAAAAAGGCACCTAGGCAACAAAGCTTACAGGAAGTAAAAGGCCCAAAGTAAACTACTGTGTGGACTGCACAGTTCATGAGAGGTGGAAAGGGGCAGTTTCTAATCTTTCAGTGAGCAGCTCAAAGCAGGCGTGTGCCGCAGTGGCCACCCAGACTGGTGTACAGTATGTGGTTTTACTGATCAGAGGGCCTGGATTCACATGTGGGGAGTGTGGGCAGGCAGGCAGCTTACAACTGAACTAGCAACTAAAACTGCATCAGTTGGTGCCTTGCTGGTCTCCTCACTAACAGTGGAATTGCCAAAGCCCATCAAGGACTCCGCAGGGCACTCCGCAGCTACATAAGGAGGGAATAGTGGTGGCTTACACCTACAGCTTCCTGTCTCAAAACAGAATTAGGGCTTCATACTCCAAAATCACCCTCCCTCAACCAAGGATTTAAAAAGTGAGACCCTGATGGTTCTTAAATATTTGCAAGTACTGGATCAGAAATACTGACTGTATTACTGTGGGGCATGGGAAAGTAAGACTGAAGCTACAAGCTGATTGGGTACCTGTAAGACTAGAGGAGTACACTCATTTAGTACGAAGCTGCAGATGCTTATCGTATTTCAGAATAACAATGTCATGAACTACATCTGTCCTCTCAGCATGTGATCCAGGTTACATAACAGTCAAAAAGAACAGACATTTAAAGAGGAATATAATAAAGTAAAAATAATTGGTACACAATGGCATCAAGAAGAAGAAAAAACAAAGATAAAACACTGCCCCAATGACTTTGAGTTTGAAATGAAAAAGAGTAAATTGATGTATTTAATCTTCTGATGCAAGAGGAAAATTATGAATAAGGGATTTTCCCCTCATAAGCAAACTCAATTTAAGTGGATAAAAATCTCAGACCCCACACTCTCTTGTAATACTCAAAATACACTGGAAAGAATTGGTTAGAAAGGTCATCTGATGATTTGACTGAATTTTTCTTCTTCTCCAGTCCACCAATTCCTTTGTGTTGTTGAAAACTGAGATTCAAATTAGTGTAACTTTAAAAGTAACACAGCCATGTCCCTAGCTGAAGGCTATTTATAGCTAAGGAGGGCTGCAAGTTGAAGAAGGAATAGCTGTGTTTGTTCTTCTGCTGCTAAAGAAGCTCACACAGAGGGACTGCAGCAGACAAGTTATCAATTAATCCATCTTTGTAGACAATGTTTTAAGTGTGAAGGTGAGAATTATTGAGTCATTCCTCTCCCAGCTGAAAACCCTAGTTTAATTCAGTCATAATTAAGTTTCCTCTTCACAAACACAGAAAGAGAACAAACAAAACAGCAGAAGTAAAGAAAAAGATGTGCATGCTACCACAAAGCTTTTTTTAACATGCACAGTTACAAATTTGTGCCATTTTATAACTGTCAAATCTTAATTAAAATACTACATTTCTGACTCACGGTGCTGTAGGATGCACATATATTATTCACATGAATATTAATCTCTTTCCAGGTAGGAGGCTGAATTGCTCAGGGGATTTATAATCACATCACATATGGAAACTTGTTGGGTGTCTTTTTTCTTTCCCTTTTTCTTTTCTTTCTTTCAATTTTCAGCCAAATCATTAACAATTAAGAGTCATAAGAACCATTTCAGTAGTCTGAAAGGGATCCAGCAGCTCAGATCAGTGAGGTGGAGCTCCATGTGTATTAATGAAATGATATTGTGCATTAATGAAGAGAAACTTTGAAAAGAGCTGGAGTCATCTCTTCAGACATTAAGGATGTAAGCAGTTGTGCTACCCATTAGAATGTAAGAGGAGGACAGTCCTCTTGAAAGCTTCTAGGTAATGAGAAAAGTTGGGAAGATGTTAATGGGGTAATTGGAGAAATGAGACATGATATTCTCTAACAACAGAACCAGCTGCTTAGACTATCATCACAGGGACCTTCTAAATTCTGGTATGTATCTGGATAGTCTTGTGTTTGCATCACTGACTTTTCCAGGAGTATCCTGATGATGATGCATAAGGTGCAGAAAGCAATTAGCATAGATGTTCTTCTAAGTGTGAGCAAAAGTACAAAGAGAAATGAGGATGCAAATGCATCTGAGAAAACTGGTGGTCTGCCTGGTATCTTGGAAGGAAAGGAATTGCATAAGCTAGAAAAACACTATGTAATTCAAGAACACAAACTAATAAAACTCAGAAAATCATTAGACAGGCCTCATGAGAAGCAGGCCTAAAGGACGAGGAGTTCAGGAAGCTATTAATGGTTAATGAAATGGCATTAACAGACTAAAATCACAAGCTACCCCAGTGAAGGGGAAGGAGAGGACACTCAATGAGAGACCTGTCAAAAAAAAAAAAAAAAAAATCCCAAGCACTTCAGGGGGCTTGAACCTTCAACTACAAGGTATCTTCTTGATGAAGTTTTTGAGGACAAGCATGATTGTATAGAAAAGAAATGAGAAGGCTGAAGCACAAAATTCAACACATAGCAGTTAACACACAATGCAACAGAAAAACCACAATTGCTACACACATTTGAGGACGCCTTAATTGCTTCAGGTCCTCATTGACAGGGACAACTGTAGTCAAGCAGCTGACAGAATTAATATTGCTCTTAAGAAAAAAACAAAAAAGAAAAAAGTTTAACAAGTTACAAAACCAGGCTTCAGCAAAGGAAAAAAATGAAAGCAAACAGAAAAGGTAGTTATTTCTAAGTCAGATGGCCATGGTAAATCTTCATCCTCAGATACTATGTTGCAACACTGACAATCACAAAGCACTAAAAACTAGAAAAAACAGGCGATGTACTTGAAGATATGAAAAGGGCAAAGCAAGCATTTATGCTTAAAAAATAGGAAAAGGAGGACTTGGATAATTGTGAAAGCACTAACTTGACTTTTTCCCTCCCCTCCTGGGAACTGAGACTGGAACAAATAATCAAATTATTTGCAAATCTTCTAGAACATAAAAAGGAGAGAAATAACAGTGAGCATGGTTTCATCAAGAGCATAACTGTGTCAAATGCATTTAACTTCCTTCTAAGACAAGGTAAATTAGTCTTAGGGGTAGGAGAAGAACAGTAGAAGTTTTATATCCTGAGGTCCAGATGAAACTGCTATAATACATGCAAACACACTTGAAAAAATTATACTCAGGGTAGCCAAACTCAAAGAATTTATCAATTTGAGCCCTTCGGATAGCTCTGGTAGCAGAGTGCCTGGCAGCTTGGGTACTACAAAACTTTTTCACATACAACTTGAAGATTTTGTAGGCATAAAAGGAAGAGATAGACAGCAACGTGCTTAAGGAATTAAAAAACAAAACAAACAAAAAAAAAACAACAATTCCAAGTGCAAAGCCATATTTAGCTGTAATCCAACATAGATTAAGCTGGAGAACAACTGATAAATCACTTTTTCAGAAAGAACTTCAGCTCTGGAAAGGGTAAGAGGCTATCTATGTATCAGTATTAGCCTGCGATAAAAAAGCATCATCAGAGCAGGATACCCAGTATCTTGGGATACCAGGATCATAGCCTAGAGAACAAAGGTTTCATTGCTCTGTAGGGAACGTGGTCAGGCTCTCAGCTGGGTTTCTACACTCAGCTTTGGACACTGCACTTAAGGGAAAACAAAGAAAGAGGAAAAGAAAAAAGACTGATTAAAGAGTGCCTAAAGCAAAACCTTACAAGAAAAGGCTAAAAGAAAAAGGGTCACTTAGTGAATGTGAGAAGAGGGAGGAGGGCGTTTCCACCCCTCTTTGCAGCAGCCCTTCACTACCACAGAGAGTAAGGGAATTGGTTCTTCTCCTTTACTCCTTGTCCTAATCATGAGAAATTTATTTTTGCAGCACAAGAGAGATCGAGAGCAGAGGTTAGGAGAAGCCTTTGAAAAGTAAAGACAGCTAAACCCTGGAGCAGGCTTAGAAACATAGAACAGTGAAGACTGGAAGGGACACCTCACACTACAGAAGGCTGCACAACGCTTCTGGAAAGCTCTCTTTTTTTTTTTTAAGGGAATTTTGGATCAACAGTTGTTAGGAGTGGTCAAGGCAAGTAAAAAACCATCACATTTTGCTATCATAACTAAACCAGTCTTCTGCAACAGTCATGTCAAAGCATGTCTTCTTTCCAATTTGGCAGAAACACAAAGATTCATGTTGAACCCCCTTATACTCTTACAGAAAAAAGAAAGACAAATATCCAGGGAGAGGTATCACGGAATCTCTTGTCCCTTCCAGTATGTTTGTGCACTTGTTTTCCATAAGGCACTGAAACTGTTCCGCTTGCATGCTCCACAAAACCACAACAGTTCCTTTTCTTCTTAGATACTAGCAGTGTTCTTAAATTTCATTTTCCATGTCATAATGACAGTTTTCACCTGAATCCCTTCTGCTCAGAAGTTAAGTAACACAGTAATTGTCAAATGGAAAAGAATTTACAGCCCAGATGAGCCAAGGGAAAAACAGTTTCTGCTATGGCACTTCAGATGCCTCCCAAGATACACACACAAAAAACCCACAATTTTTCCTAAAAATCTGAAAAAAATCCAGAAAAGAAAGAAATGGTCTACTGATAGACAGATACTGTAAGATAATTTCTTATAAAAACAAAACAAGAGCACTACAGAAGAATGTAGTATTTCTAAATGAAATATATTAACTCTGCACTTTGGGAAGCAGGCAACAGTTTATCATCTATAAGAATACGAACAACATATGTTATCTTTCTATGGACATAGAGATGGATGAAAGCATAAGACTCCTTTTGAGAAAAAAAACACAACTTTTTGGGTCTTAATCGCTGTTTTCTAAAACAAGACTGTTTATACTGTTGAAGAAAATGTCACCACCTTTTTACTTTTGACTTCCCAAATCAAGATTATTTATTTTTAAAATCTTCCTTTCATGAGATGGAAATACCAAGACTAATTATACACCCACTTTCAATTAGTATATATAAAAATATTTGATGTAAAGTTTCCCAAGGAACATTTTCACACGACAAATAATATTGATGCCTCCTACTAAGCTAACAAGCTATCGAGTTGCCTTGAGAAAAAGCCTTAATTTTGAACAGTTTAACACAAACCATTTAGTCCCAGACATTATTGTTACTATTTACAAATTCAGAGCTAATTTCTCTGCTACTGCATATTTTCTGATATTAATCTTCAGTTCCATACAGTAACGTTCAAAAATGTTTGGTAGAATTAGATAGCTCTAAAACCATCACTACATGCTGCAGTCTTATACATTTGAGTACATTTTGTCTGCAAAATATTGAAACTATAAGAGGTGCTTTACAAGGAAAAAGAAATGAAACCTTCAGCCAAAGATCTAAAACCCAAGTAGCAAAGAGAAGAAGTGAAGAAATACTCCATCCTACCTCCTGAAGCTGCAGACGAACTTTGTTAATGGCTCTAATCCAATGGGCTCTTGCTGGAGGAAATGGTGGTGGCTCAATGTCACCATTGTAGCTTAAAGACAAGAAACAGAAAAATCACTAAATGAAAAACACTTATCTGTAGAACCAGAGATTCAGCATTACACAATGCAATCACAGCTGCACAGCTGCAGCTCTGGAAGCTGAAGTAGCCCATGGGCTCAGCTCAGCACAGCCCTGTACTTGCTCTGGGAAGCAAGAGGCTAAAGCAAAGGAATCCTTATGCACAGGAACCATGTTTGAAAATTATATAAGCTAGGATACAATCCAGCCCCAGGAGTAAGATTATGTTGGTCAAAACATCAGGCAAGCAGTCTAAGATACCTGATCAGGTCAGTTCAACACGTTGGTATCATAAATGCAGATGAAAGATTTTCCATACCCACACCTGTTGCAGGTCCTTTCTGATCATTGTCTCTTCCTGCTCACCCCCACTGCTATGAATTTACAGCCCTCTTCAGTGGAAACACTCGCAGGGTTCAGCTGTGGTTTTCCCTGCTCATTGCACCTTTCTCACTCCACTCTTTCCTACAGCTTTTCAAAAGGGCACATCCATCTGGCAGCAGTGCTTCATCTTAGTGTCCCACAGCACATTTTACTCTCCCTGACCTCAGGATACATCAGACCTTTGGTTGCATTCCTTCTCTTTTATGTTGCTGAGGGGTAAATCACAGAAACAAAAATCCTTCTGTCTGCAAAGCACCCCACACTGCCAAAAAGTATAAAATATATATATATATGGCTGAAAGTAACATAAATTCATCCTACACATCTAGCTCAGGTGCAACTCTAAGGATCAACATTCAGAGCTTCATTACATGCATATTCCACGGAGACAGGAAAGCACTGACAGAGAGTGGAGAGAAAGGGAGACAGTGATGCAGGAGTATCCAAGTTATGTGCCTACATTAGCTTGAAATAGACTATGTGAATAACCTTCCCTGTGAGCAAATACAGGCCAGCCATTCTGGAACAAGACTCTTGGTGGTCTATAAGGAGAAGAGGAAAGTGAGTCAGTTTAAAAACAGTTTAAAACTTGTTATAGTCTTGTTTTCCTCTTTCACGTCTTTAGTGTAAGGGTTGCCTACACATGAACTGCTGTGGTTAATTCTCTCACGTAAGCACAGTGACACCAGCTGTACCCTCCAAAGGGTACAGACAACCAGACATCTTTCCATGGATCTAACTGCACCAGATGAGAACACTCCCTTGTACTTCCCAAAGTATAACCACAACCACACTAGGGGATGCAATTATTTGATTACCTCAAGAAAAAATGTCACTCTCAAAGTTAAATAGTGAAATTTGAAATTTCTGTAGAACCTGTACAAAACCTAGTGCATTAATTCCCAAAGCTTAGCTGAAATACTTTTGAGGACTGTTTTCAATACTGGTGAGAGCTTGGAAAGCTCAAGTGCAAGGACAAGAAAAGCTGCTACAGTGAGTCAGAACAACATGTCTATTCATCCTTTAATTCTACAGCCTATAGCTACTTAAACACTAACTCTTAACTGTGGTAGCCTGCTACACAAAAAAGGAACTAGTGTGGCTCTAATCATTACTACATGTAGTTCTTAGTTGCTCATATGTAAGCTTGATCACACATGAGCAATGGAAGCAGCCATCTGTGGGCCAGACTACATCCATCAAACCAGCAACAGAAAATAACATCAAACAAGCTTCGAGGCACTAGTAGCCATTCCTTTTCCCATACACAGTAGGCATAGTTTAACCTTAGCCAATGTCTCATAAATAACTGGTCCTGCACATAAAGATGTTTAAAGATCAGAAGCATCATATTAATTGTTAGAGAAGGCCGGAAGCACATTGTATATAATGTGCCCCAGGAAACAGCAAAGAGAAGAGTCTGAGTTAGTTAATCTTTGAGTTAGTTGAAAAGAACTCAGTAGTAGTTTCACCTACCTCACTTGAGGTCTTGCACCAATATCCTTGGGCTTCTCAAGTTCCAGAGGTAACTTAGCTGCAGAATGGTTTGCATGTTTCTCCTCTGTCTCACAGACCTTTTCCTCCTCTCCTTTGCCACGAGGCTCCTCTTGCTCCCTGAGCCCCTGACCATCCTTCTGGTAGCTGCCCGAACTGTGGTAGGAATGATTTGACTGTCTTTCCTGGTGATCATCTTCTTGCTCAGAGCCATGGGCACTTTCATGGGAATGGTCCAGCTCACTCAGGTGAGAGCTTCCCTGGCTGACATTACAAGAGGAGCCATATCTACTACTGCCAGCAGGACTATGAGAGAATAAGAAAGTCCATCAGAAAAAAAAACAACAGTGGTTTAGAGAAATACAAAGCAATCTGCACAGCTATCAGACTGAGTTGGATGCTACATATTACTGAAAAGACATGTTATGTTAATACTTTACTATTATGCTCCCACAGCTAGGTCTAGACTTTGGAACCTCAACATTTTGGTAGGCAGTAGGAATAGTTACAACACAGCCTACCCACTGATAAGACTATATACACTTCTGGTCTTTCTTGTACCAGCTGACTACTTTTTCATCTTACATCAGCTGGAAACTGCCAGTGAGGATATTCTAATAACCAGACATGAGTAAGAATGGAAACATAGCAATTCAGAGTGGAAGTGTTTCTATCTTGTACAGTTTCATGGCAGCTAAGGTCTCTACCATCATCATTTAAGCTGCCTATTAACTTCCTAAAGTTAATACATATTGTATGTTTATGATCAAATACAAAGCGACAAGATTAAGGTTGTCAAGACCATCAATTTAAAACCTTTGATAAAAGTAGAACAGTTCTTCAAAGCGGAGCCACATGTCTCACTTCATAGAGCTTTTTCAATAATTTAATTTATATAAAAAAACAATGCCACAGGGGCATGATCGCTCTTAGTCAAGACACCACTTCCAGGACTGAATTCCTAGAATCCCCACACAAAATACCATGGATGGAAATTTCTCATGCAGTGAGGAAAACCACAGCCAAGAATTAAGACGCACAAATGTTGCTTTGTCTTGCACACTCAGGAGAATTTGAAGCCAGATAGGAAGTTTCAGGAGTGCAGCACTGCAACTGTATGATCAGAGGCACACGTTTCACTTGCATCACACAGAGATACAAGTTTAGCAAATCCCAGTTTTGATTTTTGAGGGCAATTGTAACTTGACACATGCACAAGATGGATTACACACTCATGGAATACTGATTACTTCCTTTAGTGGCTTTCCTAACTGCATGAAATAACCTTTGCACAGATTCTAGGAAGAGCAAGCATTAGAATACCTCCACTGTTATATCAGAAAACACTTTAAATCTTCAGTAATGTGAAATTAACCTTATTAGTTCTATAGTATACCAGCAGTAAGTAAAACTTATTTCTAAAATTAAAAGCCTTTACCTTGCATTTTGAAAACAAACTGCTCATTCCTTCCAATACATTCTACCTACTATTACTTTTTTATTAGCAAATACAACATAACTAGGACTAAACAATAAAGCAAAGTGAATCAAATGCAGCAGAATTAAGACACAAAGAATACAATTTCTGAAAGGCTAATGAAATTAGCACCAAAAGCATCTTATTCAGTAGGGCACAGAATAAGAACATGGGAAACCAATTACACTTAGAGAAAAAAGAGTGGGAAAAGGAAAGAAAATGGTCTAAGGGCTGGTGCGTAACTAATCACTCATTTTGCCACATCCTCTGTGGCAGTTATTAGCACTACTACAAACACTTGACAACAAGTAGGGAGCAGGGAACTACAAACATCAGACACTAAGGCCAACATCTACTGCTGCAGTATTGCATTATAAATGGTCAAAAACTTGAAGCCATTTATTATGCCTCATTTGTAACTAGCCTTTTCTCATTCAGTTGTTCCGTGCTATTCAGATCTGCAGCCTGTGTGCTAGGATTAAGTGTTGCTCCATTAGGAGCAGAATTAAGCTCAGCTTCCTTCATTTCAGGCTTGTCTGGTGTGGTCTCTTCTGCCTGATCTTCCTTCTGTAGTTCACCTGAAATTGCGTTCTGCTGATCTTCTGACTCTTTATCAAATTTCTCTCCCTCATCTTTGTTGGATGTATCATCGACAGCGCTTGCAGCCGGTGGTTCTTCAGAAAGTTCATTGTCTACAGCATCAGGCTGCTTTGAAGACAAGTTTACTTCTATATTTGCATCAGTCTGTTGATCGGAAACCGATTTCGATTTTTCGTCTGAACTAACTGAGACCAATTTTGAGGTTTTATCTGAACTGACTGTTCCTAACACCTTGTCATCTGATTTTGATAAAGCCTGTGGTGGTACATGTGGTTCCCTCTTGGCAGAGGTCTCCTTGTTCTCTCTTTGCCAGGGAAAGGAGAAATCTAGCTTTTTCCCAAATACTGCTCCTTGGGCACTCTCTGGCTTACCCACCTTTTCTTCACTACCTCCTTCAAACAGAGTTGAAGAAAGTTTCTTAAAGCTGGACATGAGGCCCTGATCTGCCCCTGCTTTATTAACAGACGGTGGCTGCTGAGAGAAGAATGACCCAAATGGCTTTCCACCATCACCAGATGACATAAAACTGAATTTTGGCAAACTGGCGATGTTTGGTATTTCAAAGACTGTTTTACTACTGTTTGCATCTGGAGGAATGTTATTAGGTTTATCCTGTTTCTTCAAGTCACATTTGGAAGCAATCCCTTCTGCAAGCACCTCATCAGTTGCTAAATGTTTTTTCTGTTCAGCATTTTGCTGTTCTGCCTTGCTTGTATTCTCCTCATTCAGCTGGAGCAGATGAACATCAGGCTCATCAGCTGGAGCTGTGGGTTCTTTATTTTCACTACTGATCATGTTCTGCTGATCAATACCAGCATTGGCCTGATCCCCCGTAACCGCAGACTCTGATTCAAGTGTAACACTCTCATGCAATTGGGAAAGGTCTGTGTCTGCCTCATTAATTGAGGCTTCCATTTCCAGTTCATGCCCATCAGAAGAACCAGTCTGAAGCATGTCAACAGCTGCCTTGTCTGTAGAAGCAGCTTGTTCCTCTGTTACATGTGAAGATGCCACATCTAGTTGGCATGTATTTAGATCGCTCTGGTCAGTGGCCTCAGCCTGCACTGCATCAACTGCACTACTGAACTCAGACTGGCATGGCTTAGTATCTACCATCTCAGAGGGTTGTGATTCATTATCCAAATGAAGCACCTCAACGGCTTGATTTTCATTAGAGACTGCTGCTTCTGGAGTGGTCCTCAAAGGTTCCTCTAGACAGGTTTCCGAGCTCCTATTTTCCTCAATTTCTGTTTTCATAGGAGACTTTTCTGTGGATTTCACTTCTGCTGAAACAGGTAATACATCCTCCTTCAGGGAGTTTGTGGCATCTCTTTCAAATTCTCCAGCTGCAGCTGCATTTTCTATCTCCCTAGAGTCTTTTGCTGGTATAGGCTCAGTGACATCTTTCACACTACTGCTTTGAGTTTTAGGGGTGGACTTTGAAGGCATCTCTTTTGGAAATTCTTTTGGACGCATCTCTTTTGGAGATTCTTTTGGACCTTTGAAGATGCCAAAGAAATCACTTGTGAAAGCTGGTGCTGGGGCACTTGGGAGGGATGAGAAACCAAAGAAAGAGGAACTTTTCTTCTGTTCAGTAGGAGGTGCAGTTTCTTGGGGTTGGGAAAAGAAACCAGATAATGTTTTAGGTGGTTTCATTTTCGTCATGAAACTTGAAAACATTTCAACTGACGAATCCAGTACCGATTTATCACTCTCAGGTTCCTTAGGTTTGTTTTGCAAAGTAGGTGCCTCTGGCAGTTTTGAAGGAGAGTGTATCTCTTGTGCCTGTTGTAACCTGTCACCAAGAGTTTGTTTGGGTAATTTATGTTCTGGCAACTCACGTTGTACACGTGTGTCTTCAGAGACTGCTTCATTTTTTACGTCACTCGGGGTATTTAAGTCGTTTAGACTCTGGGAATCCATTTTATGATTTAAGGCCACACTATCATCTTTATTTTCAGAAGCTTGTTCTTTTGAAGGATAAGGCTCTTCGTTATCAACAGGAAACACAGCACTGTTCCACTTCTCTGTGCTACCCAAAGTATCATCTTCTGCCTCTAAGGAAACAGTCTGTTGGCTCTGAGAAACCTCCTGCTCACTGGGAGCCTGAAGACAAGGATCAGAAGAAGCCGAATTGGTTATTGTAGCATCATCAGTCTGTGGAAGCTTCTCTAAGTCATTCTCCTCAGCTGCCTGAGCAACACTTTCTACATTTTCCAGTGCCAGGGTCTCAGATTTATTTTCTGGTATTGTAAGGTTATTAGGCATTTGCTTGCCAGTCACTGCTGCAATAATGTCATCAACTTCTTTTTTATTGTCTGCTTCTTGCTGCCTGGCAGAGCTGCTAATTTTGACACCAGAGTCAGTGGAAATATTTTGCTTCTCACATGGCTTAGAGTTCACTGGTTTAGCTGGTTTTGTACTGCTCTCCTGTCCTGGAGCAGTTTGTGGCTTTTCATCCAAAAAGGACGTCAAATTGAAGAAACTAAAGCTAGTACTTCTTTGAGGTGTGCTCTTCTCAGCAGTTGGACCGCTGGAGAAGAAGGAGGGCAGACGAAACAACCCCTCTGTTTCTTGCTGCTTCCCACTAGGAGGAGCAGTAGCAGGTGCTGAAGGCTTTGGTTCATCTGATCCAGTGAAGAAGGAGAATATGCTCTTACTGGCTGGCTGTGCTGGCTGTGATTTTGAAGCAGTGATATCAGAAAAGCTGAATGGCAAACTGAAACCCGATTCTTTTGGTGTCTGATTTGGCTTTGGCTTTGCCTGATTAACTGTGCCCCCTACGCGACTTCCTCCTTGCTGCTTTGGTGTAACTGAGGCTATGCTGCTTTGCTGCACAGCTGACTGACTTGGTTGGCTTACTTTGGGACCTGCACCCATTGGCTTTTCTGAAGCGTTTCCACGAGGCACTTTTTTACTTTCAGGAGATTTCTCCTCAGTTTTCCTGCTTTGTTGTTCCAGTGGCACCCCATGACTAGGTGAGATGTGCCTGTCCATGCCTTCTATTCTTGCCCCTTCCTTAGGGGTGGAGGACAGACATGGCATACTGGCACTCTGAAGATCATCAGGCTTCTCAGTTTGTTGTCTCGACTCAGCCACAGGTCTGCTACTGGTTTTCGGCAGAGTTGAAGTACTAGGGGTTGGCTGAGAAGACACAGACTCCACTTTGAAGAGATCTCCCAGGGTTCCAAATAATGATGAGATGCTGGAGGTTTCCTTCTGTTCTGGCTGTATCACCTTTTCTGGTTTATCACTTTGACTTTTTTCCAAATCTGGTGATGGCTGTGGTGCTTTGCTCACTTGTGTTTTAAAGAAATCAAAAAATCCAGAAGCTTGAGTTTTGTTGGCAGTTGAACTTGCAGGAGAATCTTCTCCAAGACTGAACAATTTCAGCGCACTTTTAAATAATGTCTCCTCAGGCTCAGTGGCTGGGTGGCTCTGAGCTGGTTGTGACTGAATGGGTTCATTAATACTTGCATGCCTTTCAAGACGTCTGGAAGCCGGTTTTGCTTTAACAGGTTTCTCTTCTCCTACGGCCTTGCCATCTGGAGCAGTTTGACGCAGTTGAGAAGGAGATCTTGTTAATACTGGTTTTTTAACATGGATATTTTCATTATGATTTAATTCTGGCTTTTCATTTCTAGCAACCTCCAAATTAAGTTCTGACGAAGTATTTTTTCTTGGTTCTGACGTGACTGAAAACTTCTGCGCTGCTCGTGCCTCATCGACTTTTCTATTTGGTGCAAGTGATAAAATATCAGTTTTGTTTTCAGATGATTTTGTCTGTGTATCTGTTCTCTTCAAGGCAGAATCTTCTGATGTCTCAAGATCAGGACCTGAAGACTTTCCAATTAGACCACCCAAAGTGGAAAATAAAGAGCTAACCTTGTTCACTGGAGTTTTCTTATCTTCCTCAGTCTTTTTTGCTTCTGTTACTCTTTCAGTAGATGCCACAGTTTCCTCAGCTTTAGGAGCAGATTGGAACAGATGGAAGCCAAAGAATCCTGATGACCCACTCCCAGTAGCTGTCACAGGGACAGCCTTATCCACTTCCTTGGTGGGGACTTCCTTACTCAGTGATTTATCAGAAGCTGCTCTGGAATGTGTTCTGAGATCAAGAGTTAGCAGAGATTCCTCTGAATCATTCAGGGTTTCCTTCTCAGGTCTAAAATCGACTTTGACTTTTTGGAGTTTATAGCCTGAGAAGTCTAATGGCTGCTCTCTCTGGTAATAAATAGACTCTTCAAACATCTGTGAAAAAGTCTCCAAATTCATGTTCATTAGCTGATCACTCCTCTGCAAAGCTACTGACAGATCAAGAGGTTTATTTGTTGTATAATCATCTAAAGGCTCTTCTTCAGCAAACCAGAATAGCTCATCTTCACTGCCAAGGGGGACTTTAAAACCACAAACAGCAATTGTGTTGTCTTCTAGCACAGCTCTTGGAATGGAATCCATCTGAAAATTGTAATCCCAGCTGTCTGGGTAGGAATATGCTTCAGGAGCACACACATAGACATACTGTCCAGTGGGATCAGTAAGCAGTGAATACACATATTGGCTATCACTGTACATGTAGTATCCACAATCACCGTCTTCTGATGGCCACCACATACCCTGCTCAAGCATCATTAGCCACTCTTGATACTCCTGGCTATAGGACGAGTATATAAAGCCCTCATCCATACTTAAAGTCTCCTGATCAATTAGAGTCCACATGGTTCCATCATAGCCAGAGGAGTAGCTTAAATCCATGGGCAACTCTTCTAATGAGTAACTGCCATCTCTTTCAAATGGAGGAAAGTTACTGTAACTTTCATTGAGAGAACTAACAGTCCACGCATCATTTTCTTCTGAACAGACATCTTGAAACATTAACTGGTCAAATGACTCGTATGACATCGCATTTAAATCTAAACTCTGTCCATCAAAATTGGCATTAGTCTGCCAATCCATCACATTTGCATTCCCATCCTTTTTACAGAGATTCACTACCATATTGTTTTCAGGCCAGTCCAAGAACTGAGGGGGCAGAACAGAGTTCTGGTTTAACACATAGTAAACTGGTACTGCTATTTTGCGAGCATCAGCCAGTTCTCCCACTTCATATTCCCATTCAAAGCTAGAACGGCTTTTTGTTTCCTGATAAGCTGAGTATTGCTCCGTAAGGTTACAGCTTTTATTAGTCAAATTGAGAAATTCATTTGATCCTTTGTTTACAAGACTTGGAAAAACTCTAGATTCTGCATTCTGATGAGGGATTTGCCTACCATTTACAGGCTTTCCAGATAAGTCCTGTACCTTGTCTTGAGGATTTAGAGCATCAGGGAACACAGGATGCTCACTGTGGGGAGCATGGGGCTCAGATGGTTTATTCACTCCTGCACTGGACAAGTGGTCAGTAGTTTTGGAAGATTCTGTTGTTTTTTCTGTTGTTTTCACATGATCCTGTTTCTCCTTTGGTTTGGGTAGGAGGTTTTTTAAGAAGCTGGAAGCATCCTGCTTTTCTCCAGTGCTGCTTTGAGCTTCAGAAACTGCTCCTGAGCTGCTGGTTTTTGTCACTGAGCTAGAATCCTCACCTCTATCAAACAGCTTCATGAGGCCTAGAGAGTTTGTTTTCCCCTTCTCTTGCTTACCTTCAGACAAGTTTTCACTTGAAGCAAATTTAAATAAGCCAGAGAATAATCCAGAAGAAGTGCTTCTGGGGCCATCACTCTCACTTTTAGCAGTCATGTCTTGGTTACTGGCTGCATTTTCACTGGAAGAAATATGAAGAATCCCAGAAAGAAAACCTGCTGTGTGCTTCTTCTGTGTGTCACCTGTACTTGCAGCTTCTGGTCCTCTGGCTGAAGAGATGGATTCAACTGAGCTGTCATTTAACTCTGGTGCATTTAGTCCTTCCTTCATCAGTCCTCCTTTTACATTTCTAGGTTCTTCTTGAGTACTTTTAGTTCTCTGCTGCTCTTCTCCAGCTTTAAAGGGAGCAGAAGCATTCTCCTGGTGATTTTTTATATTTACTTGGTCACTAGATAGGTTTCCTTTATTCACGTGTTTTGTTTGTACAAGTTCCTCCTTATGGTCTGGTAAATTAGGAACAGAGCTAGACTTTAATGAACGGGCATTTTCTGAATTACTTTTTCTGTCTTCAAGCAAAGAAACAGAACTAGAATTTCTTTGGTCCTGTGAAGCTGCTAGATTATCTACAGAAGAAAACTTAAATAATGAAGGAATAAAGCCTCCTTTCTCATTGCTACGTTCTTGCTTTTCTGAAAAACCCAATCCACTGAAAAAAGGAAGTTTCCCAGCCAAAGGAAATGAGTGTTCTTCCTTTGATGAACTATTCTGTTTTGCATCCTCCTCAGACTTATGGCCTCTAAAATGCATGGGTGTACTTTCTTTCTGCCCTTGTTCAGTAGAAGGAAGCAACAGTTGACTGATAGACTTTTTGAGTGGACTGAAAAAGCTTTCAGATGCTGCACCCTGATCTTGAGGCTGTGATTTAAGTTCCACATCTCCTCTGCCTTGCTTGTTTCCCAGTCCATGACCTGTGGTATGCTGATTGCCTGAGCTACTTGCAGGAGGCTGCTCCTTGGCAGTGGGTGCACCCTCTTTCACAGTGGCATCTGGCTGATTTGTAACATGATGCGAATCTGACTGCTTCTGTGGCACCTCCTGCTGCTTGGGAGCCAAGAGACCATCAAAACTGGCTTTCAAACTGAAGGAACTGACTGAGTTTGTGAGCTTGCCAAAGATTGAAGACACGGAAGTGCTATTTGCGTTTACCCCTGCCTCGCTTCCAGTTCCACTCGTTCGCATCTCCGGAATAACGCTGTTGGTCTTGGTTGCTATCTGTTCAGATGGTCTCCCACTTCTGCTTTCCTCTTCAACTTTCACAACATGGCTGTCCTCCTCGGTGTGTTCCTCTTTTGTGACTACTTCTTTTGGCACTTCCTTCTCAGAGAAGATCTTTAAAGGATTAAAAATCCCTAGAACAGAATTCATAACTGACTGTTGGTTCTGTTGGCTGCCAGCTGAGTCTCCTTGTGATTGCTGGGGATGAAGCAGTGCAGAAGCCTTACTGTCCACCTCAGTGGTTTCTGGTTTGTTGGAGTTTATGTTCTGGGCTGCTTTATCACCACTTAACTGGGATGGTAGCAAAGACTGAATGGAGAACTTAGTTTCTTTATTATCAGATTTATTACCTGCTGTAACTCCAGAAGACAAACTCTCACTTTTAGACTTATTAGAAAATACATTTGAGATTCCACTGTCTGATGAGCTTCTGCTTTCGGTTTTCTCTGGAGTAGAAGAAACAAGCTTTTCAACAGAAGCTGTGAGCTGCTTTGTGCTTGACCCCACCTTTTCAGTGAAAGAGCTGAACAGAGAATTCACTGTATTCTTCACACCTGACAAATCTGGGAGAGATTCAGATTTGCCCTTGGCACCCTCCTCTGCATCAGGATGCTTGGTCCCTTCAGACTTCTTGCCTTCTACTGCATTATCAGCATTATCCTGCTTCAGTGACACACTCTCAACATTATTTCTAGTCTCTGGCAATGTACCAAATTTGCTGATTTCTTCCTCCTTTTCAGCCAAATATTCTGAAACTGATTCTACCAGACACTGAAGCTCATCCATCGTGTCTATGTACTCCTCACTGGGCTCTTCAACAGGAGACAGTGTTAAGTCCTGCATAGAATTACAATGCTTGCTCCCTTTAGCCTTGTGTTTTTTGTCATAGCTGTCCTTCAACTGGGAGCCCAAATCTGCAGGATAATTAGCAGTCATGTTTCTCAAATGGCTGATGTCAGAATCACACCACGTATGCGAAAGCATAGCGATTTCCTCCATTTCATCTTCTGAAACAGGCGAGTACTGGAACTCATCAGCACTGCTGTCTAATTCTTCAAGGATACCCACAGGCACAAAAATGTTACCTGGCATCTCCATAAGTTTCATGTCTTCACTGTTACTGAGGTGAAGTGAGCCCTCATGGTTCACTACCTGCTTGTGGGGCAACTTCCCTCTTTTAACCATTAAGCCATTTTTGTATGGCCGCAGGATGGGATAAGCAAGTAACTGTTCCTTATTTTCAGAACTGCTGGTATATTTTCCAACTCTATCATATATTGGGAAATCATCACTAGGTTCAGCACTAGTTGCCACACCATTGAAATAAACCATCTTCTCCCCAGGAAACTGTGGGCCTTCACTACTTTTCAGGCTTATTTGTTCATGGTCTTCAAAATTGTACCGCAGCTTCTTTTTCCTTCTCCTATCTATTGTATCATATTCCTGTGGATACCTAGGGACATCTACTGACCCTGACTCCACATACATATTTTTGCAGCACCTTGACCTTTCACAGTGATTGAAATGTTCTCTTTTTGAGAGATTTTGCATCTTTTTTGTTTTTGTTTCCTGGCAACTTCTATTTTTATGACTCTTTTCTAAGAATTCCTCTATGAGCAGTTTTCCTAGCTCTTCATAGTTACTCTCCTGTTCTTCTTCTCCATCTTCAGAGTTACATGGAATGATCCTGACTCTTTCATTTCTAGCTAGAGATCCTTGTCTAAGATGAGAAATAAAGGGGGTGGGAGGGAAAGGAAGAGAGGCAGAAAAAAGAATAGGAAGGGGAAAATAACACTTTTTTAAAAAGCTCTAGAAAGGACAGAAAAAATAGTAATGAAAAAACATGCATTAAATAAAGGAAAATTAAAATCAGAAGCACCCAGATATAACAAAAATGAAAACATGCCAATCTACCACCATTACATTTCAATCAAATAGTCAAAAAAAGTAGCATGGGTTATGACATTCCACCAGTTACAGTAGCACAAAATTTAGAAATGTCTGTTTGAAGGAGAACAGCTTTTTGTGATCAAGTGAGGGCACACAGCCTTGGCTGTACCAGTACTCTGCTGTTACTTTTTTAGGCATGCTGAAAAAAGTCACTTATTGCAGTAACAGAACTACTTCAAGATACAGTGCCCACACACACCATTCCACTAGGATATGCATGCATTTCGATCACTCCAGGCTGCAGACTTTGTTTTAGCAGTATTCATAAAGCACACAGACCCTTAGTTTCTCCCAAGGGTGGCTACAGAGCAGAGTGTGCCTGCAAAGATGCAGGAGTCATTGGACTCCAGGGAAGTGGGAAGAGGGGACAAAATACAAACTGTGCACCAGCAACACAAAGAGTTCCAGCTACTCCACCACTCTTTTCTGCTGAGAGAGCTCTCACTGCAGCTAATGCCCTCAGGGGGCTCCTACCAACACAAAATTAAGATTCTCTGAGCCATGACTGGATCAGAAGTCAAAACAAAACTTTGGTGATGGATATAAGCCCACCTTAAGCCTCAGATGCTTCTCAGGATCTCCACTTCCCGTTTATAATGCATCTAAGCGGATCCAGCAATCTATACTTGTCCATTGTGGAATAATGTTAGCTATCAAACAATCTGAAGTTTCCTAGAAAACCAAGGAAATCACCCTTGGGATTTGGGGATTGATTCCTAGCCCTTGATCAGAAAGATTATCTCAGCTGCTCAACAACCCCAAGGGCTACTAGCAAGAAAGCTTCCTCTATCTCAATCATGGAATCACAGAACGCCAGGCTGGAAGGGACCTCATGGATCATCTGGTCCAACCTTTCTAGGTACTACTATAGTTTATATAAGGTGGCTCAGCACCCTGTCAAGCTGAGACTTAAAACTGTCCAGTGGGGGGGAATCTACCACTTCCCTTGGGAGACAATTCCAACATTTGACTGTCCTCATGGTGAAAAATTTACCTCTTGCATCCAATTGGAATCTACCCAGGAGCACAATCTCCGAAGAACTCCTGCCAGCCTACATAAAAATGACACGTAGAAAGTGGATGTGAAAAAATAAAGGTGCTCATCTGAAAGATGCACTGCAGCTTTGTCTCACATGAAAGCTAAAGAGCACAAGGACAACATATGCCCTGACCCCATAAAAACAGGGCAAGGGAGGGAGAAGAGTGAAGGGCACATGGGCATTGAATGCATACTGCTAATACAAGAGTCTTCACCTTGAGAGTTGCCTGGGGCACTAGGACATTGATGGGATAGCCCTGAAACAGGTCATCACATTTTCCAGTTTAGTGCTTCACTTCCACCAGTGTTGGCTAACTCACACTAATTGGAAAGATACTGATTATTTTAAATGAACACTGCTGTACACAGTTTAGAGCACTTACTACACTTCTTGCTCACAATTTTAAGCTGGCATTTGAAATAGTTTTCTTAAAAAATATAATTAAATTTAAAACACTCCCAGGGCCATCATAGTTACTGGATCAGGCCCTTCCAAATCTCAGCTGAAATCAATGGGAGCTATATGAATGCCTGAAGAGCCATTAGCTGTAAATGCTGAACCAACAATTGGCTCATTTAGGCATAAAGGAAATTACTTTTCTTTCTAATAGAGCTCCTCCCGGCCATAAGTGTTTCCACTGCTATTCTACAAAGCATTCCTTTTATTTGAAACAAAGCAATGACAAGAAGTCCAACACCTGAGAGGAGAAAAAGATTATTACATCAGCCCAGCATTAAACTAACACCGATCTGAAACAGAGCCAAGGCAAACAGCAAGTATCAGCTGAAAGGTATCACAAGACCACTTCACAGCAGCAGCAACAGCAAGGAGACAAGCACACAGGCTGCAAAGAGGTTAACCCACCTATCAGACAGATCTAGAGAGCGCCTGCTTTCTATCGAGCACTGGCGACTTGTCATTTGACTAGACTCAGATGTGGACTCTAGGTCAGTTGGGCCACTCACAGTGGAATCTATGCTACCATATCGCCTTGGAAGTAAATAGAGCAAGAGCAGGGAGACATGGAGGACACATGGTTACACACAATGAACATTCCAAAGAAAAGTTAGTGCTTAAAAAAAATAATATGAGGGGAAGATGCACTATTCTGGTCAAACTGGCTGTTGGAAGCAAAACACACTTCAAGGACAAATAAGAGTAACACTCATTACCCATAGGGGGAGGGGAGAATAATATACATGCACTTCTATCAAAGAAACACAATCACATGTAGCAGCTGATAAAGAGAAACAGAATTTTTCCAGACAAACCTAAAGGTTGTCAGAAAAACAACAACAGGTGTTAGTACAGCCAGTTTCTATTGAAGCATTTTGCCCAATTCAAGGCAGGTTCTGGCATAACCCTGTCTGGTTCCTCTGGGTCTGCCCAGGACAGCCTCCTACAAGCTGTCATTTTCTTTGCAATCACCAAATGCAGTCTGCCAGGAACATTGATTTCATAGGTGGCTGCAGGGTCCACAGAACTTAAGAGCTTCTAGGAGAAAAAGTCAAACACAATTTGGTTTTTCAAGACTCAGCTACAACTGTGTTTGGAAATATACAAGATACACCCATGTGCTTCTTCTCAACCAGCTCTCATTCCTAATATACCTTTCTGGTAAGAAAGATAATCCCATGTAGCTTATTTGGAAAGCTTATTTGCATCTTCTAAGTTTTAAGATTAAACACACAGCAAAAAAAAAAATCTTGCTGGGCATGTGGAAGATAAACAGGGGAACAGGAATGGTCAAGGGAATCAATCACCATCTAAGACTTGCCTTCCTGGGGTGAAAGTAATTTTAGTACAAAGCAGACTACAAGTTCTTAATTTTTAAGTCAACTCTATTAGACTAGATCCTTTCACATCAATACCTTCAGAAAACCAGAAAAAAATAAATGCATATTCCATCTTTATATTCTTCAGCAATTCAAACCAGAAGTGCTCCTTTGGAAGGAGTATTTATCCATTAGTTACAGTTAGAAGTTCTCACACCCCTTGCTTCCAAGCAAGGTGAGCCATGTATCCTGGTATTGTCAACACCACCCCAAGAAGGCACAAAACAGCAAAAATATCAGCCATCACTGGCTTCTTCAGCCTGGGGGACCAATACTGCTGTTCAGCTTGGCTCTTCCATAAAAAAAGAAAAAGCTTCAAGCTTATCTTCCCAGGCCCTCAGTAAGATCTTCAGCAGCTTTACGACTGCAAACCAGCAGTACAGAACAGAATGGGAAAGAGAATAACTTGCTTTGATGAGACATTCAGTGGACTAGGAAAACAGTACTAAGAATTACATGTCACACTGCAGTAAATGCATTTTTTTTTTGCCACCCCAGTGGCAGAAGTAGCAGCATGGCCCATTCTACACATTCACTTTCTACCAAGATGACCAGAACAGTCCAAGCTCTTCTGTTTTCCCCTTAAAGCTGACTCATCTTTTTTTAAACAGTGGTTTTGTAAAGTTTTTACACTTCCCAATGCAAGAAGGTCTAGTTCACAGCCACCAAACCTGGTAAGTTAATGCTTAATACTTAAAAAAATACAAATCAGCTGTGAAACTACTGATTTATGGTCAAAAAGCTAATTCAGAGCAAGTGAACTATCCTTCATACAGCTCAAAGGAAACCAAAACAGAAAACATGTTATTCAACAATGCTACCTGATTAAAAAAAAAAACCAAACCAACAAATTTAATTGATTACAGACTTTCTTCTTGAATACTCTGCTTTGTCAGAGCTAACAGAAACACAGGAACTAATCTAAAACAGAAAATAGATGTGTCCCAAGAAAAAAATGCCTAATAGGATAGTTCTGCAAGACCTCATCTCACTGGCTTGGGAGGCACATCCATGCAATGGTGCCAGAACAACCAATTACCAGCTCTGGCCTTCCAAAGGTAGGGAGAAAGTAAAAGGAAGAATAAATTACCTCAGAGTTGTGCATGTCTTGAAAAGTTAACTCCCTAATTTCTTGCTCTAGTGTAACAGATAGTCTTATTTTCCTGGCTCAGAGCAGAGTTTCAAAGTTAACAAAACATGTAACACCTTCGTGTCAGAAGCCTTGGAGAGCCCTTGAGCAGCCCTCCTCTGCTGACATGTCACTTTCCAGCCCTGCTGGAAAAAAACTAATGGGAAAAGACAAGCTACCCAGCAGACAGCACCCACCTGATGGCCACATGCTCTCGATAATCCAGATCATAATTTCGCAGGGAGTCAGCACAGGATTCCCTCAAGACCCCTTGCTGCTGCAGGCGAGATGGCACAGTGAACTGGTGCACAGAGGCGTTGGGCTGCGCGGTGGTGTGGTAGGGAGGAGGGATGCTGTTACTGGTCTCACTGCGATAGTCACTGTCTCGGTCATCCACAGCACTGTCAGCATCTTCAAAAGCTGAGAAACAAAAGCAGTTAAGAACACAGCTCTTGTTGCCTTGCTGGGAGAGCGAGGCCCATTTATTTTTTAAAGAAAGACAAAAAGCACTATTTCTGCTTTAGATGTATCTCCATCTGGTAGCTGGTTATAACCTCCACTTCTCTCCAGTATGTACCCAGGAATTCCAGTGATCACTTCCATACTCTCCCACTTCCTACCGTAGCAGTTTATTTCTCTTTAGTCATGCCTAATAAGCAGATTAAGACATTTTTATTTAAAACAAAAGAACAACAACAAAAAAAAAAAAACAATACCCAAAATTTCAGGTTCTGTGCGGCTGTCTTAACGAGCATTTAGATACTAAGGAAACAAATCCAGAATGTAAACATCCCTTTATGGAATGGAGCTCTTTCCTGGAGACTTTTCAACCTGTAACAGTATCTCCTCAGCATCCTTAACCAGTATTCTAAGGTTCTTGATAATTTTTTGTCGTGCCTTTTTTTTTTTTTTTTTGTAAAAGTATTAGTTGCAGAAACCAGTGAAAAGCACTCAGTAGGAAAACCAGAAAAACTGGGAGGGCAGCTCTGCTTATAAACAATTACACTTCTTCTTATAGGGGAAATATTGCTACAGTTAACACGCACAGGCCCATTACTTTAAGTTTAGTGATCAAGACTAATGATAGCCTTCACAAAGGAAAAAGCTCCTTTCCAGTCAGTCCCTCTCCCCATAGAAACACTTCTGCTTGCTAACCCTTCAGAAAAAGAGAATGCAGAGTTATCAAAAAGTCTCAAAAATAAAAATATTAGTGTCCAGCTGTGTTTGGCTGTGCAGGATGCAGGACCATCTTTGAAAGCTTAAAGTGAAATATACACACCGTATGGCAGGGGAGTGCACCGTTTACATGCTTAAAACAAAAGCAAATAAGGATCAGCCATTATTCACTCTGTCCACCACCAAAAGTCAGTCTGAAAAGGACAGTAAAATGAAAGCCCTCTCTGGTAATTTATTCAATAGCACGTGCCCTACACAGCCATTCACCTTGAGGCTGAACAAGAGTGAAAGTGCTGGTTTCATGCCACATCTTTAAAAACATTTAATTGCTGAAATTCCAAGGAGATGCAAAGCAGCATCAGGGAACACCCTTTTCTTCCATTGGTGCTTCCCACACCTCCACTTTAATTTCCGTCTTTTTAATCTAGGTTAAAGTTTGTTCTTAGTGATATTTTCAGTTCTCTTCCAACTGAGTAAGATTGTATGACTGCACTAAAGTGATGGAAGAGTAGGAAACAACCCCTGCAGAAAACAGATCTGCAAAATACAAACCACTTGAAAAAGCCTGGCTCTGCTCTTTTAAGTGCAATCAATTCAATTTAATTGTCCACAGCTAAAATGGAGTTCAGCCTCCTAATTTTTAGTAGTATAAATGCTGCATAGTTCTTGTCAGTCTCTAGCCAGCTAAACAGAAATTAATAGCAATTGTATACTGCTTCATTCTACTTTATTAAAAGCACAATGTATTCCAATGTTATTACAGTTCAGTGCTTAGGAGAAACACTTAAGACATGCTACTTAAAAATTATACAATATGCCAAAGTGCTAAACGTCTCTGAGAAGCACCAGACTTCTAGTCTGTGGAGCAAGGGCTGATCTGTGTGTAGATCACAAGGCACAGCACCATCCTCAGAACGATAATGAGCTATTAGTCAGCCAAGCAATGTCATTGCTGAACACTTGAGCCACTACCATCTAATGCACAACAATTACTTTTATTGGGACAGAAACACTGTTTCAAAGAGCTTGCTGATGCCTCACTTGCTGCTTGCCTAATTTCTTCTTCCCATCAGATTTAACTCTCATTTGAGGTAAAGCCTAAATAAGGTATGATGCAAACAAAGTTCTTCCAGCTGAGGCTGCATCATCATTGTAAGTGCTTGTAGGGACCTAAGGCAGCCCAGCTGAGATGCAAGTTCAGGATCTGGTAAAAGACAGCAGACCAACAGATTTATGGATAAACAATTTATCTCAGCACAAAAGTATAATAAATACAAATCAGTAGTACAATTCTCTGGGTCAAAACAGAGGGAATATAGTAACTCACTAGAAATGGAATAAACAATACCAGGGTATGCAAAGACTTACACAATCACGTTTATGAGGAAGCAGCACACAGCTTCTTTGGGTCAGCAAGTCTGGACAGCCAGTGGGCTCAGACATTTCCAGATTCCCTGATCAGACAGACTGTTGCAGAACTACCTGGATTTGTTAACCAGTCATGGCATCTCACCTCTACACTATCAAACAAAGATTTCCCATATGAACCACAGTATCTTGAGGCAACACTTAAAAATAGCTGGGTAGCTTAAATGTAAATGTTAATCAAAATGTTAAGCATTTACAGCATATGTGTTTCTAAAAGGTGGCACTAGAATATCTCCTAGTTCTTACTGGTGTTTAGCATGAGGAAGTCTCTTAGAGATCATGACATAAAATGCCTCCCCAATTACATGTTTAAAGGAAGCAAGGCTCCAGCTACTATAAACATCAAAGAGACAGGAAGCCATTGTTTCCCCAGTGTGAGCCAGGCACCTACAGCATCCATAGATGTTAATACTAGGCACAAATCCTCAACTGACTCATAAATAAGGGCCAACTCCAGAAATTCTTATTCATGCTGATCTGCATCTACCCTATGAGCAATCTCACTTGGTTTAACAAAAGCATTCAGAAATTAAGACATTGCTTAGTCTGATTAAAAGCAACAAAACCTGGCCCATATGTGGCCTCTAGCACATTAGCTTTGCAATAAAGTATACTGTGAAATGCCTGTGCATTGTGATGATCTCTTCCATTAACATACTTGAAATTAACACCCTTCAAATTTTATCTAAGCAAGACACTGACAAGAACTTAAAGAAGCAGCTTTGGGAATGCAGCATCCCTTCAAAAGGAGGGGCCAGGCATTACAGTCCATGTAATAAAAGACATCAATGTTTCAGCAAAATGTCCCTCACATAAGCACGGTGTGATAAATTCAAGCACTATCTTCTTCAAACAAATGATATACTAAGTCTTCCACGAGGAAAGTTGTAGCTTAGCTTCATTCTCTGAAGATCAATTAATTAGTGACAAGATACATAACAATAAACATAAAAAGCAAATAATTCTTTTACCCCAGTTTGAGAAAATTTACATGTACCAAAGAGCTCCCAAAGGATGAAAACTGTTTCTCTGTTGTGGGACCCACTGAGTGGAGAGTGGGGGGTAAGGCTGAAGGACAGGGCAGAAGCATGCTGTTCATTGTATAGTAATTGAATATTCATGCATATAAGCAGCATAAGAAGACCACCTATTGGACAGTTACATCACACAGTAGGATTTTACAAAGAGTGAGGAAAATCAATAAAGGAGATAGATAGCTTCTCTGAAACAAAATGCCTTCTAGAAACCCTGTTATTCCTCCCCACTCCTGCTTCCAGAAGTTATTACACAATTGCTGCAGGGCAGGACACATCCAGCTTTTAATGTACCACCTCAAAACCATGTTGCACAGTGCTGTCACAGCAGCTCCACTAGTCACATTTAACATCAAGCTTCAGGAAGGGAAAGAAAGCTAACAGAAAAATTATTACAGGTGGCTTGATGAATGCACATTCAGAAGTGTTTTTGTTGTTTTAAGGTCCCAACGCACAGCAGGAGCTCCTCTCAAAAGATCACACTCAGTTAAAATTGCCCCCTGATTTCCCAGCAGCAAGTTGTTACCAGGTTTTAGGAGCTGAGGTCCAGTTCCTAAGCTTAATTATTCTCCACAAACTTGAACAAAAATTAGAGGAAGAGCAGTAAGTGCACAACACTGGGGAAGAGGGAGGTTCATGCAAGGTTCTCTGTCCTAAAACCCCTACTGCTTCTGCAAAATAAGCTGAGCTTCTCACAGCTTTTAACTATTTTTAAAACTGTAGAAGATAACGAAGTGTCCTAGCTGAAGGAAGGACTTCCAGTCCAAGCCCAGAAGAGATCTCTATGGGCTCCACAGCAGGGCCTTTGCAACTCACCTTTCCCAGCCTTCATCCATTTAAATTCCTTTTCACAATAGCAGCCAACAAGTCTCAGACCCCAATACTCCATCTTCTATCAAACCACAGTCACTTCTGACTATCAAGTAAACTCTCTGAAATCTTACAACCAAAATGCATACAAGTTTAAGCAGGACTATTGAAGTAAGAAGTGAGGGGAGAAATCTCAAAAGGATAGGACATTTTTTTAGGCTCTTCTATAGCTTTCCATACCAAAATGCTTTTGAGCAATGACTAAAGGGCAACTTCACAGGTCACTGGTCCATGCTACAGCCCTAACCACTTAAAAATATTAGAAATCTGCATAATTTTAAAACAGCAAGCAAGCAATACTCAGTCCTTAGTTTGAGAGCTTTCATAACCTTGTTTTTCCCACTTAAAACTACTTTCTGCTGCTGAAACACTCAAAAGTCAAGAACTGGACTGACAGTTAAAAATGAAAAGACTGCCCTGAATGTCTACCCTACTGCTCTAAGTCTTTCCCTTTCCTAAAATGAAACCAGGTCAGCAGCTCAGGACATCCCTTTCCTAAAGTGTCCTCTGTCCTACTGGGAAGGCTCAGCACTCCTCCTGCAAGAAGCTCTCACTGGGAGAAAGCCTTCCAGCTACCATCATACTGCTTCTGCTGCCTTCTCAGTTGCTATTTTAAGTTTACAATTCAAAGTGTTTTCTTCTTTACATCATCAAGCTAACAGAGTTTGCTTGCAAACATCACGAACACTGGCCCAACCTGTCCTGTAAGAATGCTAACATGATTTCAAGGACATCACAGGAGGGATGAACTAGAGGAACACAGGGAGCACCATGAATACAAACACCTATTAAAACAAAAACACCACACACTAACACTCCAGATAAACAGGAGAAACACCCTCTGCACAACCCTCCCAAATCTCTGACTGACCAGTGTCTAAGCACCCCATTTCCTTCCCAATAACACAAAACTGGGGAAAAAAAATAAAGCTACTTAAGACACTAATCTTTGTTTTAGCAGTACACAAATTTTAGTTAATTCTCAGTTATCCTATCACACCTCTGAAAACAACTGAAAACAATTGAGGCATCCAAAACTGACAGTGTGAGGATGTTGGTCAACACTGTTGATACCAAAAGAACTTGTGGTCTGATCAAAGACAGAAGAATAAGGGGGACAAACCATGTTGTGGGACAAGAAATCAGAAAGTCGCTGGTAGAAGACTTCTAAAACGCAGAACAAGTCCATATGTGAAACGCACCGTAACATCAGCTGGGTATTAGGCTTAAGTAACTTGGCTGCAGTTCAGTGTCCTCTCCAAATTCCACTGGAAAAGCTTCAGGCAAAACCTTCTCTCTGCTGGCAGTGGTTACAGTCACCCTTCTTTGCCTGCCCCTCCTCCCCCCTCAGCAATGCACCCTCACTCTTATTTTTGACAAAGGGAACAGAAACATTTGGTTTAAGATGGATGGATTAATCTTTGCACGACCTACATGCAGTAGAAGCCATGCACTGTAGCTTAAGCAGAAGCTTTGCTTGTTGGAACTTGTGGCACTTCCAGAAAGCGAAGATGCTTCATGCACATTTTCTGGAAAAATTCACAAAAAACATTTAGCTGTGTGGCCTCTGTAAGAATTCACACACCAGTCTTCAGCTGCAGCCATGAGGTCCACATAACAGACAGCTGCAGAACCTAAGTTTTACCTTTTTGAGTCTGGTAAGCACTAGTTAAAGAAAAGCCCTACCACTTCTACCACAGTACTAATATGCTACAATACCTACAACCCTTGCGTCACTCTGGTGTTCACCAGCCATTTCTGCTGTTAAATTTGCTCATATTTGTAGTATTTGGAATTTCTGTGGTCACTTCCAGCATATCTTTCCACTTTAGTAAAGCAGTCACTACAGATTCCCTTGTGTTTCTCAGTTACTGGCAACACTGACTTGATGTTACATGGGTATGAAGACCAACACAAAAGAAGGGTACACAAAGAAAAATGGTATCATCTTTACAGGAAAACACACACAGACCAATTATGCCTTTCTATCCTCAAATTCCAGTAAATGGCACAAGCAACTTATTTAAAACATGGCCAAAACAAAACTTAAACAGTTAAAAAAATGGACAGCCATCCACACAAATAGGAAGATTCATCAACAGAATATACAATGGAACAGATTTTCTATATGCATGAATATTTCCGCTTCCCTTGTACTGCAGCATGCTGCATCACTATAGGATCAGAAAATTTGCAAGAAATCAAACTGTTACGTACTCAGCTGCTCTCCCCATCCGAAATAACTCCAGTTGCCTGCATGTAACACAAATGGCAGCAAAGAATAGGAATGGAGAAATAAAGCTTAGAAAAGCAAACCACAAGCATACTTTTCATGTATTTAAAATGCCTCAGAGATGAGCTTGAAAATGTAAGAGAATTTTTTTTCTTTACAAATACAACATTACATTTATTTTGGGGCTTAGGCTTCACTGTCCAGTTTGCTCATAAGACACTGAAGATTAGTATCACTATAAGCTTCAGGAATAATTAAGCAATGATGCATTTATTAACACAAGTAAACAAAATGTATATCAACACAGTATGTATCAAGAGCAGTTAAACATTTTATTTTCTAGTACACACATTATGAGGATTACAGACAGAATGTCCCAGAAACCACAGTCCAGTTAAGAGCAGTATCTGATTCTAGGCTAAACTGTGCAAGTCAAGTGGCCCAAGTTGCTTCATGCTTCTACTTCTCCCTCCTTTCCAGAACAAAGGTAACTCAGTGATGAAAGCACCACACCAGTAATTACAGTGTGAAAAACTATCTGTCTGCATGTAAAATAGAAGAGTACCTTCTTACATAGGTATAAACTGGCAAAAAAAGAGTTCTCACAGCATCCTAAGGATGCAAATAGTCTTGAGTTAATTCTACAACAGTAAGCAGTTCTCTCCATGTTAAATTACAGGTAACAACAAATTCATATTAAAGCTAACTCGCATGTTGGTAAGACAGCCAAGTTATAAATATCCATGTTGTCACCCCAAGGCCATACTCAATATGACAGAGGCAACAAACTACTACCTACAACTCTCAAAGCAGCTTAGGAACATGCACAGAACTTGCAACTCCTAGAAAAGCCGGTTCTGAAGTTTTTGTTGAAGATAGTGTGTAAAAAAATGCTTTGAAAAGTGAAATTTTACAGGAGTGTTGATATGTAAGTGCAGCAGGCAATACATACATCTGCACATGCAGCCAGAGAACAAGCAAGAGCTTGTCTGTCCTGACAACCAGCCTCATCTCTAGCCACCAGTCAGGCACACATTTCCAGGAAGGGGATAGCTCAAAGGATTCAACATATCCCTTCCCTTGTCTTCATTAACAAAGTTAGGATGGGTTATTTCTTACTTTTAGCTAAAACGAAAAAAAATGGTTCTCAAAGAAAAAAAAAAATCTTTGTCACGGGATCAGCTCTTCAATGACTGGCTCTGGTGACTGACTTGGCTTCCCAAGGCTTTAGTCTCAGTGCACATGTACTACACAGGGAAGCTGGTGCCACTTTGATTATATGGGGGGGAAAAGATGAGCACAAAAGAAAAAATAATGGACAAATGTGGACTACTACAAGAGAAGGAAAAAAAAAGGGGGGGAAGAAAAAAGAAAATCTGCATTCAGTCTTCTCTCCTTATCTCAGAACTAAAGGTGAATCAAAGCTACAAGGTTGTTCCTTCCTTCTCAGACATAAAATGTTTACAAAGCAATACTGTTCCTCATATACATCTCAGAACTTGCACGGTTCCTGGACTCTAGGCTCTCACACACATTGTGCCTTGCAGAGGCACAGCCATAGCTCAAGTTTAAATGACAGTTCCACTATTTAATAGGACTTCAAAGGTAAGTCATTCCCTTCTGACTCCTACAGAAGTAATCATAGAAAAATAAAAGAGACAAGACATGTATGTTTGCTTTGGTCACTAAATGAATCAGCTCTGACCAAGTATGTGCATGGACAAATTCAATGATATTTTTTTACTGGGTTGATCTAGAAAGAACCACATCTTATACTGGTGTAATGCTGAATACACGTAGTTTCCATACAGTATAAAAGGGTTAATCCTCTACTCCCTACAGGAGTAACAAAGAAAAACTTTCTTCTTGTTTACAGAACTCAACAAGTGAGAAAAAATTAAGTCCCTAGCACCTACAGACTACAGCCCGAGACATCACAAATGCTGCTTCTCTGGCCCACAGCAGCAAGAGTGACAAACCACCACTTGGACAATGCATCTGAGCCAGCTGTTCTGGCAAGGTGAAGATGCACCCAGATGCATCAGAAGGCTGCCAGGATCCACCAGCCAGGGCTTACATGATCCTGACCACAGGACTATCATCTCAGGATTGTTTTTTATGATAAAAATCCATGGATTGCCCAATTATCAGCTTTGACAGAGACCTAAATATGTTCCAAGGGTAAAGGAGAAGAGACAAAAACGCAGCCAAGCTGGCAACGAAAACAAAAGGAAAACACATGCAGGAAAGAGAAATGAGAAATTAGAAGGTGAGACAACCAGAAGAAAGGGTACAGAAACTAGAAGCAGAAAGAGCAGAAGCAGAGAGGGACATGGCAATAAGGCTGAAGAAAAAGAGCAAGAATTTGACAGAGCTCTGCACTAAGCTTTAACTTTCAGTAATGAACAGTTCACATTAAAGAGAAAACAATTTTCTATTAATGTATAAGTCAAACAAATGCTTATGTGTATCTCATTCCTGAAAATCTCCACCTACTAACACACAGGATAGCAACTTCCGTACCTCCTTCCCTCAAAAGGTTCCTAGCTCAGTTAAACAAAAAGAAGCAAAGAGAGCCAACACTCAAGTCATTTGCAGCCTGGATTATTATTAATTATCCACAAAAACTCTGCAGCACCACAACACTCTTTCCTCAGACTACCTGCCAGTTAAACTCATGGCATTATTCACAAATGACTGCATAGGTCACACGCAAAGCAACTGGGGAACAATTTTTTTTATTATTTTTTTTTTCCCACGGAATCTCAGATACAATATCAGAGGACACTATAAATTTCCAAAACCAGTATACAGATCAGAAAAACTACAGAGCAAATGGAGTCTCCCTGCCCTGCACCTTCTCCCAAAGATAAAATTCCTAGACTAACAGCCTTTGCACAAACCACAACACAAACCACTGTTATCTGCACAGAGAGAAGCAGTGGCTCTTTAAGGGAAAACAGAAAGCCTGACCCCTGAAACCAGCTCAAACAGTTCCTAGCCCTTGCTTCCTTGACAGTAAATGGTCTGGTAAGTTGGCACAATACTACTCAAAATTTCAAACTGCAACAAGGAAGAAACCACCAAGTGCTAAAAACAAGTCCCATGGATAGGAGTAATGGTTTTAAACTGAAATATTTAAGTCAGACATTAGGAAGAAATTCTTCACCATGAGGGTAGTAAGGCACTGGAATAGATTGCCCGGGGAGGTTAGGGATGCCCCAACCCTGTTCAAGGTGTTCAAGGCCAGGTTGGATGGTGCTCTGAGCAACCTGGCCTGGTGTGCAGTGTCCCTGCTTACAGCAGGGAGGTTGGATCTAGATGATCTTGAAGGACCCTTCCAACCTTAACCATTCTATAATGCTATGACTGATTCTATGATACAAGGTATACGTTTGCATGAAAAACATTACCACCTCCCATAGACAAGAGTCCTCAAACTGACAGTTTGAACCAGCTACTTTCCTGTCTACCCTACTGCTACCAAGCTCTTTTTAAACAGCATGAAAACTCCATGACCTTTCAAAAGCAGATTAGAGTCTATTATTTTCATGCCTAAGACAAATAGCAGCTCATGCCCAAGCAAGGCAGGGTGGAGAGGAGACCAACTGCCTTCAGACACCAGCTTCTCACTCTGCAGCTTATCTCAGATTGAGAAGTTGTGTCTTGGATAACCAGGGCATGCTACTACTAGAGACTCAACTGGGAAGGCAATGCTGCAGAAGCAAGCAGAAAGAGATGCAATAACAGAGAGTAAGGGATTTTCAGCCAGAATCTCAAAACTCTGCTTTTGTTTGTTTTTACTAACACCCACTTCATTTCAGTATCTAACATTTTGGATAAAAGATGAATTTATTAAAGTTTCAACACATATGCTGCTTCATTTAAGAATCAGGAGCTAACAGTATATATCTCAGTCCTTCAGCATAGTCACAGAAGACCTGGACTGACAGTCTTGATATTCTGAAGGTTAATGAAAACAGAATTTCTTTTTAGCCTTTTCAAGTTGTTTTTCTGCTTCATAAAAATAATACACATAACCTCAAATTGTTAAGAAAAAGTCCCTTCCAGATTACCTTTGGGAACAAATTTAAACCTGTACAAACTTGAATTGAGAACACCAGGAAGTCCAGACACATAGAAAATGGAAAGTTGCAATTCTAAAAACATGCAACAACAACAACATGCATTAACACTGGAACAGATGATACAAACGAGTCAGACTAGTTACTCCATGTGCTCTTAAATACCAACAGTGTATGTCTTGGTTATCACATTATTTTGTATTCATAAGTTTCAGTACTCAAAAAAGGAGATTTCATATAAACCTCCAATTAAGGACTAAACGATGCCAGCAGCCTGGTGCCTTGGAAGCTACAACATTCTTGTCATTAACACATTTTATAAAGCACATCTAAGTTCCCACAGTCAGCAGAACACAACATATGCTTGTTCTGTGTCTCAATTATGCAACTATTCAAGGAGGAACTCCTCCTCCTCACTTCACACTGTCAAGCCTGGATCAGCAGGGACACTGTAGAAAAACAGAATATTCCAAATTTTTAATGCAGTTTAATTTGATTGCCTGCATGCCATTTTGCTTAATTTCTGTTTACAAGTCTCTGAGCTTGGCTGGGACCTAATGACCCTGTCAGAACATTACTATCTACTGCTGTCCACTGCTTACAGTCATGACAATAAATTGTTTATTCCTCCTGCCATATCCCATGCTGAGTGAAGACAGAGAGCATCTAAACAAGTTTATAAAAGCAAACTGAGCCCAGGGAATCACACTATATTTATTGCTGGTGAAGTCCTGTTTATAGAACAGTAAGAGAGCTTGGAAGGTCCTGGTCAGTTCTTTCTTTTAGGTTTTATAAACCTCCTTTTCCCCTGGCTAAGACCCTCAACAGTGCACTCAGACCTCAGATTCCATAAAAACGTACATACTTCCAGTATTCAAGATACTTCCCAAAATTTAACACATGGTATTTTACTGGAATAAGCTTCCAAAATACAAAACAAATATCAAACAGCTTTTTAAAACCAAGTAAAATTTTCAGTAAGCAGGATGAGTAAGAGGCATTCCTAACAAGTACCACTATTTCCATGTCAGTTCTGGAACACCACAGGTGAGGGCTAAGACCTCTGCACAAAAGGAGTCCAGAAGACACAGGAGGGAAACAAGCTGGAGGAGGTGAAAGAGGCAGAGGACAGGCACTAGAGTATGACAGTAGAGTACTGTCTTTCCTTATCACTCCCTCTTTTTCACCTCAGTTTACTCTATTTTAGCATTCAGCTTGTGCTGAAATTCTGGAGTGTTTTATGTCACTAAATGAAATAGCCCTTCTGGACACTTTTACTATGGCTAAACAAAATCAGATTGAGAGTTGAGAACATAAGCAGGGCTTGGATCACCATCAGATCATTCAGAGTATTCACAAAGTTTTTACAAACCTGTGCAACTCAATGATAGTAAAAAGAATCAAGCAGAGGGCCACTTGATTTTAACTTCCCTAGCAAAACTGTAACATTTCTATTGTGGCAGTAATATAAAACACAGCTGTCTCATCTAACAAATTTCTGGGCCACCAAGTCACACAGACTGTTTGGCTAAGAGATGTACACAGAACAGCCAGCAGAAGTTTTCTGTACTCCTCATGAGACACTTGGACCATAGTGGATCACCTAACATTACGTGTATGCATAATAGCAAAGAAGAACATATTGTTGCACAGCTGCTGGGCTAAAATATCAGGTGCCTTTTTTTCTTCTGATTTTCAATTGTGAACTTTCAGTACAAGCCTCATTGCTCCACAACACACATTTACGGCTAGCTGGTGTATAGAGCCAAGCAATAATTTTTCTATCAGTTAAAAATATTTCATCCAATTTTTAAAAAGGTAACAACATTCAAATTAATTTTCTGTTATTGCTATGACATTAAAGGATGACTAAAAATGTTTCAGAAGCCTTAAAAAAATCCCCAGCAGGAAAAAAAAAGAAAAAAAAAAAAAAGGAAGAAGCATTCCTGAAGAGCACTAAGCAAGTTATGAAACCTAGAGTGATTAGCCAAGCATTTAGTTTTTTGATCACTGGTTATAGAGAAACATGGCAGTATCAGCAGTGTTCAGTATCTCAGGAAGAGGTTTCAGCCTGGGGCTTATTTAAAAGTCAAAGCTTTATTTCCTTGGCAACACCTTTCATAGTACAGCATATACTCTAAGAAGCAACAACTAACAACGTACATTTAGATGATCAACAGCAAAGTCACAGATCTGCTCCCCTCTAGAGTTCAGCAGCAAGTAAGTTTTTGTTACTGTCTAAACTCCTAATATAGCCAGTGTATGTATTTTTAGCTTCCATTTGCTGAGCCCTTTCCCATAGTAATATCCAGTCCTGTAGTAGCAGCTTTATCCTAAAAATGCAGACATTTTAGAGTAAGACCTTGAACCTGCGTTCCTGCAAGCAAGAGCTGCCAGTCATCCAGAAACAGAGAAGCTGGGGAACTCGCTTTCCCAGCCCATCAGCAAACTAACACAAAACAGCTCATTCAATGGTTTAATTTGTACAAAAAGAGTAGTTTTTGCCTCTGCATAGCTTCATTTAAAAAAAAAAAAATACTCTTTCATGTGTCGTTTTTGGAATTACACTGAACATATTCTGAGGACTGTGGTAACGCTTTCTGTTTGCACTGTGGTGGTGGTTTTACTCATACTAGAGCATAGCTCTTCAATGACTTCAGCAGGCTCTTCAGTGTCACCTACCCTTGAGAAGTTTAAAATAATTATTGAATTACCTCTCCCTTACTCTTCTCAGAACAGCCTGGTCTGGAGATTCTGTAGGTATTTGCTGACCTCTGTTGCTTCCAAGTGCAGAAGCAGGCTGGTAACCAGAAAAAACACAGCAAGAATCTAGAGGTTCGACATACAGCTGCACAAGGAGGGCAGTATCACTCCCCAGCAACTGCAGCTGGATGTACTGCCTCCCACTGCACTGTTACAGACCTTACACCATTATCAACAGTTATAATACTCCGTTTGTGGCCTGCTTAAAAGCATTTTGATGCTGCCTAGCCTTGAGAATCTCATAGAGCACATAAATTTTTTTATATATTGTTACCAAGGAGGGGAAAAAAAATAATTTCTTAATAGGATGTCATTTCTGTACATAGTCTGCTACAGGGTCAATTCTCTCAGTTAAACACTGGTGCACAGCAAACCACCATCTTCTTTGACTAGAATAAACAACAGGTTTCAACAACAGCACAAGATGGCATGCTCAAATCAGTATGCATGTAACCTTGGATGGCTATGACTTCATTACATGAAAACAGGCTACAATGCATATCCTGCCAATGAAGCTCTTCAGGCAAGAGCTTTACTCAGCTGCCTCAGACCCACAGCCTGCCCAGACCTGTGCTGTTGGTGCCGTCACCGCTGCCAGAACTGAAACACCTGTGCTCTGTAAATCCTAGCAGCAAGACTCAAGAGCCCCAACCTGATGGCACAGTAAATGGCAGCATAAAGATGCTAGTCTCCACAGTGCAGCACCCCAAACTCAAAAATCAGTGTGGATGTCATCAGGTCTTGCTGGGGAGTCAGGAAAAAGGAGACAGTCATCTGGCTTTGTGGCAGACAAAGCTCCTCATCAGTGCCATGGAAAGCACCATCATCTCAGAATTAGTCTGTGCAGAGGAGCATGCAAGTCTTACAGATTAATCAGTGGAATTTGAGCTCCTAAAAAGAGAACTAATGGGCACTGGGAACAAAACCTGCCATAGTCAGTTTTTAGCACTTTTGAAATAATAGTGAATGTGCAGATATTAAGAAAATTTTGCCTTACATATCTTGCAGAAACAGATTTCTTCAAATATCAGTGGGAAATAAGGAACAGTAAGACAAATTCATCTGGCACCAAATGACACCCATCCCTATAATGGATATAAAACATTTTGCCAGCTAAGAGGAGATAAAAAAGCTGACTATGTATATACAACAAACCTGTAGCATTTTTTTTCCTGTGTGCATATGCACACAGATACAGACACATTCCAGATAGTATTTCAGGTTCCTTCTCACCCTCCTGGAGATGTTGCCTTGTTTTCTCTCTGATCTACTGGCAGACCAAGCACAGGATAGCTTTGGTTCTTTTTCTTGGTATACCACTGTATCGGAAAAGGTGGGTTTTTTCATTATGGTATCAACTCACAACCCAGAGCCAAGCAAAAAATTTACCTGCTTCTGAATTAAAAAACAAACCAACAAAAAACAACAACAACAAACCCTGCAATTTAAAAAACAAAACAAACTCACAGCCCTGGTAGATAAGGATTTTACAGAACAAAAGCCATGCATGACACAACTGTGGTGTGCTGTGGTCCATCAGGGTCCTAATGTGAAAAGAGTAACATCACAGACTCAAGGAAGTGGGAAAAACAAACAACAGCAATCCTAAAGCAAGGAAGGAAGGATAAAGTATTCTCAGAAAGATTATCAAAGATGAGAGGACAGATATAACTGGTCAATTCAATGACACTTAGGTTACCTTTTCTGACAATCATACTCAACAAACCTGCTCTCTTACAGATTTGTAAAATTCCTGACAGAAGGTATAGGTCGGTGTTTACTGGAACTGATACTAACTAAGACTAACAAATCTTTTCCTCAAAGACAGAGGATACTTGTCTCATCCCAGTTTGCATGGTATCTGCTCCAAGTCAGAGCTGCTTTTAAAGTACTGATAGAATGACTCATTTAGGGATCATAACAGACTCATGTTGACAGAAACTATCTTGAGCATACAAGGAAAATAAATCTATACCTACCACAATAAATAACTGAAGAGTTATTGACTCAATTGATTCCAAAGTAATCAAGTAACATTTTTTCAATCTGCTTCATTTAAAATGAACTTCCAGACAACACAAGGTTGCTTCCTTTTTAATTTACATCCAATTTCAGTTGCAGGTAAAGGCAAATATGAAGATGCTGCAATTATCCAACAATGAGGTATCAGGAAATTAAAAATTATTATTACACTTAATAGAAATGCAAACAAAATGGGATCCACAGAAAGTAGTGCTCTGCTAATTGCTTGGGATCACTTAAAGTTGAATCAACTGGAAGCATGTGATCTTTCTGGGCTGGAAGAAATATACAGGGAAGCACAGAAGTTGTGAGGTAAAAATGAAATGGCTAAATATGATGAAGGGAGAAGAAGGAAGTGTCAAAATCAGTATGGCTTAGAAAAGGCTGTCTATATAAGAAAAGATCCATTTGCCTCATCTAAGGATATGTAGGAAGCCCAAATCCCCTATTACCTCAGAAATCATGGGTCATACTCTTCTAAGAGCAAAGCAACATTTGAGACTGTGGAAGTGGGTATGGAAGCTTCCTAATCTCCAGAAAAATTAAAGTGCCTAATTTAGGCTGAGATTTCCCATGGCACCATGCCAAGGTACCAGCCCACACATGACCAGAGATGAAACCCACCCTCCCAGACCAGATGCTGGCCTTCAGATAAGGCTCTGCTCTTCTCTCACACCCTGATCCATCCTTCTTCCCCTCTTTACGTAGTGGAGATAACAGAAAATGTTGCACCCATGCAGGAGGTGGGGAATAACCACCAGACATGTATGGAAAACACAGAAGCAAAACAGGGCAGAAATTTAATCTCATTTTAAAACCTAAGTACATGTTTTTTGCCATTTAATGAACTGACCCTCCTTGCTGGAGTAGGATTTTTCCTAGCTAGAACAAAGAAGCATCTTCTAGGAGCTGCAAGAAGGCTAAGCAGGACACGAGTAGCATGTACAGATCACAGAACCACAGAATGTCCCTGGCTGGAAGAGACCTCCAAGATCATGCAGACCAGCCTTAGCTCTAACACCACAAGCTCACCAATAAACCATGACCCTAAGCACCAGGTCCACGTGACATTTAAATGCCTCCAGAGATCATGACTCCACCACTGCCCCGGGCAACCTATTCCAATGCCTGACAACCCCTTCAGTGAATAAATGCTTCCTAATATCTAACCTAAACCTCCCCTGGCACAGCCTGCATCCATTCCCTCCGGCCCTATCACATGTCACCAGGGAGAACAGGCTGTCCACCCTATCTCTCCAACCTCCTCTAAGGCAGTTGTGAAGAGCCATGAGGTCTCCCCTCAGCCTGCTCCTCTCCAGACTAAACAACCCCAGCTCCCTCAGCTGCTTCTCACAGGACTTGTTCTCTAGGCCCTTCACAAGCCTCGCTGCCCTTTTTTGGACGTGCTCCAGCACTTCTATGTCCTTCTTACAGTGAGGAGCCCAGCACTGACCACAATATTCAAGGTATATCATTACTTCTTGAAAAAACTACTCACACTCAGGAGGCTTTCTGCTCTTCCTCAATATCTAATGTCTTGCCCAGCTCATTCTGTCCTGCTGCCAGCAGCGGTCACATCTCAACTAGCACACCACGATGGAAAATTGCTTGAGTCTTGTAAATGTTCTTGAGGTTATTTTTATTATAACTAAATATATATAAAATATTTATATGCATGGTAAGCAAGAATACCCCATACTGAATGTGTTTTAGCTTAGGGAAGGACATACACCCTGTTCCAATGCAAAAGGGGGTTGAGCTCCTGCGTCACATGCAAAGGTCAGGTCAGCTTTCAATAGAGACATAAATACACCATCTGTGTTGAACTCTCAAGTTCAAAAGGGCTACGCTACATTCAGGCAAGCATAGATTATGCATAGATTGATGCAGGCAGAGTTCATTTTTCAAAAGTCCTTCTGCATGAAATGTCTATTTGATATTTTTCCATGTAAATAATTATATATTCATAGATGCTGGATATTTGCAGGCAGTAGGTAAGCAAGAGTACATGCAGTGCCACAAGCTTTATTGAATTACTAGAAAATTCCTAAATACATTAACCACCTATTTATGTTAAATATTTAACATCCATTCTAGTAACTGTTTTAATCCCATGAATTATTAAATCAAGTCTTACGTGATATCGATTGTTCAAAGCAGGGGCCTTCAATTAATTATTGTAAAAGGTCACTTTCTAGCAAAATGCAACCCGTAAACAGGACACAAAGAGGACAGCTGCAGTTCTGCTCTTTGCTATGTCTATTTGCAAGACCTGAGCTGGTCCTCTAGGGAAAAAAAACTGGCTGTAAGAGTTTGAGGATTTAACAGCACCATGCTGTGGAAACAGGTGCAGCTACTTACCCTACGCAGAGGCATTCCTCCTAATCTACTCAGCATCCCAAGACTTAGAAGAGTCAATCAAACAAAAGCAAAGGACAGGGCACACAGCCAGGAAAACTAATTTCAGCAAATGATACATTCATTGCTTGGACACCTCATATCAGACTGTTTTTCTTTGGGTTTTTGACATTAGGGATTCTGCATACTATGCTAGTATGATTTAGTAAAATATCAGTTTCTCCAACAACCTTTCTTATTTGTAGGCTTTACAAATCAGTTGTACCCTTCTGACTATTTTAAAATTAACAAAAAGTGCTTTATTCTTTACATAAACTCTTTTTAAAACACTAAGTGTTACCTAGGGTATCACTGCTGGAATACTTTCATAAAGCTTTGAACTTGCTCCAGCTAAACACCACATTCCTATTTCCTAGGCAATTGGTTAATGTCCAAGTTTTGTGAAGGATGGCTTTAAGATAACAATGACAATGCACAGATAAACTAATTCTACTCAAAAAAGGTAAACAGTAATTAATATTTCCTAATGTTAACAGTTTATAGCAATCCTATAATCAGCCTAATGGATAAACAGCCTGCAAAGTGTAATATTCACATCTTATAGGATTGGAAGTAGGGGATAAAAGATTTATTTAAATTATGAGACTTGAATTTTATTAACATTGTTGCCAAAAGTAGATAAGACACTCATAAGAGAAATCATTGAGCTTTTATCTATTACAGGTTAAAACCACTGTTTCAGAAATGTAATTTTGCAAATCATCTGATACAGTGTGCCCTAGATTATTTTTCCATCCAGGTTTTCAGAAGCATAAAAAATGCAAGATGAAATAAACAGAAATTAATAAAACTATTTTTCATCCATCAGCACAGCATTTAAAATCAGTATCAAAGAAATAAAGCATCAAGTACACAAATTTCTGGTGCACTTTAAAAGGCTACCGGCAGTACCTGTCCATTTATTCTCTTCCTCTTGAAATGTCATTTAAAAATCATAATAATATTAAACATATGATGCTTAAAGAGAACATAAGCTTAATTATATGAAAAAACTCAGCATTTTCTTACTTGCTTTGATATTACAAGGGTCTGACAATCTAGGTCACTGAATACATTTTGATTCCTGTTGCACATAAGCATATAAACAAGTTAAACACTCAATGCTTGATTTCACTTTTTAGCATCACAAGCTTGAGAACATCATTTAGCAGGACACAGTTTTGCATAACTGACAAAACATACTGGCTCCACAGAGATTTAAGCACTTCTAACAAGAAAATATTGTTCAGATATAACACCGTTTGATAGCTAACCAGAGAAGGAAATAAAGTACACTGAAAGTGGAAAAAAAAATGTTGCTAAGAAATTAAATCTCACTTACAACACTGGGAGGCAGCACTGGGCAATGGTTTCTTCTGGACTTCCTCCTGAAAGGAATACTAAAGTAGGAAAAAAAAAAAAAAAGAAGAACAAATAGAACAGTAAGAAAGCACATGGTAGCTTAAAGAAACAGCTTTCAGAGTACAGTATACCACAGATAAGAGAAAATATCCCTGGTAGCCTCGAAGCATTAAATTGTCTCTTCAATATCCATATTCAATCACACTCCCAGAAGTCTCCTCTTTTTTCATGCCAAAACCAAGTGTTAAAAAGTGCACAGCTGCTTAAGGTGAAGTCTGCTTTACTACAAGCACAGGCCCTTATCTCAATTCTGAGACCTCAAATTAGACATCTAAGACACCCGATTCTCCACACCACGATGTCACTGTGACAGGGAGCTCAGACCTGCGTGTGAGCCCATTTACAGTTAGACACTCGAGCAACAGCTTCAGCAGCTCAAAACTCATGTGGGCCTTGCCCAGTCAACAATTACAAACTCCTTTTTAATCAACTGTATATCCAAAGTGAAGAATTTTTCACCTCATTTAATACTAAATTAGGGGACACAGAGATACTTGAATTAGCCAGCTTCAATTTTTCACAAAGCTGTTACAGCATCAAAGCATTCCCTAGGGGAACACCAAGGGTTTTATTTTGTTATTCTCCTCTGTCTCATTTTACACAGAGATACAAGAAAATCAGGACAATGGAGCAAAATAATGAGAACAGTCTTTGCTAGGAAAAAAAAAGGTCAATGACAAAGGAAGTGGTGACCTTAGTAACCTGGCTGCTGCAATTTGTGCAAAATAGGGCCAGCAGACAGGCTCGTCCTGGATTCTGTAAGGATTAATGACCAGTCCTCTACATGGAAGGTGAAACCCTGCAGCCTTCCACTGTGGCTATCATCTGATCTGAGCTATTTAATATGCACATGCGACCCTGAAAGGTGGGTATTAGTCTTACCACCAGCAAACTGTCAACTCACTGAGTTAATCATGATTGTGAAAACAAGAACTGCTGGATCTCGCAGCACTGACTGACTGACCAAGTGGTGAAAGGAAATCCCTTGATGAACAACTTCAGCAGCACAGGACAATAATGGGTTCTGAACTACTATACTCCGAGACCAAATAATTGCAGTAGCTTGTTCTTTTTAAGACAGCCCAAAACCTACCAGCAGTCCCAAAAAGAAAACTGAATATTAAGAGGTTTTAGGAATAAAGCCTGGAAAACATTTTTATGACACCATATAAACTCCAAATGAACCTGCTTCTTGAATACTGGTCTGTACCCATTGTCTTAAACAGAGATATCTCAACTTAATGCAAAGAAAAGGCACAAAGTTATCCTGTACTAAATCTCACTATGCAGACTAGGCCTTTGCAGCCCCAAAGCCATGCAAGAAGGTGAGGTCTGGAAAGCTGAGTGACAGAGTGGATGGACAAGGACCAGTGATGTAGTTTATCCAAATAAGCCTGCCTTCAGCTGGTTTCACAACACAGGGTTTGTTTGCTCAGAGCAAGTAAGATATTTCATGAGGCAAGGCACAATTAAGGTGCTGAACTCCTTTGCTACAGTATAACTGACATGGGTGCCTCCAAAAGGTCACTGACATCCACAGACGAAAAAACCACCACCTGTTGTTAAACACAACGATGAGGTCCCTGGCTCTGGAAGTTCCTGAGCTACAAGTCACTGCAAATTACAGGAATATGCAAGGAAGATATCATCCCGACTGGTTCACTGTCAGACATGGACCAAGATGAACCTTAGGTCAGGCCCTGCACAGGTGTTCTTACATTTTTTCATTTTCTCACTGGTGACAGGGAACATCCATAATAAATTTGAGATCATTAGGTCACAAACATTGAGACTACTCTATATTGTGACAGTGTTTGATAAAAGCATGCAGATGGATGGCACTGGAGGAAAGGCCAGCCTCACAAAGCTCAGGACATCTCTCAGCAAGCATCAGTTCAGTAGAGCACTAGAGGGCACCTCTGCCCCGCTGAAGTACCTGGGCCAGACTGCTGAGAGTCCACTGAGCAGGGAGGCACCACATCAGGATGACTGAAAGGCCAAACCACAGACTGAGAACCAGGAGGTCCTCCAACTTCTAGGAAAGCAGGAGAGGTTGAACTGAAGCAGTTATGGTTTTATCCACGCAAATATTGGTCTGTCCTCAACTGAAAAGAAAACCTGCCTTATTTTTCTGCATCTGCACAGTAAACCAAATGACTCAAATAAGGAGTGGAAAAGAACAGATGAACAATCCCAGAACAAAAGCCTACTAAAGACACCTGCAGAACGATTTGCAAGTTCTCTTGCTACAGAAAGAGACCTGTAAGAGTTCAAGAAAGCACCATGTTCCTACTCAAATTATGTGGACATCAACACATAAGGGTTTGTTTTTTTAAAAAACTACACTTCTGGTACAGGCATTAATATGTCAAATCTTATTTTGCAAGCTGTATGAACTGTACAGAAAAGTTTTAATCATGCAACTATTCTAATCTTGCAAAAATAACACCAGTTTATAGCTGTTTAGGCAAGTACGCACTAGGTAAAACTGGAAACCAAAGCCATGGCTGGCATGTATTATAATACAAGATTCATAAACTAAGCCATTAGCAACTGGATTAGGAAAAAAGCTAACAGCACCTAGAGTCCTCAGTTACAACAAAGATTCAGTACCTTGCACTGTCTTCTTCCCAGAAGCGGCTAACTGCAAAAATGTCCTTTTTGACTTAATTTCACAAATGAAGAGAATTTACCACACCTTGTCAAAAACAGTTTCTCTCTCTCGTGAAGTAAAGCATGATACTGCCTTTCCTCTGATTGTATGCATATCAACAGAACAGCTCTCACTATTCAAGCACTTCCAGCATGCAGAAGACTTTACATAAACAGTAAACTTCAGAAAACAGTTCTGTAAACAGTTCATGGAATACCTGTAAATGACCAACATTTACTAGTTACCTTAATCACAGGGATCAAATACAATGAGCAAAAGCAAGTTATAAGGCATTCAGGGCTACATTAATCTTTCAATTTAAATATTTACCTCATCATTTCCCGGTGAATTTATTTGTTCCAATTTTCTTGTCCAGTATCTGGCCTCTTCTTCAGGGATATCTATACCAAAAGAGTAAGTCACACCACCTTATTCACTAGGCAAATTTGCATTTATCACCAGTAGCATTAAAACAGGGAGAGCATTCCAAGATTACACCACAAAAAACCAAACTTAATTTTGAAGCAATAGAACTGTCTTATTTTAGCACTCAGATGGAAAACAAACATTGTAAATAATAACATGTTTCAAGGGCTTATATTACTTTCATGTTTAAAGCTGATTAACCAAATGCACAGTGCACAAGGGTAGAAAAGAGTAAGACAGACCACTTCCAATTTAATTCAAGTATTAGTTTTATGAAGAGACATTTTGCAGTTATAATAATGCTCTTGCTATATGCTTGATAACACAAAGGAAGGTTCAGAACCTCTTCTGGAGGCTTTTATAACCTTAAAAGAAAAAGGGTCCTTTTGAATAGCACATCTTACTTATGTACCTGGCACAACACAAATCAAGTACGAAAAAAGAAGTAGTCTCTTATTTTCCTTTGCAGGCAATAAGCCAAATATTTTGAGGTAATGAACAGGGCTATAGGCAGTCATAGTCACACAAAAGCACACTTCTATTTTTACACCACACTGCAACATAATTGTGAAATCAATCACAACTATCCTTTTAACTTCTACAAGATTTACCTAGTTGATGACTGACAGCAAATATCAAGCATTATCACATTTTGTTAACCATTTTCTATTTCACATTTTGAAGTAATAGTGTCCTATATATAGTGCCCTAATGGTTTGAAGGGAGACTTCTGCCACTCAAAATTTCATCTCTCAAACTCCTGTGGAGAGCTTAACACAAAGCAAGTTAGGTACAAACTATGGTTAAGGAACAAAGCAAGAGGTGAAGGGAACCAAGGGAAATAACCCACTGAAAGAAAAACCATCAATCAGGCTCTCAAACCAGAAGAATTAGATAAATTATTTAGGGATAAAGGGCGTAAAATAATTGAAAAGAGGAGAAAAAGCTTTTCTTTTTTTTTTTTTGTAGCCACTCAATATCCCAGTGACTGTAGAGTTGTTGGTTGGTCTTGCTTCCAGAAAGGGGCAGTGACTTCTGAAATCTGGCTATTTGTGGCCAAAACTGCACCAACACAAACTTCACAGCATGCACAGTAAGGAAGTGGCACAGGTGGTGACTGCTCCAGCTTGACAGCACCAACCCTGCAAGACTCACCATCGCAAACACTGACAAATGAGCACAAGTGTTAATACAAGTTCAGCTCGTTTTTCCATCTCTCATAACTCTTTTACACTCTCAGGAGCCAAGAAGTTTACACCTAAGAAGACTGTTTTCCTGCAATGCCCTGTACCCCATGAACCCAGCCACAATGCTATACTAAACTATGTGTTGGCAAGAACGGGAGAAGTAGGCTGGAACGATCTCCTGAAGAAAAGGTGGTTCTAAAAGTTACATCCACTCTTCCTCCTAAGAGAAACAAGAACAAGATTTATTTGCAGGCGAGCATTCCATTGGGACCCAGGATACTTTCAGAAAGCAGCATGTCTTGCTTTCTTCTCACACTTAAAGGGGATATCTGTCCTATGTGTGTCCTCTCTCAGCCCATCAATTGTTGTCTTAGGAAGCTAGTGGTCATCTGGAGATGGTAGTGACCAGTGTACTAGAACATGAACCATTTTCAACAAGAATAAAGAGCATGCCACATGTTGTGTCATTTGAAGTTTCCGAAGTAGGTTTCTGCTTGGACTACAAAGTAATGTCTGCACCTTTGTAAGAGAAATATCTTTCTATGTTTTTGCAACTGGTCCCAGCCAGACCAGTGCGATAAAAACAGGCCCCACTTGAGAAAGTTTTAAGGAACTGGAAACTTGGTACTTGGCTCTAGAAAATCTGCATAAAGTAGGAAAAAGAAAATTTATTTCTCCTTGGTTGAAGGGAAGCCAGGAAAAAAATTTATTTTAACTATAATACACACAGCCAGTTGCTCTTTCTGGTTAACAGTGCATTGCTTTACTGTTATATGCTATTAGAAAACAAGGTAAGAGAAACATGAGACAGCCTTCAACAATTACAGGAGTTGTAGAAAAGCACACATGCTTTTGATCATCAGGGCTGTGGATCACAGCTGCACAGATTTATTAGATAAGTGCCACACAAATTAGAGATGATGGTCAAAGGAAATCTGGACAGAACTGATCTATAAAGAGGCCATCAGTCAAGTGAAGGGCTACTGGCATTCAACCTGATGGATTTTATGAGACAAGTGCCAACAAAGACCTGAGGCAAACCAAACTTTAAAACAAAGCCTATGGAATTCTATCTTTGAAAGCTATTGCTTCTCTGAAAGATGAAGAAAAACTCATGGTCTGGGGACTAAAGGTCAGAGTCAAAATTATTTCGCTCTGGAGCTTGAGGTCAAGACCAAAGAGATCTAAGACAGATGAGGCAATGGATTACCACCAACACTGCAGGAACTGCAGTTGTCTTGGCATAGGCTTCAATGCTTTCCCATAGATTATGGTTTAGCAGCATGTCTCAGCATCAAGGAGAACCATGTGTCTCTTGGGATTTGTTTTTCCCACCTTGTGTTCAAGGTGCCCATTTCATAAAAGGAGGTATGAAATTTTTGGTGCCGGACTGCTGCTTTTCTATTGAAACAGCTTCTTATGCAAGTCAGAGATAAAAATCTGCTACTGTCTAGAAACTGGTGGCTTTAAAGACAACTCAAGCTTAGAGAAACCCTTGTCATCAATATTATTGGCAGGAGAGCTACTGCACAGCAAACTTTAAACATGGAGCAACCAGTCTATGAACTTCAGTTAGCCTACCTGCTCAGAAGAGTAAATGCACAATGAGAAAGATTTCTTATTTTTTTGAGGAAGCAGTTTATAACTATTTTTAAGTTTCATCATCCACTTGTGTCTTGCCTCAGGCAGCTGCTTTGCTGAAACTGGTTATTTGGAATGTAGAGAATGGAAATCTCTAGTGCAGAGGTCACAGACTGGCTGCTCATGAGGCCACGTCCACTGGAGAGGTCCTACATCATGCTGAGCTATGATTACAAGTCCAAGTTACTTCACTACATCAAGATAAAAAGCTGTACTTGTCCAAACAGAGGTCGTCTCATGCCAGCTCAGGACATCATTGACATCATCCTTGGTAAACAAGAGGAGCAAGGCCATACGTCAGTGAAACAGAACTGTTAAACAAGAACAGAGAGGAGAGAGGCAGATATCTTCACTAACTTTTCAGGTTTCTTAATTCGATAAAAAACATGGAAAGGTTGCCAGATCTATTGTCCTTGCTTCTACTGGAAGCTGAACCCCATCTTCTCCTGGTGTCAGGGTGCAGTAAGGTCTGTTTGCCCACGAAGGGAAGGCTGGCAAGAGAGATCTCGTGGCTGTCAGGGCTGGGGACATGCCAGCAAATGCCTTGTCCTGCAGCACCTGAGCAAGATGAGCAGGGCAGGTGCAGAGATCATGGCCAAGTTCAACCAAGGGCTCAGATCAGCAGGAATGTCCTTGATGACAAAACAGGTCCAAGGTCAAGCCAGGAGGTCAGTCCATATCTGGGCCTGGATCTATGAGGTCCATAAGCAGGCACAGACATGGTTATGGCTGTGGTGGAGGATCAGTAGCTCCTGCAGCACTGCTCAGAAGTGAGAGTTACAGGCTGAGCTGAAGTGGGAATCCTGGCCCACGAGCAGGTGAGGCTGCTCAGAGCAATTAAGACTTATTGGTGCATGCAGGGCTGTGACACCTGGATACACTGCACCATCACCGAGATGGGGACAAAGCAGTACAGGGACTTACCAGACTGAGGAAGGAATTAGAGGTGAGTTTGCTACATCTATACAGACCACTTTACTCACAGAAAGACCCAAACACTACAGTATTCTCAGTTAAGAGATCTCTAGCTTGGCAATAATCAGGGGTTTCAGCCCTAAAGCTTTTCTTCATGTGAGGCTTGGTTGTCCTTGCTCTACTCCTTGCATGTCACCCTGTGCCACCTGAATCTTTTTCCAGGTAGCAAGTCCTTGGCTGGGGCATATCCCAGGTCGGCATGAGCAAGAACAAGTGCTGGAAATAAAATTTACACAGTCTCTCTTCCCACTTTCCTACAAGCCTTGGCTTCCTCTCTTCCCAGCCCAAATTTCTTCCTTTTCCAGAGGTACAGGAATCTTCACAAATTCTCACTGAAATAAATTTGCAGAGCTAGCATTCCTCTTTCTGTGCAGTATCCAAGGCAATAAAACAACAAAGCACATTGACTCCACCTCATGGCCGAACTCAGATCAGCATGTTCCCAGTCTGGGGATGGTGAGAACACTAAAAGCATTTTCAGTCCAAATATCTACTGGAAAAAGCCTGGCAGTGAACCAAACGGCAATAGTTTGGGAGCCAAAAGCATTTTTGAGTACTTCATCCTGTGAAAGACTTGCACAAAGCCCATGCACTTCTAAAACAGAAGGACAGATCTTTTAAACAGCACAATTTTACACTTGATAAACAGCACCTTGCAAAGTCTGTGCCAGTACACATTCAATACATCAAAAAAATAAGGCCAAGACCTCTCTACCAGCAAATTTTCTAAACCAACCAAGAAAAAAAAGCTGTCTCCCTTCCTTGAAACATCTGACTTGTTCCTGAGAAGAAATAAACGATCAGTGGAGAGAGCTGCTCCAGCATGTCTTCATTAATGACTGCTTCCTCCCATCAAGAAGGCAGTTTATTCCCATTTTTAAAATACTACCAAGCATAAAAATGCTTTGCGCCCTTGGGGTTAGTATCAACTCTTACTCTCACCAGCACTTGACATTTCAAATGCTCACGCTTTGCTGAACTGTTATAGAAGAGGATTTTCAGTCGTTTTGTTTCTGCAAGATTGAACATTAAAGAACACGGGGCTGGCAGAGAATGTTAGATGACAGTCTGGTCCCCAGCACCACAGTCCAGTCCCCAGCACCACAGTCCTTCATGAACAGAAGCCCATGGCAGAAGGGCCCACAGATCTGGCCACTCCCCTATATATCACAAGCTGATGTCACACTAACAACACGACTGAACACTAAGCAAGAGCTACATCTGCAACATGCAATGGGACACAGAGGATATGTCAAGTCCACCATAGTTGTTTTTTGTCCCATTAGAAAGCTGAGTGTTAATAAAGTTTAACTCCTGGATGACCTCAGGAAAGGTTGTATCACCAGAAGCAGAAAACAGAACTCTCACAACCCTCTCGGGAAATTGCTTTCCAACTCCAAACCTAGTAAACACTTTAAAACAACCTTGTATGAAAAAGAAAAAAATCTCCCAGTTGCCTTCCTCATGTGTTACCCCTAGCAGCATCAGCATTTATTTCAGTTTTAGCTGTTGCTAGTCTCCAGAGTAACAGGAAAAAACATACCAGGGAGAAAGAATCCTGAACACATCAGGTAGAGACAGAAGCAGCAAACTAATCCGGGATAAATATAGTGCAAACAACAAACCAGTTTCTAAACCTGTTGCAAATGCAATCATGTTTTACACCAAGGAACTGAGCTTTTCTGGTTTTCGAATTTGTCTGTTCTCTCTTACAACCCCTTAAAAACTTCAAGCTCCACCTAAATACAATGAAACATTATAAACACACAGAGTAAACAGGGGTACTGCATCCACATGCATCATCTAACCTAAATGAAACACAGCAGCCAGAAATGATTAAAAAAGCACAGAAGCAGAGCCAAACAGAAGAAAGCACTATTTTGTTAAAGATGCTACTCCAGACAGCTGTATTTTACCAGGCATGGAAAGCAGCACAAGCTGTACATGTGCACATATACTGCTCCAGTTCTGGTGTGTAATAGCCAGCAGATCTTCACCTGGGAAATAAAATGTGATACACCATGTTCCTAAATGTCACTGCAAACATGCTGTTATTAAAAATTACCTCTACAGCAACAGAGCTGCTGACTCAATAACTTCCACAGCAGATCAATGATCCATTTAGTTCTCTGTGTAGGTTTAAAGCAGCAGTTCCCAGCTCATATGACAACACAGTCTTAACGTGGGGAGTCCATACTGCTCCTCTCCACTTAGAGGGAAACTGACCTGCAAATCCATCAGGAGAGATGCAAAGGCAGTGCTGTGAGCTGAGCAACCTCCATGCATCTCTCCAAGTACCTCAAAGGGCAGAGAGATGGAGCCTAATCCACTGTGCAGGGTCCTTCTCTATCCTGGAGGTGATGGCAGGAGATACTCAGCTATGCTGTGAAGGGAAGCACCGCTGTTGAAGGTGATATGGGTAGGTGCTATCTTCTAGAGGACCACCCCAGGACTACCCCACACTCCTGGTGCCTACTGCATTTCAACCTGCTTCTGCCCTTGCCATGGCAGGACGGTCTGAAAATGGAGGTGATGCAAGAAAACCCGCAGCACTCTTCAAGTGACGAGCAACAGAATCCTTTAAAGAGCCAACCGATGCACCCATTTTTCCTGGGAATTGTGAAACACTGGACAGGCAGACAACGTTTCAAACTCTAAAATAAAACCTCATCAATACAGCAGTGTGGAGTTCCTGCTATTTCAGTATTTGTCATAGTAAGCAAAGGGGTAAGTAACAGACGTGCTTTAAATTATTGATTGCTGTTAACAAGCTGTTTGTGACTCTTCTCTTTTTATTTAAAGTTTTCAGATTTCTGCATGAAACCCTGCTTTTCAAAATTCTATGTTTTATAGACCATCATATGTTTTAAAACAGTAGTTAAAAATCCCAAAACAAATAAACAAAAAGTCCTGTGTTTTGAGTATACCAATAGGGAGAAAACACAGTATTATCTGAAATATTTTTTATTTTTTAAATCCAGATGCTCTAACACATAATGGTTTATAGCGAGTCTGTTTTTCTACACTTGGGAAAAATTTTTTAAAAAAGTAAAAATGTAATGCAGTCCAAAACACAAATTTCAGAAGAAAGCAAATTCCCTTCCGGATACTTTCTGTATACTCAGGGAGAGATCAGAACTTCATTTTCTTTTAAAGCAGAGACAGTTTACAAGCAACTGTGTCAGAATTAAATTGGATAAGAAGGCAGTGGCTATAAGCCTTACTTTGTTACATGTGCTGTGTTCTCTCCCTCCCAGCAGCCTAAACACTTGCCTGAAGAACCACTACTTCACCTCACAAGGACAACTCAATCTTCCCTCTTCCTTCCTAACAAGCAATTTCAGTAATAAACCTCCCACTGACAGGGTGACCTCCATGAATCACCAGGACATTTTCATGAGGAAGAAGGATGGCTCCAGACCAACGTAAGACAGCTTTGTTGTCAAGACAGCTGAGATGTCAGATAACTTTTCCCCTTTACACACTGGACTGTAGTTAAAAAGGAGTGCCTGTTACACCTATAAAACACTGTGTTCAGCCATGGTGCCAATTGTGCATGCAAAACAACACAGCCAGCTCAGCTCCCAGAGCACAAGATAAAATTTATATTGATTTTAGTGCCACAGGGCCAAAGCCTGTATCCTCCCTCGCACCAGGAAGTGGGGTATGAGACTAAGAGATGACCTAACTTTTTTCCACAACAGACAGCCAATCTTGACAGTTGCTGGCCAAATGCCAACGGGTGCACAAATGCTCCACCAGTGCTTAGAGCATGATGCAAATTGCTCACACCAGCAGGGGCAAGCAACTGGCAGAAAAGGAGAGATGAGCCTTGCAATCACTGACAACTTTGAAGCACTTAAATGCCCACTGCAAAAAAAAAATAATAATAAATAAATCAGGAGCCCCCAAAACATTATCTTTGCTCTTGGTTCCCCGAGTCAGCTAAGAGCTAGAACAAGAAGCTCTGTAAGCCCTGGGGGCACTGTGGTTAAGCCCTTCCTTTGGGATTTTGTTTGCTTGTTTTGTGGGGGTTTTTGTTTCGATTTAAGTAAAACAAAATTTTAGAACAGAACACACACAACTTCACTTAAGGCAGGTTTGCTCTAATTAGTTACTTTCCCATTCTGTACTTTCCAAGCACAATTAATTGCCAGAAAGGCATCTTACAGCACAAAATTACTTATATACTCAGCTAATGATAATGCTCAGGAGCACAAAGCATTAACAATTCACTAACTGAACTGCACACTTCTATCAGGGTTTAAGTGCACCTACCACAAAACAGCTCAACAACACACTTGACCTCTTCCAGACCCAAATTTGTCTAGATACAATGAAGTGAACATTCTCTGCTCAGAAACAAAATGTTTCACTGCACAATCCTGAAATAGCATTAATGGTTTCTTAAACTGCTTCTAGTCTAAACATCCCAGCACTCTGAGACCATAAATTATTTCTTATTTATTCAGATCTTGTTAGAAATAAGCCAAACAAGAAATGAACACCAGCTATTTAATTTGCACTGAACTATTCTGGCTAAACTATGAACAAGCACAACTTGATTATACATCTCAAGTTGCTCCCAAACACCTTCTCTCCACTGACAGCACCCTGAGTAAGTTACTGAAATGCACTCACCAAAAGGTAATTCGAATCTTGTGTCCAGTAAAATTTTATGAGGGGTCGGGTTTTTGGTTCCACAGATTTCATCGTGTTTCATTACAACTTCTGCTTCCAGCGTAGACCACTCCCCAGGACCTTCCTGTGAATCACAAGCCATAGGTGAAGCTTCAGATTTGACAGGTCCATATGCAGTGAGTCTCATACGTTTGCTAAGATAAAATATTCTAGGAAGAGCCTTACAATATTACTGAGTTCTTGTACATTATTTTAGCATCAAATTACATCTATTCAGCACATGCTGGCAATTTTTCTTCCAAATCTCAAAGGCCTTCACCAAGGCAAGAAGCAAACAACTCCTAGCAGAACTGCTGCCTTCTCAGTGAAACTGCAAAGGTACTGCTGGATACGCCCACTCTTTTATGGAAAACAGAAGTTCTCTTCCCTGATCAAATTCAGTAATTTTTTTAATAATGGACCTGAAATTGTAGGTAAAGAAACAAACTTGTCCTGATTAGCTGCAACAACCACCACAACCAGTAGTGAGTGCAGTAACAGGCATTGGCACAGCCCATTTCCTACCTTTTACCACCACCTTCCAACACTGCAACAGGAAACTTGAACAAGGTGTTGCAGACATGCTCTGGGCCTACCTTTAACGTAACACTGTCTGATATCAGGGCACCTTCTGCCTTTGGCAGGAACTTACAGAAATTTGAGCATCAGACTAAGGAGTCAGTCCTTAAGACTTCAGATACTTGTCAACTACGCACTTTCCTTAACAGATTAAGCCCTGTTTTCCGAGTCCGTGTGAGTGAAGTGAGATCAGATATACCTACTTAAGCTCAGTTTTGGAACCACTGTTGGCAGCATCCTTCAGGAAAAAACAACAACAACAACAACACAAACAAAATCAAAGAAACAAAACTAAAACTCCAACGTGATGCTGACAGCCCCCTTCCCACACCCAGCCTGCTTGGCTTTGCAAGTGGAAGCTTTGCTGAGGAGCACAGTCCTGGGCAGCACCAGGCTACACTTGTAACACATTAACTATCGACATGGGAGCTGTCAAAATAAAGCTTCTGTGTCAGCTTAACCTCATCAGATTGGTGAATGGCCTTCAGAGCAATCCACACGGTCCCAACCAGGGTGTCCCAGATCAGTCCTTTGTTCCATACTTCAACAATTAGGCCCAGGTCCAGCCGACTGATCTCACTGCAGGAAAAGAAAAGGCAGCAGAGGTGAGGAAAAATCAGAAGACAATCCAATTCTGCTTTAGGCTCTGTGTCACTAACACAATTAAACCAGTGAACTCTTTCCACGCAGCTGGGTCAAGCTACAGAGTTTCTGGAAATGTGTGGCTGAGGTGGTTCACACTCACACAGGGAACACTAGTTTCTAATGACCAATCTGTCACCGTTGAACAGGAACTAAAAAAAGATCACAAAATAAAACCCTGAACTACCTCATGCATAGACTGACAATTGGGAACACACCTTAACCATGTACAAAGGAGAAGGTGGCATATCTTAATCCAAAACCTAGAGGTGAGCTGCTCTTTGCCATCAGGCACCCCATTTCTAACTCAGCACGTACACCACTCCCTTGGCAACACAGCAACACAAGTGTACACTGGCAGGTCCAAACATGCCTATACTCCTCTGTGTGTGAAGCAGCCACACGACATAAGCAACAGTCCCAAACCCAGCACAGTTGCACCAGCAGCACTACCTGCTGCTCAGGGCTGTATTGCACTGCTTCAGCTCCAGCACCAGCTTCTTCCCCTGCCTGACACTGCAAGGCTTTGAACCGTGCAAATCTCTGGCAGCAAACAGCCAAACACAACAACCAAGTGCCAAGTTCTTGGAAATCCTTATCTGAAGGCTTTAATGAGCATTTCTGCTCTCAGTAAGGAACAGATGCATCTCAAATTCACCTCTACCCAACGCTTCATAGCATTGACCCTGCCTCTTCCATGCTGGTTGTAACTTAAGAACAGTATGATACATTTTACCAGCCTGAATGCTGGTAAAATCCATCAAGTAAGGAACCCTGAGCTGTCTGATAGGCAACACTTATGAAAAAAGGCTAGTGTTCCTACTTCCTTGAGCTCAGGTTTATCCCTAGTCCAACTGCTAAACCCCGAAAATATGTAATCTTGAACACATATTGCCACTGCCCACTACCCGTCTGTCCAAATAAATTCACATTAAGTTTATCAAAGGAATCTAAAAGCACGTTAGTCCCCAATTTTTACAGACTGTCATCATGGCCAAGAAAAGAAACCCAAACAAAAATCAGAACTGTTGCAAATCCCAGCATCTGTTTGAGCTTTCTTACAGAGACTTTTTACAACTTTGGAAGAGGATATTTTACGTACAAGGTTCAAGAGAAACCTTACAGCTACAGCAAAGCATATTAAAGTGCATCTGTTCCTATGTAAGGACACAGGAATTGAGGCCAGGAGTGTCCAAGTACTTGAGTGCCTCGGTTTACATAGTGCAAAATCAAGCTGTTATGCAGGCTTATTATGAGTTTACTGCTAGCACCCTGAAATTGAGCCTCCAGCTCCCCCTCTTTGGATATGGCTACTTAATATGGCCAAGCTAACAACTAGCCACGTGCTAGTGGCTCTGCCCTCTCACTGCTTGACTCTTGGAAGATGCTATTTCTCTGAATGCACAAATGTGTGATAACAGCAGAAACAACTGATTTTCTGCTGGCTAGACTAGTGTGAGGCCAGAAAGGGAAGGAAGAAATACTCTTTTTATTTCAACATACATTGACAGACCAAGACAGTGATCATAAGACACCCAGCAGGCTTCTATGCAGAACTCCACAGGATAGGTCACCAGATAATAAAAAAAAAATATTTCCAGTACAGTGGCTCTGATTGTCTTTGTGTCTCCCTTTCTCCACCTTCTGGTCAGATGCAGAATAGCTTCAAAGAACAAAAGAGCTGAGGTTGGATTTCGTTGTCCCTCCTCCGTTTCCACACGCACACAGAATTTAAATGAAAGACATTTTTAACAACTTCAACGCCAATTCATTCATCACGTTCTAAACAGCAGTTAGCACTTCCACTTGAGAGGTGCTTTCTGCAAATATGCAGTCCTTTTAAAGCTGCTTCAAAATTAGAAGATGTTGCCAGAGAAGACATTAAAGTGCTTTTCTGGCCTGGTAAATAAGCAAATCTCAAACATCCCCAGAGCCCCAAATTCTAAAGTTTTATGTCTCATAAGGAGTTTGGAAGCAAAAACAACACACACAGATAGAAAGCATTTTCTTGGTTGCAGTCTATTCTTCTACTATGCCCCATAAAAAAAAGTAAACACAAATACAGACAATAAAAGCATCTTTCCCTCAGGGAAAAACTACGGTGTTCTAAGGCCTTTTCCAACTTCAGAAAGCGAAGAGACATCCAGTGAATAGCAGTCGTGGGATCTTAGTGTTATACCTCCTGGGACAATTTAATGTACACAGGATCATGCAAAACATGTTCCCTGCCACATGTAGTACTTTTGTTACAAAGAAAGTTAAGAACTCTGCTGTTGCTTTGCTAAAGCAGGAAAGACAAAGGCGAGGTAGTTGAGCTAATATTCTGCTTTGATATTCCCTAGCAACTAATTACAGAGCAACACAATGACCTTACAGCAGGCTAGCTAAGCTGCCAGCTGATACCGGACAGCAGTTCCAGGAGCTGTTTGAGAGGAAGGAGGAGGAGCAACCGTGAGAGCCAACACAAACAAGGGCCATTGTCAAAACACTGGTGAGCAGCCTCCTCTGTAGCGGGCCATGCTTAAAGCTAGTTCCTGCTCACAAGTAGAACACAAATCACAGGAAGAATGAGTTAGTAGTTTGGATATGGGCATGTGATTTGGCAGACAGGCACAATTCCCTGTCCCAACCTTACCCCAGACCTGCATGGTTTACGTCAGTGACAGCACAGCCTCTATCTGACCAGGAACTGCACAGCTCGGAAGATGGTGGTGTTCAGGAGGACACGTGTTTCACAAGATGCCAAAGATTAGGCTCAGACTCTCCACACAGAAGCACATACCTCACGTGCAGCTCCCAAAGCAGTGTCACAAAACAAGGGAGACAGCGGCACAGTTACGATGGCAACACTGCTGGCCCAGGTGAACTTCTCAGCCAGGGGCAGAGCTTTTGGCAGAACACCAATTGCTAATGGACAGTAAAAATACTTACAAAAATCCCAGGTGAATCTCTTGCTATGGATGCTATGCATACACCTCAGGCCTAGTGAAAAACAGCAGCACTTCGATTCCACAAAATAAGCACAGCATCATTCCCCCTGCAATAGCAGTGTCCAGGCCAAGTTCACAGAAAATAATTTGGAGACCAGGATTTAGTAAATCTAGTTCACTTTGTCTTACAAAACTATAGGAAACAGAAGCACATGCAATATATCAATTCATATCCATTCAAGTAATTTATACACCTGCATGAAAACCACCATTCTAAAAGATACTGGGAAACCCTGGATATCTGTCAGAACTATGAGGACCAGAGCAAATCCTAGGTGCCAACTGCACCAGAAAACCTGGGAGAGCTGGAACTGATTCTGGTGCTTATGGCAGGGACTGGCAGACGCTCAAGCTGCCAGTGGGTAGCTGGAAAATTAATTCATGGGAACCGGACCAATGGCAGAAAACATCAACACACAAGAGCAGCTCCACACTGAGATGAGGCTCTGAGTGCGCTAACGACAGCCTTTAAAACTGCCCTGACCTGCCACCTCAGTAGCTGCCACCCATATCCCTCTTCCTATGGCCCAGGATCTCCATCTAGGCTCAGCTAGAGGCCTTCAATCCTTGCTTAAGCTACTTTGTAGGTGTGTGTGGTGGGCTGATCCTGGCTGGACACTAGGTGCCCACCAAAAGCCACTCCTATCACTCCTCCTAGGCTGAACAGGGAAGAGGAAATGTAACAAAAGGCACACGGGTCAAAGGAAGGACAGGGAAAGATCGTTCACCAAATACTGGCAAAGGCAAAACAGACTCAACTTGGGGAATCATTTTAGTTTTATTACAAATCAAAATCAGAGTAGGATAATAAGTGAAAACAATCTTCCCCCCCGCCCCTCCCTTTTTCCCTAGCTCAGCTTCACTCCTGCTTTCTCCATCTCCTCCCTCCCAGCAGTACAGGGGGATAGGGAATGGGGGTTGTAGTCAGTTTATCACACATTGGCTCTGCCACTCCTTCCTCCTCAAGGGGAGGACTCCTCACACCATTCCCCTGCTCCAGCATGGGGTCTCTCCCATGGGAGATGGGCCTCCATGAACTTCTCCAATGCAAGGCCTTCCCACAGCCTGCAGTTCTTCATTAACTGCTCCAGCATGGGTCCACCACAGGGCCACAGCAAACCTGCTCCAGCATGGGCTCCTCTCTGCACGGGGCCACAGGTCCTGCCAGTAGCCTGCTCTAGCATGGGCCTCCCATGGAGTCACAGCCTCCTTTGGGCATTCACCTACTCTGGCATGTGGTCCTCCATGGGCTGCAGGTGACTATTTGCTCCACCATTAACCTCCGTGGGTTGCAGGGGGACAGCCTGCCTCACTATGGTCTTCACCATGGGCTGCAGGGGAACCTCAGCTTCAGTGCTTGAAGCACCTCCTCCCTCTCCTTCTTCACTGACCTTGGTCTCTGCAGAGTTGTCTCTCTCCCATATTCTCACTCTCTCTCCAGCTGCAATTGCTGTTGTGCAGCAACTTTTTCACCTTCTTAAATACATTATCCCAGAGGTACTACCACCATCGCTGATGGCCTCAGCCTTGGCCAATGGCAGGTCCATTTTTGAGCTGGCTGGCAGTGGTTCTATCAGATACAGAGGAAGCTCTCAGGAGCTTCTCACAGAAGCCATCCCTGTAGTTCCACCGCTGTGAAATCCTTGCCACACAAATCAAATAGAGCCTGTTCATCTCCAGCTTAACAATGCAGCAGGTGCCCATGCCTGGCCACAGACCACATCAATCCAGACCCAACCCACAGCCTGACTTCCCAGCTCAGTCTCAGACTTGCCTCTTCACTATGGACTTGACTGGCAATTGGTGGACTATGTCCAACTCTGATTATGGTTACAGAATCACAGGATTATAGCGGTTTGAAAGGGACGTCTGAAGATCATCTAGTCCAACCTGCTGCTAGAGCAGGATCACCTACAGTATATCACACACAAATGCGTCCAGGTGGGTTTTGAATGTCTCCAGAAAAGGAGACTTCAGAACCTGTCCGGGCAGCCTGTTCCAGTTCTGTTACCCTCAGAGTAATGAAGTTTTTCCCAATGTTTAGTTTGAACCTTTGTTTGTGTTCCAGTTTATGCCCACAGCCCATTGTCCTATCACCGGACACCACTGAAAAGAGTCTGGTCCCTTCCTCCTGACACCCACCCCTGACATATTTATAAGCATTGATGAGATCCTGGGTCTGTTCAGCCTGGAGAAGAGGAGACTGAGTGGGGATCTCAGCCTTTCCTCACAGGGCAGATGCTCTATTCCTCTAATCATCTTAGTGGCCCTGCACTGGGCTCTCTCCAATAGTTCCTTATCCTTCATGAACTGGAAAGTCCAGAATTGGACATAGTATTCCAGATGTGGCCTTACCAGTGTGCAGTAGAGGGGGAGGAAAACCTTCCTTCGAACTGCTGGCCACACTCTTCTTAATGCATCCCAGGATGCCAATGGCCTTCTTGGCCATGGTCAGTCTGTTGCCTACCAGGACTCCCAGGTCCCTCTCCTCAGAGCTGCTCTCCAGCAGGTCAGCCCCCAACCTGTACTGATACAAGGGGCTGTTCCTCACCAGATGCAGTACTTTACATTTTCATTAAGCTTCTCTCTGCCCAGCTCTCCAGCCTGTCCATGTCATGCTGGATGGCAGCCCAGCCTTCTGCTGTGTCAGCCACTTCTCCCAGTTTTGTGCCAGCAGCAAACTTGCTAATGGTGCACTCTGCCCCTTCATCCAGGTCATTGATGAATATATTGAACAGGGCTGAACCCCATACAGACCCCTGGGCAACACCACTAAACATGGGCCTCCAAGTAGACTCTGCCCCATCTACCACAGCTCTGAGCTCTGTCCTTCAGCCAGATCCCAATCCACCTCACTGCCCTATCATCCAATCCACACTTCCTAAGTTTGGCTGTGAGGATGTCATGAGAGACAGTGTTGAAAGCCTTGCTGAAGTGAAGGTAGAACACATGCCTGACAGACACAACCCTGAGCTTGACTTGCTAACTGGCACTCCCAGCTTGATCTCAGACTCGCCTCATTACCATGACTTGTCAGATGACCTGACCTCTCGATAGACACCAGCCTGATCCATAGGCCTCCCAACTTGCACTGCTCAGGCACTGTGAGACTGGGGCCTGGCTGAGGAGGACCCTGCCCTACCAGCTCTACCACTCTCTGCTTCTGGCTCCCTGTCCCTACAACAGCAGCCAGCCCTCACTGCACCCTGACACACAGGTCTACAAACAGGAATCCAGGCAACCTGGTACTATTAAAGGACACAGGCTACTCCAGCCAGTCTGTGACACCAGCAGAGACAATCTTCCAACACACACCTCCTTCAGCACAGGTCAGTGTGTACAACAGAAACTCAAATTATTTGGGTTGTCACCAGTCTCATGCATTTCACCTACTTTTAAGTATTCCAATTTATACAACACCAACAGCAACTCCATATAAACACCAGTGGTGTGGAAGGACACAACAAGAAACACCTCATTGCTGCACAACACTGTACTTACAACATAAAGTCCTGTTCCCAGCAGGGTTGGTCACCTCGCACAGCTACTGTCGTGCTCTTCACATTTTGAACCTTCAAGGTCACATATGTATTGAATTTATCTGGGGAACAAGAGGCAAAAAGTTATCTTCTTCAGTACAGCCTTTCATCACACAAGGGTTAACATTTCAAAGTTTTCAGTTTATATCTTGCACCCCAGGAGGGAGCCAAAGCAAAAAGCCCATTTGGAAAGACATCACTGGGTTAAGGAGCCAAATGTTCAAGACATTTTTCACCTGCAATCAAATCTTAATTCACAGGTTTTTAGGAATTCACGAACAAACAAAAACAGGCAACTAAGCACTTGCAATAAGTCAGGGACAAAGAAAGAGTGTGAAATCCTGAAGAACACAGACACTCTGTAAGATGTTGCTTACTGGAAAGCAGATTAGAGGAAGAGAAGACAGCCTGAAGGAACAGGGCCCACCATGCAGCGTAAAAGACAAACTTACAAAACATACAAGCAAGAGGCAATTGGGTTGATCACATTATCTCTTCCCTTCTGATCCAACTGCTTTCCTAGTTCCAACCTGGTTTTCCACCCACAAGTACACAAAGAACCAGATCAGGTGGGGACAGAAATAAAACAGCAATTTTCACTAAATGAGCTAAAACTGATCTGCATTGCATAAGCCAGCTAAACAAAAACAACCACATTACACTGACATTTGATAAGACAGGCTTTGTTAAGATGTTTTGCTTTTTATATAAGTCTGAAAAAAAAAGCCTGGAATGACTTTTTCCTAGTTGCTGCTATCTCTTTGCTAATAAAACCAAAGGTAGCCAAGGACAGACACATACAAAGTTTTAATATTAGCATCTGAAAATGAACAAACTCCCTTCTAAGGGGAGCTACCACCTCAGACCTGTCTATCAGTTTCATCAAGTCTGGAACAAGACAAATGCTAAGTAGCTAGAAAGCAGTGTACGTATTTTAATACTTCAGTGTTCTGCTGCATTTATTGCCAGCAGAAGTTGGATCATGGTCCATTTTAATACTGCCAAAATGTGTATGCATCCTTGCTGTGGGCTACTACAGTATGTCCCAGCATTCAGCTTCAAATATCCTAACAGAAAGGGAGGAAAGGGAAACTAAATGATCCAGAAGTTCAGGAAGAAGTGGAGAAGTCAGATTCCCTCATACTCAAGTTCCACCACTTGAATTCTCCAGGGACATCGGGCTTGTTAGTAAAACCATATACTTCAGTTGAGTCAAATCTGTATTACTGGACAAATACATTGCAGCCATGAGCAGGCTTCTTGATTACAGAGAGAGTAAAACACACTTAAACTCCCTTCCAGACTGGGTACTCAAACCTTCCTTCCCTGGTAATTCAAGATTGATGCACACACAGATTTTGACCTGGCACAGAGTATGGACAAGGAGACCTTGGGAAATTTCAGCTATAACCTGAGGATGGCTGTATGAAGAGAATAAAGCTGAACAACTAAGTCATGAAAACAGATATGTTATTGCTCCAGCTCTAAATACTTCACTAGGTATTATTCCAGAAGAAAACTGCTTATTCTTTTGTAAACTGTGCTAAGGAATTCCTTGCTAGCTACTGAACCACTGTGAAACAGTTACCTAGACTATAAATTGAGTGTCACCAGCTCTGTTTATATTTTACTGTGCAGACACAAAACCTGGCAGATGGGATTTCAATCCCAAGCACAGTCATTATGGAATGCCACATAACACTATGAATCACTTCTGTGGTACCATCCAGCAACAACAATCAGGATCAAGGAGGCACTGAACTCATACAGACACACACCAGTTCTGCTCGGTGAACATTTTCAGATCCTATTTTTAACAGTGACAGAGAAATGATGAGAGAAAAGGACAGTGTGGAGTTGAAAGTGGTGACAGTAGAGGAACATCCTTCCTCATCCATCATCTGTTCAGGTCAGGTAAGCAAGTAGAAGTTTCTCAGCACTATCACACCAGGTCACACCCTCAAGCCTTCTACTAACTCAGGCTGCCTGGACTTTAGGGGCAGCTTTTGTCACTTCTAAGAAGAACATGCAAGAGCATAGAGGAGGTAGATGAAAACTAGAGAGAGGAGCATGAGCCAGGAGTGAGAGAGCAGGTGTCACCATTGCTGCAAACAAGCAGCAGAGAATGGCTTACCTGGTGGTCCTTGGAGTTTAGCTTTTTTTACTGTAAAGAGAAAAAAAATAAAGAAAAAAAAAAGCTATTAGTGATTTTGTTCTGCTACAGTTTCATTTGAGTCAAAGCATCACAAAGCTGTAAATCCTTATTCATTCCAACAGCTTAGCAGACTTGGAGGCAAAACCTCTTCTGTATTCTGTATCCCTCTCTAAATCAATGCATTTTAAAAAAAAATAATCACAGGTTTAATAATGAGGAAGCAACATGATATGGCTAATGAAAAGAGATTTCAAAACCAGTCCTTTGCAACAAGAGCTTATTGCTGCTTAGCAAGATGTTATTTCAAACCACCTCAGTGACAAAGTTACAGACACTTTAGAAGAAATAAAGATTTATTTAAAAACAAAGAATCTCTCCTCAACAGTGCAGAGGAGACTTTCAACCACAAGTGGAAAATAATCAAGCCTGAATAATAGATCTATAGTATATCTGTAAATCAGACTAACCAGCTACAACAAACAAGCAGCAGACTAAACTCGAATGTCACTTTTCCAAGCTCTCCTCTGCTAATTTAATTCCAAGAGAGTACTTATCAAAAACAATGGTTAGAACATAAAACAGCACTGGCTCTTATCTCACCCGATGGAAAAGATCGATGTCTACCTTGGGGAGATTACGTTGACATTTCTTTTTGGCAAGCTCATATCCTCACTGGTATTAAGTAGAAGCATTAACAGAAGAAATATTTAGGCTTCAGCTAGTTTTCCCAGTGGAAAACTAACACTAGGGAGAAAACACGTTTAGGAAGCAAGATACACCTGAGAGCAAAAAGCTTTGAAAACTGGCATACTGAAGTTACCTCCAGAAACAGGGCACCCAACAGTTACTAAAGGCTCACAGATCCTGACTTCCAAGATAAATGTTCTAGAAAAGAACACTAAAAATTAAAATAAAATAATAAAATTCCTTACACAGCTACATGCACAGAGATGCAATGCAGTGTGATGCCAGAGGCATCTCAAACAGAAGTTCGAAGAGCTGTAGCTTTTACCTACTCTGCCACGGCCCAAGAACGTTTAGGTCCAAAATAAATAAAAGTTTCATTTTCTCACAGGTTCAGGGCCTGTGAGAAATGCCTGAAGCATTCCTGATGCTAAATGTAATGACGCAAGCAAAACATGCAATGTTGAGGACGACGAGTGTTCCTGCTGACTGGAGATGCAGATTCCTTTTTAATTTCCAATCAGTTTGTTCAATCACTGAGAAACAGGCAGAGCAATCTATCCACTTTCTAGGTGCCTTTGGATTCCACATAAAAGCAGGCATTTTGTGGAATACTGCCCTGGAGCAGGCAGACATCAGCCCATCGCTGACCCCTCCCCTCAAACCCCCCTTTGTTAAGAGGCAGGAGACAAAGAAACAAGTGCGTGTGCTTGAGGGAAGGAAGAGGAGTAGGAGAGCAGGGAATGCACAGTGGGCTTCAGCTGGTCTCTCTCCCTGTTCACAACAAGCACCACTGCTGTTAGCAGGGAAGCAGAGGCAGCCCCAGTGTGGAAATCTGGTATTATCTGTCAAAAAAAGCAGTCAGAGTGAGCCAGTGACACCTAGACACAGAGAAGAGACACTGTCTCCACATCAAAAGATATGCAAACTAAGAGGCAGACACCGTCTGTACACTGCGGTCTCAACCTCTAAATATTAAGAGGTTAATTTGATGAAAAGCAGCAAACCCTGCTGAAAAGACTGCCCATGTGAGGCTGTGAGCCCTGGGACAGCCCTTGCTGAGTCAACAGGGATATCCTGGGGCAGCAGCAAAGCTAAATGAAGATCACAAACCTTCTACAGACCCACATAACAAACTGGGAGCCTTGCATTTTTAGTATCTACCAGGAAAGAACCCCATGGCCCTAGACAACCCATATGTAATAAATTACACCTGTGGTTGCCAGAAGGAGAGCTTTTTTATAAGAGCTGGATCACAAACCCAGGAGTCCCACCTCACCAGTAACTTTTTTACTCTACCTGTAAGTTTACACAGCATGTCCACAGAGTTCCCATGGAAAGTGACTTGGACATATCCTTATTTTGTTAGCCCAAAGGAAAGCACTTCTCATAGGTGTGTAAAAATAACAGCAAAGGTGCAGCACCCACATCATCTCAGGATGAGGACTGGCTATGAGACCACAGGGTTCCCCAAACCAAGAGGAGGCTGGAAAGACCCACAAGATGCTGCCAAGGCTCGGCCTGTTTGTCAGGCCAGGGAATTCCCAGGCTGGCTGCAATGCACAGAACAGCACGCTCCATGCCACTGCCTTGGAGTGACACAATGAGGTTAGCTTCCCAGAGGAAACTTTTGTACCCACACCTGGTCCTTTTGTCTCCTTACAGCTCCAGTAGGCCTAGTGCTCAAGAAAGGACACAAAGGAGTGATCAAGTCCTGAAAAAGCCTGATGCATCAAGAGTTAATTACTCACAGTGCTGCAACAAAGGCTGAGTAGGTCAGTTAGCTGAAATCTAGCCACATGAAGCAGTAGATATAATTAAATAAAACCTGTATCACAAAAAGAAAACCCTTCCTTAGAGCATGTAGCAACACCAAGTTTTACACATACAGTTGCTTCCGTATTGACAGGAAGTAAAAACCTGAAGACAAAGGTGTAGGTGAGAGATTTCTTGACTCACTCCCATTCATCCCACAGGCACTTATGGGCTCTGGGGAAGCCAAATTTTTAAACTACCTGGAGATGTTAAATTCCATTCAGCTTCACATGACTTCTTTCAGCAAACTGGGTAGCACAAGAAGTTCACCCATTCTGAGACAGAAGACTGACTATGCTGAACAGCAATCCTAGTGCAACACTGTATTGGAAGGACAGAGGGAGTGGATGAAATTATACAAAATTAGAAAGTAAAATGAGAACTAGAGCTTTGCACCGCCATGTGTGAGCACTGATACAAATGCACACATATGCACCTGCTCTCACACTGTGCAACAAGGATTCATTTAATCACTAAGAAAGACACGGACATATGAAGACCCAGCTATTGCACCGCAGCTTGACGAGCTATTAGAAAGCACAAGGGTTGCACTGAAATAACCAGATGCAGATTAGACAAATACCAAAGCAATGATAATTGATGTAAACATTCAATTTACCCAGAGACTGTTTTCCTCTGAGAATCCCTCACAATTTTGTTTTACTCTAAATAAAGAGACAAAAAAACAAGTTGAAGTGTTGCCTATAATTTAAAAAAAGGAAAAAAAAAAAAAAGCTACAACAGGATTCCAGATGCTCTACAACTGTCAGTTACAAAAGGCTGGATAGTCAGACTCCTAAAGAGAAAGGAAAATACATAGTACAGACTGGAAAAAAAAAAAAAAGTCCAGAATCATTGTGGGATAGTGGGGGGCAGGGAAGGGGAACATGTATCAGTGTATCCTTAAATTCAGTTCTGTAGAGAAACTCTTGCTATCAACTTATTTTTCAATCAGTCTGAAGGCAATTTTTTTCCTTACTAGGTGCCCTATACATCAGCCAGAGAATTTAAAATCAAGGATGCCAAAATTACTATGAGGTTCAGACAGCACACTGCTCAGAGCTCCTCAGCAGGAACACACTCGTGTTCAGTTAAAGGGAAGCTGGGTGTTCTGAACATCTGCAGACTTGAGATCACCTTTAACATCTACTTGCAAACCAGAGGGACGCAGACCCAGGGAGTGCCTGAGCAGATGGCCAAAAGATTACATCCTAACTAAATCCAGCACACGACTTAGGAGCTGGCCACTCGACACACTACAACAAATTCTAAGTCGTTATGTGGAGGCCGATAAAGTGCCATGGAAGGGCTGCGGGAGAAATGAGGAGAATGAAAGGATGCCGTTTCATTAGTGCTTTTAAGAAGAAATACAATGCTGAAAGCAGAACATTCAAAATGCATTTTCATGATAAGCCAATTGACAAATGGCTTCCTCTTCCTCGTGAAAAGCAAATGTGGTGTTAATGTGTCTTCAAGAGCACTCTAACTTCTACAGTAACTGTCCCCAGCTGAGCAGCAGAATAGATACAAATTTCCATTTCACTCTGTGCCCTTCTCACCTCTTCCAGGTGCTCAGACATCCCTGCACAGTGACATCCAGCGCCAGGTGCAAAGGTTGCTTAAGCAACAGAAATAAGAGACCTCAGCAAAACACTGATACTACCCAAGACTAAGCCAACACACCAAATTCACAGCCTGTGCACCCTGCAGCAAGCACGCAGAAGGGAGGGCATAACTTTTGGGAGGGAAGCGCTGGCTAGGCAGCGCTCTGTCCTTTCAGGTCTGTTATATTTCCTGTAACTGAGCCTTAAGTAATAATTTTGCTGTCTAAACCCTGCACCGACAGCTCTAGCACACATACTCACTGCAGAGCCAGATACTCAGCACTTTCTACTCGCTTCTGGAAAGCTGTTTATAAATCCATGAGAAGCTGGCAAGGGGCACAAGACTGGCACACCTAAAGAGCACTGTTCTGTCCCTGACACACAGGTAGCTTTCCCTCCCCTGGAAATCAATACATTTTACATGCACAGCTCCTGCACATCCTCCCCTCTCACCTGAGGGCAATGAACCCTTGTCTTTCCCACTACGTGAACACAAAAGGTCCTCCAGGCTGGAAAAAGCAGAGGCCGTGCAGCGACCTCACACCTGTTTTTAACTCAGTCACTATTTTTTATTTCACATTATCCCCACAGAAGCCCAGCCCACCATCATTTGCTGTTAAAAGCAATTTCATGTGCCACAGCAGAACAACAGTATTGACTGTATTGTGAAACTCACCTTAACCCTTTTTAAGTCCAAGAATGAAAAAGCTGGATAAAAAAAAAAACAAAACAAAACACACACAAAAAAAAAACATGGGAGTTTAATATGTTTTTTCTAAGCTTGTTATGAGGATTTGACATGTCACAGCCATCTTGGTATTCACAGCCTGAGAAAGGTTGAAAAAGGAAGACTCCACCACACTCATACATTCAGAGCTAGATTCTGTTCAGAAGGAAAAGATTTCCCTGAACTAGTTCAGAGGAAGAAAAATTGCACAGGAGGCTCCAGGGACCCATCAGCAGCTCAACAGCCTCTGCTACAAATGCAAAGAGCCCAGAGCAGGGTCTGCTTGTGCTCCATCTCCTTGCAGCAGAGCTGGTGTGGTTACTGAGCCAAGAGATCCCTTCAGACTCAGAGGTGACTGCGAGACAAAAGATTTAAGTCTGTACCTTTTTGCCAGGGAAAGCAAGTCACTGGCTTACACATAAACTCTGTTCCACTCGAGCAGGGAAGAGAGCACTTTATGCACCATCATATTCCCTTCAAGAATGACATGATGGAAACACAGTGGTACTTCCACATACCAACAGACATAAAAACTGAGTCTGCAATCACAGAAAACAGAGGATAACTTTTTGTTATTGCTTGATGTAAACGGAGGGCTGGGCTGATCAGAGAACTGCTCTGCCACCAGAAGGAAGAAGAGCCACTCTGAAATGCCACTTTCCTTGGTAAGCAGCAGAGAGCAGGAACATAGTGTAGATTTCTACCACTACCTGAAGTACTAAGCTTGCATCCAGGAGCAGAATTTTTCTGACTTAATACCTGAAATAGTTCTTAAAAAAATTCATCATCTGTTCAACTGAGACAATGGTGATTCATAGAGATGCAAAAGCAAGTAATTAGTACAAGTAAGTTTACTAAACAGGGAGATTGATCTGCTTGATTGATAAGTAGTACAGAATAAATGGAATGGACACAGTAAGATTTTATTAATTTCTAATCATTCATCAAAATTAAAAAAGAAAACAAACCACTTTTACATGGCAGTTCCCATCCACGTAGCCAAGAGCCTTCTTCAATTTGACCACTTTAAATGCCTGAGGATAACTTAACTCCCCTTTCTCAAGGCGTTGGAAGCCATAGCAAACAAAAGGAAGTTACACTCACTTCAGCAACCAACCAACATCTAAAAAGCAACTACTATCACTCTAGGATTTTTCTCAGGAAGGAGAGGGGAAAAAAAAATTTAAAAATTATATTCTGCTGCCTGTGGTAGCAAACTGCCCTACCCAAGGGATTTCCATTTTGCCAGATGTCTTGAGAATGAATTAGAATAACTCCTATGGGATTCCACATGAATTAGCATCTTCCTGCTCAGATGATCTGCAAATTCATTACTCTGTCCAGAGACACACAAAGCTACTAAGTTTATTTGATTTACAATACAATTTCCAACAAACTGCTCTCTAAGTCACTCCACACTTTCTGCCCACTGGACAGTGACTGGTAGCAGCTAAGACGTTACTGCTTGGAAAGGTTTTCCAGACTCCTGTGCTAAGAGGAGACACACTCAACATTAACCCCGTTTAACTTCAGCACCATTTACAATGGGAAATTAAGGAAAGGACTACATAAAGTACACATCCCAATAATCCTCCCCACTGCCAAACCTCACTAGATGCTCCCCTGTTCATCTGTAAGTTCTCTGGTCAGTTAACACCCCAAGCTTGCACACACACAAGTGTCACAACCTGCAGGTAGACAGCACCCCCTTTGCTTGCCTCCAAAGCCCAGACTCCCCACAACTTAGGGCTGACAGACACTTCCAGTCTGACGGAACACTGCAGCTGCTGCCTGCTTATGCTTACTAAGTTTCACCCCAATATTTGCTCCTTGCCAGAATTTTACAGCTCCAGGCTCAGTGTACTAGCACCTGTACAGGCCAAACTTTGGTGGGCCAAGTACTGAAATCTGACAAGAAAAAGGCTAGCTTTTATATAGAAAAGCTATATATAACTGTCTTGTCTAAATCTCTATTACTGTCACAGCCCGTGGGCATCAGAGTCATATAGCACAGTGGCAGGATATGTGGAGTATACCCCACTGTTCCATTCACACAAAGCTGGGAAAGCTAGGAGGAGAACACAAGGGTCAAGCTACACAAAACTGTGCATATCTGCAATATACTGTGCTGAACCAGTTACCATATAAAATATATATCTATTTTGATCAATCATCATAATTACCTTAGTGAACTAGGTGATTTCACACATTGTGCAGATACCTTTAAGCTCAAGCATAAAACTTGGTAAGTGTATATAGCATGACCCAGCTTGCACCACAGCCTCACAGTCCTCTGCTGCTTCAACTGCTACCAAAGTTGCCAGGTAACTTAAACAGAATCAATTTTAAAACTTGGTAGGAAACCCTTCCTCTTCCTGGTAGTTGCAAAACTACATTCTCAACATACACCTGGAGCAGAGGAGCAACACTGCATACTCTTTGGCAAGGATTGTTTTTTGGTGTTTTTTTTTTAAATAAAACTCAGTCCTCATCAGCAAAAGAAGCCTTCTCTTAGAAGACCCTACTTCTCTAAAAGATATTTCAATGCAATAGAAAGGATGACAGTTTGTCCTGGTTTGGGCCTAATCTGACAACAAGGAACCAACCTCGTGGCCACTCACCCAACTCACACACACACGCTGGGATGGGGAGGACAAACCCAATTAGAAGCTCATGGGTGGACACAAAGGACAAGGAGGGTTCTTCATCAATTCAGGTCCCAGGCAAAACAGACTCAACTTGGAGAAAAATAATTTAATTTCACACTAATCAGATGCACACAGACAACACAAAGAGCAGGGCTTACACAATTACCCCATCCCTCCCTTCTTCCTGGGCCCAGATCACTTTGTTCCCAGTTTCTCTCCCTCCTTCCCCCCAGCAGCACAGGGGAATGGGATGGATGGGTTTTAGAGTCAGTCACAGGCTGGTGGATCTTGGCACTCCTTCCTCCTCAGGAAGAAGGATTCCTTACAGTCCTCCCCTGCTTCCCCATAGGGTCCCTCCCATGAAAGAGAGTCCTCCATGAACCTCTCTTTCATGAGTCCTTCCCATGCGGTCTGGAGCTGCTCCAGCCTGGGCTTCCCACAGAGTCATGGACTGCTTTGGGAACAGTCACCTCCCCTGGCACCGGGGTCTTCCACAGCTGCATAATCAGAGTCCACTGACAGCAAATCCACATTCACTGCTCCTGGCACCTTCAAGGAATGTTCCACCACGTTCCTCCAGGAATAAAGGGGGACAGCTGCCATCTCGCCATGGGTTGCAGGGAAACTTCTGCTTGGGAAACCTTCTTCCTCACCAACCACCCGGGATCTTCACCCCAGGACTGCTGTTCACTTCTCCAGCTCAGTTTGTATGTGAATCACAGAGGTGCATCCAATGTCTCTCTAATGGCTCTGTCCCTCCTGGTTTTGGAGGTGGGGGAGCTTCTCAGCTTCTTACGGGAGCTACCCCTGGGGCCCTTCCCTCAATACCAAAAAACCCACCAAAACAAAACAGCACACAATTCAATTTACTTTCTATGATGGTTTAATGTAATAGGCAGTTAATGTAAGTAGGCTTCTAAACACTTCCAATGACAAAATAGATTTAGGCAGCTAGAGACATCTGTGTCTTATTTACAGGTTAATCTGTTACCATATTTGATTTGACACACTGACTGAACTTCACACAGATTTTCAACCTCCTGAACTGAAGAGTTTCAGATGCATTACTGTTTGTTCGTTAGGTCAGGAACATATCTACCTGAAATATTCATTGAACTATTTAAGCAACAGAAATTCACAGTTGAAGAAAACACTACAGCAATTTAAAAACCTATAAATAGTGCTGCAGAAACTATGTCATGGGGAATGCAGTTGTGAAAAGTGTTTTGACCAAAAAAATCATCACACAGAATCGTCAGAGCTGGAAGTGACCTCTCGAGATCATCTAGTCCAACTCCCCTGCTAAGGCAGAATGCCCTACAGCACATTGCTCAGAACTGCATCCAGGTGAATTGTGAATATCTCCAGAGAAGGGGACTCCACAACCTCCCTGGGCAGCCTGTCCCAGTGCTTTGTCACCCTCGTAGTAAAGAAGTTTTTTTCCCCATATTTAAATGGAACTTCCCATGTTCCAGCTTTTGCCTGTTGTACCTCAAACAAACACAAACTGAAATTAAAGTGTCTTACAAGGAGATTAGAGGAGAAGAAAAACGGAACTGAAACTATGTATGCAACTTGCAGAAAGCAACTGTGTTAGAACACAAATGCAAGAGGAAAACTAACAATGTCTACAACTGGTTCCTTTCCTGAAGTCACAGCAGGCATCAGATTGTTCTTGCAGGATCCTTACACCAGTACTCCTCTGGAAAATACTATCAGGCAGCAAAGCTATGCTGTTATTTGCTGGTTTGAAAACAGTTTGAAACAGAACAAGTAGGACAGGACATTTTTCACAGAGAGGGAGGAAATGCACACAACAGCAGGTCCCAAAATCCAGAACTCCCCTGATCTCTGAAATTCTGCATGGATATGTTGATTTTACTGAAAAGCTATCACAGAACAGGATTTACACTGGCAAAATACAATCAATATTCCATGCCCATTAGGTAGCACGAAAGGATTTTAAAACATGCAGATCATTTTATCCAAAAAGCCTCAGGAGATCTTACCAATAAAATGCTTAAAACATTGTCAAATTATTTTGTAAACCACAGCTCAAATCACTGTTACACTAAGCATTAGCACTTAGAGAAATGTCTTTTTTGCAGTAAGGAAGCTGCAAGAAATTTACTTATAGCTGATCCTAGAAAAAGCTTCCTGAAAGGCAGCAGGAAGCATTCAATTGATTTCAGATAAGCAGCAGCTGAAAGAAGCTTGACCATATTGCTTCTTCTGTCTGGGGAAAAAAAAAAAAAAAGGCAAATTCGAACCATACATCTAAAAAAGCTGGAAACAGATGCTGGGAAGCAGTAGAGAAAGTAGGAACATGCAAGCCTGGAAGTTCACAGCGTCCTGAGACTGCCAGTGACCCGAGTGCCAACAGCCCATCAAGTATTTTCCAGTTTTACATTAAATACACTTGGAAACAGAAAAAGTGCACAAAAATCTACTTCCAGGCAGCTTGTGTGGCTAAACGCTGCACAGAAGAGAAGGATGTGGCATTTTGAGGAGAGGAGTGGAACATAAGACGCTGGAATTCCCAATGCCAGGTGGGACACATCAGTGCAGACACTCTTCCAGACTATGGGGCTACCTAACCATCCTTCTCCTGCCTGCATGGTCCTACTACTCAGCTGGCAGGCAGGCAGTCTCAGCAGACTTCCTCAGCCAACACAAAGCAGATCAACCTGCTGAGCTCAAGCCCCCTTTCAGGTAACTAGAACAAATTGAGAATCAGAAACCAACTTCTGCCAGCTTTGGGACTTGCTGGAATGTCAGCCCGTCAGTTCACAGACAAATTTTCCCTCTAGAAACACATCTCACTACTACCCTTAAAGGCTGTGCAGAAAGTATTAGCTTCAATTCTCAAGACTCCCACAGCCTGTGCTGGAATACAAAGTGCCTCAAAAATATTCCAAGCCCGTGTGCTGCTCTCCAGAGAGCCCTTTTCCTCATTACTTACCTCTTCAACTTACCTGCCAATAATCATGATCTCAATGCAAACTAACAAGTTAATTCTAGCAGGCAAGAACCAGCACACTCAGCTGCTTCTTTAGAATTGTGCTTTGCCTCTTCACAACACTCCCAAAGACATGTCAGCATCTACCCAAAATCTAACTTCACTCCTAGCTGTCACTTCAACATCCATTTGCTACTCAAAGGCCCAGGTTAGTGAAGCCCTCATGCAGCACTCAAGCTATCCTGGCATGGTGATGTTCCTCAAGGAAAGATCCTGAAGTGTCAGTTCTTCCACCCTGTTTCTCCATACAGAACTGCAACCAAGTCATACAAGAGTACTTACATATGATACTCTGCAGAGACTTTTTTTGCCATCTCACAGATGTTTGCTTTGTGGTTTCTGCTTCTCCTCCCACTAGCACCATGACAAAGCCAGTCAGGTTTGTAATTTATAGTGTTCTCAAAACATCAGTTGTGTCAGTTGTTAGAATGAGTCCAACAGTCCCACTGCTCAAACTGGCTGCTGGAATTCCCCAAGAACCACTTGACATCAGTGGAGTCTTGCACATGGGTCTCAAAACAGGTGTCTCCTGCCCTGCAGACCAAGGAGCTTTTTGCATGCCTTTAGAAGGAGTTTGCACTAACTCCTATGGCCACACACAGCTGACAAAGAAAACTCCTATCATGATAGGAAGGCCTGCAGAACAAGCCTGTTTAGCCTGATAATGTTGTCCATACAGACACCCAGAAGCCTCCAAGGAAAAACCATGACATGGCGACACAGCAGTACCTACCCTATAAATTAATATTCTCCCAGCTGCCCAGCTTCTAGGCTCATGGTGACATTTTGGGATGTAGAGTTGCACACAGTCGGTTCTACCACCAGGTCTCCTCCATTCCCAATATAAACAATACTCGAGGGTGCCAAGAGGTAATTTCAGGTGAATTCCACTTTAGTATGTCCTCCACATCAATAGGGAACACATGAATCAAGAGACCTCACTTCACAATTTAGCCTCTTCGTTACACATCTTTGCTGTAACTTACCAGTAGTATCAGTTATTTAAAAATAAAAAGGCAACAAAGCAAACCTGTATCACTCTCTACTAAGAAGAAAGAGACAATCACCCATAAAGAGAAGCAAGATGCTTTGCTACCTGTTTGACACAGGAAATACAGCCTCAGGTTTTTCAAAAACTAAAATGAATTACCTCCCCAAATCCAGACTACACAAAAGAAACTCCCTTCTTCAAACTTTGTAGGGCTATAAGCAGAATATAGTCCCTTATGACTATCACCACCATTCCTCAGGGGTAGACTTACATGCACTAGTTGACTGAGTGATCCCTCCTAGCTTTGGCCTAACCTAGCGCAGCCTGGTGAGCACATCCCCTGACTGATTGGTCTTGATCAGACACATTTTTCTTGAGAATTGGAAAAACAAAAGCACACTTAAGTGTTGTTGTGTTGTGCCTACAATCCAAGAGATGATTCCTTTGTCAAAAGTTTGCTTTTTGAGGGAGAGGTGGGGAAGCAGAGCGCGGTGATGGATATTCATTTGATAGTATTTGTGTAACAAAACACCTATCAGACAAAAAGACAACACAGGATGAGGCCAACTTCCCTGATTCTGCAGCACAGCTCAACCTATATACACTTAGCATCCAAACACCAAATCAGCTGCTAAAAGCACAGCTAGGAGATAACCTCAAGCATCCATTTCTTCAGTTTTTGGCTGACCAACAGAGCCACAGTGCTGAAGATTCACTGAAGTTTCTGCTCAGCAGCTGCTTTGAACTGAGCAGTGAGGACAGGAACAAAATCGCTTATTCAAATCACAGAGATTATGAGAGGTTAATCCTCCTGACGCTGGCAACACGGACAACTCCGTCAGGCGACCTGGTTCCGCAACCAAGAGGTGAACTGAACTGTAATCCAAGCTGCCTCTTCTCTCCAATAGCCCAATAGTCTTTATTTTATTTTATTGGTTTAAAAGTAGCTTGGATGCAATGTTCTGTAGCAAGCTACTGTGGTTTTGACTCCTTCAAAACATGAATTCTGTTAGACTGTGCTTTAGTCACTTTGCTTCAAGGTGTTTCCTGCAGATTACAGATTTCTCCTGAACTTTGCACAGCTTTATGGTAAGAGACAATATCCCTCCTGAATCTGTGCCTCATCAGTACAAAAAAACCCACACAAAACAAAAAAACAACACCAAAACACACACAAAATAATCCATCAAATCTTTCAGAACTTTTAGACATAGAAGATAAATACTACTGGGAAAAGAATAAAGGAGGCTTCCAATTTTGAGTGGCAAAAATTACCAAATTACTCTTCTTTCAAGCTCTGTAAGGTTCAGAATACATTATTTTAAATTATTGGAAATGTCTTACTTGGATAAGGGAACATAACCCACAACACTTAATTTTACAGAAACCAGACTTCAGCTCATATATACCCCCAGCCGTCAAAGACTAAGGAAATAAGCATAATGAAAGCCATAACCTTGCACCAGAAGGCAGGAAAAGAGACAGACAGATAATGTATTAAGTCTGCCAGGAGACAGTCTGAATTGATAAACTGTCTTTGCTGACAAACACATAGTTCAATTAGCTTATAAGAAAAGCTTCATTGCAACAGCAAAAGGTGCCAAAGAGCAAAAATTAAAGAATAATTAAAAACCAAACAAACAAAAAACCACAAAAAACAAGCCCTGAAAAACTTAAAACTAATTCAGAAACCAGGATGGACAAGTTGAAGGGTTTTTTAATTTTTATTTTGAAAATAAAGTACATCTCTTTAAAGAATCATTTTTTCCAAGACACAAAGCACAAGCAGCTGCTGTTCTGCTGTTCAGACATTGTACACACAGATAAAGTTCACTTAAATGAGCAGAATCTTGCCAGAGTTACTATGTCAAATCACACAGCCTGATCACAGTGAGGTAGCAGCTGCTAGAAGACACAGGTACTCCAATACAAAGAAGAAAAAGCATAAATTACAGCTAGAGTAAAACAATTTGTGCGCTTTCCTTTTGGCTGGCGTGGGGCTCTTCCCCCAGGCAACTAAAGCACTGAAGTCACCTGTATAATCTCCCGAATGACTCAGGTTTCTACGCTCCCTGTTCAGATTTAGTTTAAACGAGATGCACCCTGGAACAGGAGTTGCTGACTAACCACACCAGAAGTGGTTACCACCTAATCACAGACTTGGAATGTTTTCTGGTAGTTTCGATTTAAGTTACAGGATTGCAGGCAAGCAACCAACTGGAACACAGTTACTTGTCAAGCAGGACTGAGCACAAGCTTGCCCTGAAAGACACAGAGGTAAAAACCAGACACAAAAATTATTGCTTAGTTTCAGAAGTCTAGCATGTTCACCAAAACAGAAACAAAAAAAATAAATTAACAGCACATTTGTGGTGGATTCAGTAACTTCGTTTTTAAAGCAAAAACATCCCACCATACTACACCAAATTATAAACTCCCACGAAAAACAGCACCTGTGTTTTCAGGTACCAAGTAATGAAGCAGGAACAGTTTTAATGAAAACATGAATATGTATTACTTAATTATTAACTTGCTTGAGTTCACAAACCTGAGAAAATATTAATATCTGGGAAAAAGAAATACGCTGACTATAAGAGTTAAGAAAGACTAAAAGAAGTAGAACAGTTAGACATGTACCAGCTTTTTTGCTTTTTTGTTTTGTTTTAAATTCGGGCCCTGGAACATCAATCACTTACAGTACTCCCCTACTAGGAACCTGAAAAGGCTGGTCTGGGGTTGTTTGGTTTTTAAGTTGGTAAAGACAAGAATGTGTTTTATAAAATTCAGCCTAAAGACGGATACCCAAGCAAGCAGGTGCTTTTAACTCCACCTCAGAAGAGCAACAGCATGGCTGCTTCCCTTGGCAGCTTTACAGAATCTGCAGGAGCTGTGTCTCCCGAACACATCAGCATTCACCTGACAGTACTTTTGTTTTGACACAGCATGTATGCAAAAAGCTGAACCACAACCAGGTGTTGTGACAAGGATTATGCTGTTCTCCTGAAACCCATGCTGTCTGTCTGCACTTGGGCCTTCATAAAAAAGAAAGCGAAATTCCATCTGGCTGAATGTCTTCAGAATCAAAATCATTAACTAAAATAAACAGCCTTAGGTAACAATTGAGTGTGAGCTAGTTCCCTCACATGTAGCTTTTTCATTATTAAAATTTATAACTAAGCAAGATGCTACATCCAAATTTTACCTTAATATACAGTTTGTCTATAGCAAGTAGTTGTCAGAGCAGTAATTCTCATCTTAAGGAAGTTAGTGCTCTGAGGATCGTAAGATGGGATGTGCCCTCTGGGGTCACCAACTCTAGTGTTGGTTCTCCAACCACCTTTAACACACCATTCAGAATCATTCTTGACTCCCAGAATTCACTTTTAATTAATGGCATGCTTATACCTTCTTCATCTTATGTCAACACTATCATCTACTTTTATGTTTATCCTCACTCTGTGTTTATTTTCCCGATGTTTTTAATGGACAGAAGTCAGAGATTCCATCAGTTCGCTTATCAGGTAGAAGACACAGTCTCCTAAGTCTTCTCACCATAAAGACTGAAACAAAGAGTCAGTCAAGGTTTTCTTTCACTTGCTTCGTTTAGTCCTACCCAAGTTCATCTTTCCTGAACAGGTCAGCCAGAGTAGGTCAAGGCATACAAGGACAAATTACCCATGCCTTTGTCCTTCCCTCTCTGCCAGGAATGCCTTCCCCAGCACACACAGGTATCACCTCTATACTGGTTGACACCACAATGCCAAGTCACAAGGACTCCCCAGCACCTCTCCTTTTGCCAGGCTTTGCATTTTTCAGAAATCCTTGTCATTTGCCTTAAAGTGCACAGCTCTTCTACATAATACGAACATGTTTTCTTTATCACTGTCCTCAGGGTCATTGAATCCATCATACGTTATATTCATATATGCTCCAAATTATTATGCCATTAGGATTTGTCTTAAAAACAACTCTTGACACACACATTCCCACTTTTCTTGCCACACCACAACTGGAATCTATCTGCTTCTCCCACCAGTGTCACAGTTTAGGCCTAATCCAACAACAAGGAATCAGCCCTGTGGCCACTTACTCTACCTCCTTCCACACACAGACACACACACACACACTGGGATGGGGAGGACAAACCCAACTAGAAGCTCATGGGTCGACACAAAGGACAAGGAGGGTTCTTCATCAATTCAGGTCCCAGGCAAAACAGACTCAACTTGGAGAAAAATAATAATTTAATTTCACACTAATTAGATGCACACAGACAACACAAACAGCAGGGCTTACACATTTTATCCCACCCCTCCCTTCTTCCTGGGCCCAGATCACTGTTGCCAGTTTCTCTCCCTCCCTCCCCCCAGCAGCACAGGGGAATGGGATGGATGGGTTTTAGAGTCAGTTCACAGGCTGGTGGATCTTGACACTCCTTCTACCTCATGAAGAAGGATTCCTTACAGTTCTCCCCTGCTTCCCCATAGGGTCCCTCCCATGGGAGAGAGTCCTCCATGAACCTCTCCTTCACGAGTTCTTCCCACGAGGTCTGGAGCTGCTCCAGCCTGGGCTTCCCACAGAGTCATGGGCTGCTTCGGGAACAGTCACTTCTGCTGTGAGGTCTTCCACAGCTGCATAATGCAAGTCCACTGGCAGCAAACCCACAGTAACCCCTCCTGGTGCCTTTAGGGAATGATCCACCACATTCCTCCAGGAATGCAGGGGGACAGCTGCCATCTCACCATGGGTTGCAAGAAAACCTTGGCTTGGGCACCTTCTTCCCCTTCTTCCTCACCAAGCACGGGAACCGCTCTGCCTCTGCAGCTCAGCTCTTTTCTAACTGCTCGATCTGCTCAACTAAGTCTTTCATATGTTAATCGCAGAGGTGCATCCAGTGTCCCTCGAATGGCTCCTTGGCTCCTGGTTTTGGAGCTGGGGGAGCTTCTCAGCTTCTTCCAAGAGCCAACCCCTCTACCAAAAAACCCACCAAACCAGCAGAGCCTGTCTTCAAAACGTTACTGGTTCTGCTACAGACAGTTCCTTATGCACTTTAATTTTCTTCTGCCAATTCCAATTTTCTTTAAAAATGTCTACTATGGTGGTTTGTGAGATATTATAAAAGTCCAAGCAGATGCATGCTTTCATCTAGAAACAAGAGGTTAGCCTATTGCAATATTCCTCTCATAAACCCACACCACATTTTATAAGTGATGACCCTTCATGCCACTTCCATATATCAAGAAAGTTTTTATTATGCTCTCTTTAAAGTTTATTTTAAACCTTACTTATGACCACAGCCTTGCCTGCTTCTGAAGTCAAGACCCATGAATTACTTGCCCACATTTATCACTCATCTCCTTGTCTTCCTATCAACCCACAGAAACCACCTCTCTTCTTCTCCAGTTAGGTGATGCCACTGCTTGCTTACAGCAGTAGTTAATAGAGTACAGATTTTAGGTGTTGTAAGTTTCAGCACTCTGGGCTACAGATTACTAGACTCAAATTCAATGTGCTAAAAGTTCTGCTCCCACCGCATGTGTGTGTGTGTGTGTGTGTCATTTTCCAGGTCATTTTCATAAGAGAAAATTCCTAAAGTTCAGGGATCATACCCAGCTCATCTTTACACAACTCTCTGTATCTATGCACCACAGTTCAATTCCCTCCTTTGTGAGATTGGCTGTTCCTCCTTCTCATGTGACCAAAGCACCTTCTGTTATCTGTTCTAATACCCTTTGCAAGACGTCACCTTGCCTGCGGAGGTGGAAGCCCCTGCCTTAGCTCTTGGCTTTCTGATCCTGAAGATACACCTCCCTTTACAAACTGATTTTTTGCCCACACCTCTCAGAGGTTCTGTGTTTGCTCACCATATCCTGACGTAAGGATCAGGTGAATCACCAGCTCTGGGATCATTTCCTAGGTGGAGCCTTTTCTTGTTATTCGAGATGTTAATATTTACACCTGTAGCTTCACTGAATTTCATGCCCTTCTCTGTATCCCAGCCCCTCACTTCACCAAAAAGCTTCTTGAGGCTCAACAGTTGCTGGTCTACAGGTTTATCTGTTTAATTTAACCTAGATTAAGTTGCAGTCACTCAAACCAAGTTCACTTCTATGTCCAGCTTTCCTGAAGCACATTCTGTGTTTCTTAAAGCTCCATCTACAGTTAACTTTATCAATTTTACAGCTTCAGGCATTATCTGATGACAAAACTGCCAGATAACCCAGCTCTCGGTACCCAGCCATTACCAACATCATTCCTTCTCTGTTGTGGGGAATCAGTCTCTCACAGTGACAATACCCAAAAATACTTCTGTCTCACCATATTATGATATTTCTACCCACATTTAAATCCTGGACTACGTGCAGTAGATCTCTTGCACTACCACAACAAAATCTCTTATCAGCTCTTCCAAAGCAATTTCAGCTCAGCTGGTTTCTCTTTTATCCACACTAATGCTGCTTTAAAATGTTGCATTACCAACACACAGTGGAATTTTCCCAGTCACCTTTATTCCTCTCATTCCAAAGCAGGGCATCCCCTCCAACTTCCCTGTTCCCCTCCTAACCTCCACTCCCTGTGGCTCCTGCTAACCCTATGAGAGCTAGTTCTGAGTCCTACACCAACAGTACCCTTCCCACCACTGTCATCCCAAGCTCCTCACTTTGCTTTATAACACTAATGTGTTTGCACCTCTTACAGACAAATGCAAAATGACTAATTAAAATGCCTTTTGCCATGGAGAAGAGAAGACTGAGAGGGAATCTTATTAATGTAAATACATATCTGAAGGGTGGGTGTCAAGAAGGAGAGGCCAGTCTCTTTTCAGTCATACTCTGTGGTAGGACTAGGGGCAATGGACGCAAACTACAACACAGGAAGTTCTACCTCAACGTGAGGAAAAACTTCTTTAAGGGTTATGGAGCACTGGAACAGGCTGCAGGGAGGGGTTGTGGAGTCTCGTTCTCTGGAGAATTTCAAGACCTGTCTGGACACATTTCTGTGTGACCTGTCCTAGATTCTGTGGTGGTCCTGCTAGGCCACAGAGGTTGGACTCAATGATCTCCAGAGGTCCCTTCCAACCCCTACCATTCTGTGATTTACTTTATTTAACTGTATCACTTGTCATTTCAGGATCAGGTAATCCCTATTTCATCTTCAACACCAGCTCCTTCCAGATGCTCTCTGTGAAAAAACAATACTAAGTGGGCATAGAGTTTACTCCTACATATTCATACTTCTGTCATGTGCTGCTCTGCTCCAATAAAGCCCAAGAATATTTCTACACGTTTTACTGAAGTGTCAAATATATACAGAATGGAAACATCAACCTCAAGTTTACAATAGAACTGAAAGGTTTGTTGGTAGAGCTCTGCTAAACCACACTCTTCCCACTTGACCAAAGTGAAACAAAACACTGATTTAACACAGCAATCCAATAGATCATGGCATGACTCCCATTACTCTTTAAGCATAGAAAATTATGTAAACACTAATCATGGCAGTAAGATAAGTCATAATACAACAGCCAAGTACCTCTACTCAAGTAACAGACATCACCAAACTCCATTTTCCCCAATCCTTTATAACTGGAGGGGCAGGGAGCACAAAATTTTGTAATAGCTCCCTGCTTCCAGCTATGGAAACCCAAAACTTCTGGTGTTGTGATTCTTAAGCTAGAAAACCAGTTCAGTCTAAAAAGCCTAAGTTTCTCACATAGGCTGATAATGAACCTAAAACTGCTGAGAACTACAGAAGACCCCTTGTCATAGATAACTCTAGGTTGTTATACTAAAAAATACTATGTCCTACAGAGAGTCATATTAGATGATTACAACAATCCATTCTGGCCTTCTAAGTACAAAGTTTCAAATCAGTTAATCTCCTCAAAAAAAACCTCCTACTAAAACGGAGTATACACAGACTCCATCTACTTAAATTGATATGTCAAAATCTAATAAAATCTTGCACATACAAGTTAGACCAGGTAGGAAATGCTGAAATAAAACTACCATGTCACATCTATTTTTCCCTCCCCAACAATCCATATCCATGTTGTATGCCAAATTCAAGTCACATACTACAATTTTAGGATCAGATCAGTAGTTCAAGGCTGGGGAACATTTGAACGAGAAAATAACAATAATTTATTTTATTAAAAACCAAGACTTTATCTATGAAATGGCATTATGCTTTTGGTAGCATTACAAGTCCCAAATCCAAAAATAAAGGCAATCTCAAACTCTGAAGAACAACAAATGCTTTCCTTTAAAGATGCCTCATGATGAAGAATAACTTATAAAACTGGGAAGGTGAACAAAACAGGGCAAATAATTTTCTAAAATGTGTGTAGCAGTTTACTCAGCAGTCAAATTCTTTCCTCATCCAAAGCTGATAAACTACCTTGGCATCATCTCAACTAGCGTCCCGTACTCCTGGCCCTACAGGAAATAACAGTTACTAAAGACTTCTAGAATAACAGTTTGTACATCTCCAGCATATGACTGAAGCCATAATACTCCACAGGGACTTCACTTGCAAAGGATTGTGGTTGTTGCAACAGAAGACTGTGTGATGAGTATATGTGAATCACCACAGGTACTGAAAGTCTGGAAGTCCCTCGACATTTCCTGAAAACATGGTTTGAGGTTCCTGCAAGCCCTCAGGAAAGAAACATGTCTCTAAGGAGTTTCTCTCTAGAAATTAAAATATCTACATATTCATATGGAACAAATCCTCCTGGGGACAGTCACAAGTCAACTGAAGCACATGACTGGGAAAAGCCAACATGGATTTATCAGGGGCAAATCGTGCTTGACACGCCTTATCACCTTCTATAACAAAGTGATCTGCTCAGCTGATGCAGGGTGAGCGGTAGACATCATCTACCTGGACTTCTCCAAGACTTTTGATAAGATCCCCCACAGCTTCCTCCTAGAGAAACTGACTTGTTATGGCCTTGACAAGTGGTCTGTGTGGTGGGTGGGGTCTAGGCTGACAGACCATACCCAGGGGGCATAGCAAATAGTTCCTCCTCAAACTGGCTACCAAGTCACAAGTAAGTGGGGTCCCCCAGGGCCCAATGCTGTTTAACATCTTCATAAGAGACCTGGATGTTGGGATCAAGAGTACCCTGATGAAGTTTGCTGATGACACCAAGATGAGTGGAGAGTTCATCATCTCACTCTACTCAAAGCTTGTCAGACCACATCTGGAGTATTGCGTTCAGTTTTGGTCCCTGCTCTACAAAGCGGATGCGGACATTCTGGAGAGGGTCCAGAGGAGGGCCAAAAGCATGATCAGAGGACTGGAGAACATGCCATATGAGGAAAGGCTGAGAAAACTGGGTTTGTTCAGCCTGGAGAAAAGAAGGCTTCGGAGGGACCTTATTCCAATATTCCAGCACTTAAAGGGCGGTTACCAAGAACATGGTGACTCCCTATTTACAAGGAGTCACATGGAAAAGACAAGGGGTAATGGGCACAAGTTGCTCCTGGGGAGATTCCGATTGAACACAACAGCTAAATTTTTCACCATGAGGACAATCAAACATTGGACTACTCTCCCAAGGGAAGTGGTAGATTTCCCCCACATTGGAGAGTTTTAAGTCCCAGCCTGACAGGGTGCTGAGTCACCTCATATAAACTATAGCAGTACCCAGAAGGGTTGGACCCCCTGATCCTTGCGGTCCCTTCCAACCTGGCATTCTGTTATTCTACGATACATACATATATATTTCTTGGAAACTGCTGTGTTTGCTAAGCCAAAATTTTTAGTTTACAACATAAGGGAAATTTGATTCAGTTTCTTCTTGCCTAGCCTTTCTATCACCTCCTGACTATATGGAAGTGTTTTGAAATATCCTTAAAACATATTTTAGAGCAATTTTAAAAAAATCTCACTACACTCTGAGAGAACTCAGTTTGCACAGCAGTCTTTGAACAGTTTTGTCATTAATTTGCTGAAAAACTGCCTTATGGTAACCTTCTGTTGACACTCAGGGTACTGATACTCAGCAGAGTACACTAAAGCTCCCCATGCTTGAAGTTTACAAAGCTGTCTGGCCTTGATCATCTATCCAGTGACACAAGAAATAAGAACTCTAAGACAAGTCCAAAAATTATGGCAAGTCAAAACAGGTGGCCAGGAAAATGCATTGTGAAGGTTTAGAAGCACAGTGCACCTTCAGCAGCACATGAGGCCTCAAATCAGTCCCTGACTCTGGGGTTTGTTCCCTGTGCATGTCATCACTACCCACCATACTCCTCAGCTCAAGGCCTGCCCTGGTAGAGCTGAGGAGAATGTCTGGTAACACCAAGTCACAAAAAATGCCAGACAGCAGGACTACACAGGAGAGATTGGCTACAACATCACAGAAGTTCAAGCAACAACCCTTGTCTGTTCTCAAGCCAACCAACCATGACCCAGCCCAGGCCTTGGACAACAACCCTATATCATCCTCCAGAACAGGTTCCAGATGATGGAGTCCCTTCCTCAGTTCACTATGCCTTATTAAAGCACACCTGCATCCTTGCCATATGGCCTGCACCACTGTGCTGCCATAGAAGCTGACAAGAATTAAGGGTTTAATGGGCCACTGTACCTAACTCCAGACCCAGACTCCTTTCCTCAGGAGTGTCCAACCAAGATAACAGCAGGTTGGTTATAGGTTGCAGACTTCATCTGGACAGAGGGATGACCCAAGAAGTTCTTTAGCATGTAATTTTATTTTCATGATGTTTCATAAATGGAGTATTACTACACTGCCCTGAGCTGAGAAACAAAGCATTGAGTGTGCCAATATCCGATACAAGTATATCCAAGTATAATTCTGCAGTTATTTTATACCTAAAAATTAAGACTCCATGGTGGAAATGCTGGCGTCGGTTTAGCAGAGCATTTAGCTGTAAAGAATTAAGACAGTTAAGTCACAGGAGCTTTAGGTAATAAGGTTAAAACCAATATTCCTTAAAGGCACACAGTCAAGACTGGAAGCCAAACTTCTTCCAAGACTTGCCAACAATTTTAGGCTTGATATTATCTCAAACAAGACACTTCCTTGTCAGACATGTCATCCCAGTCCAATTCACTTTCCATTCACAAGAGATGCTCAGCTGTAGTAATGAGAGGATCAGAGGTCTGAGGTCAGCACAAGGTTGTTGAGATCACACCTTTATGTTTCTAAATATCCCAACTCCAGAAATACAGAGAAGCAAGAAGGGAACAAAAATCAGGATTTTTAATCTCTTCAACAGTTTCTAAGCCATGCAACACTGCTCAGCAACGTTAACACTTTTACAAGTTTAAGCCTGGCCAGCAGAAGTAAATCCTGCAAAGGGGCTGAGTGATACATATATATGCCTGGCACCACCTCCATTTAATTTTCTCTCAGTATAGGACTTCCATAAATTGAAGGCCTTCAAACAGACACTTCCATGTTGAATGCAGGCACCCAGCTCCCTTCCCGTTCTTTCCCAATCCCACCCCAACTCATCTGATAAAAGGATGAATACATGGACACTCGAGAGCTGTGATCTACAGGGAACATAAACTGAATCACAATCATTAGCTGGCAGTGTTTCATTTTTTAGATGCCCTCACCTAGCTGTCAGAGAGACAGCAAAACAGCAAGTACCATGCTACAATTTCTTTCCACAACAGCAGGGTACAAATCCATGCCATAACACAGTGTTCATGAAGTTCAACCAGCACCAGTCAAAATAATTCACCAGCTGAAAACTTTTCATCATCTAACTTGACGAACCCCATAGTCACAGCAGGTCTTGCACTCCACTCTGTACAAGAAGGAAAAGGTTGCTAACACCACATGTACCCCATGTGTTATTTGTTAGCTAGAAACGTAATTAATTCAACTGAAATTCAAAGTTAAAATAGGAAAAATAACTTAAAAGGACATTAAGGAATTTGTTTGAAAGCCTGGCGAAAGACATTGGCATCTCAGCTTTTTGTGATACACCAGGTAAACCTCACTTGCATTTTTTCATTAAACTATCAACTACAGGTAAAGAGCATAAAATTAAGAAACATGGGAGAGTTCATGTGCCTGCCAGTAATTCTTCAATTCTTTTACAACTTGTAAAGAGCATTCCAACTCAAAAAGTGTTAAATAGAAGAACTATTTTGGATCCCTACTATTATTTACTTTTACAAAAAAATAATTTTAAAGTTATCCGCAGTAGTTGCAATCAAATCAAATACAACACAGCTTTTCTGAAGACAATCCCTAGCAATACACAAGGGACACGTCAGAGGGGGCTAGTTTCATAAAGCTGAGGACAAATATTAGAAAATTAATCAAGAATGCATCCCGAGAGATTAGAAAACAGTATCCAAGGAAAGCAGAGTATGACACTTTGAGGTGTAAGGGTATGCTTGCAGGAGGACATGTACCTACAGATCATTGAGCTCCTCAGACACGTCTGAAAAAACTAATATTCAGCAATCAACATGTAAGTTAAACTTCTGAAAAACTGATGCTTACTATTCAACATGGGTTTGGAAAGACTTATCCAAACTACAAAGGCAGAACATGCAAAATTGAGACGTATGACTTGCCAGCATAGGATATTCTCATTAATGTGTAAAATGGCATAATATCCTGGAAAGCAAGTGAAAGAGAAATGGCTAGCCACTTGAGAAGCCAGTCATGGTATCCCAAATACCAGTATTAATGCCTGCCATGTTTCAATCTTTTCCCTCTCAGATTGGACATTTGCCATGTACAAAAAGCAGGACACAAAAGCCATTGAAGAGGCAAATAATAAAAAAGAAAATTTTACACATCAACCTAGGTAGGTGTAAGAAGGGCATAAGTGAAAAGAAAATACACCTGAAATCCTAGTCCATGCAGAGATCTGATCTGAACACCCAGGATATGCCTCTAGAACAGGAATCCATATCACAGAAAGCACCTGCCAAATTTTACAGGTCACAGTAGATAAGCAAAGTGTTATTTCAGCAAAGACTTTGGCAAAGATGACTAACTCAGGCACGGAAAAGCACGAGCTGGCAACAGGAATAAAGCAGCTTTAAGTTCTCCATTCAATGATTATGACATCAACACAAGAATATTAAATTCAAATTTAATTTCTGCAGAAACTTTAGAAGTATAGCAAGAAAAAAAAAAGACTGCAAAGAGGAGCAAAATCAAATGCTAAAAAGAAACCTTTCAGACTTTAGACAACAGAAGTCTTTCTATGTAACAAGAGACAAAAACAGCAAGTTGATTTCACGTATTTCCACACCAAGAAAATGCCAAGTACTAGTAGGCTTTCCTACCGAAGAGGCAGTATAAGGAAAGACCACACAAACCCTCACAGCAGCTCCCAATTTGTAAGACCACACAACAAATTATCTGAAGGAAAACGCCGGAGTCATTAGGCACGTAAGTCTGGTTTAAGATCTCTTGGAAAAGCCCTGAGAACATTTTTCACCGAGTGATGAAAGCATTATCAAATCATCAAGTAAAATTTGATCACAAGGCTTTAAAAAAAAAATAAATAAAAAATTTAAAAAAAAAATAGGAGGAAATTTGAAAAGAAATTTATAAGAGGATCATTTGCCATCAGACATATGCATTTTATATGCCTCCAAGTCAAATATTTGAAGTGAGGTCCTGGATTTTAAAAAGCAGTTTTGTTTGCTTGGACTGCATATGCCATTGTGTAAATTTCAACTAGCTCTTAAGACTGTTACAGTTCAAAATGAGAATATTTCAGTGTTTGGATTAAAACCAGCACTTCAATGAATACTAAAACAGTATGTTAATAACAACTTGAACAAGTTTGACCAGGCAGATCCCAGAATGAAAGAATCAACAGAGAGGACATCAAAGGTGAAGAGGTGAGGGCTTGAAAGAGGAAAATGTATGACTGACTGCCTGTGCTTCAAAAGCTACATCAGGTTTGTAGTTTTACACATTCCTATCATTTAACAAGAGAAGAAGCTTGAAAACTTTAATTTTCTCTCCAATTAAGCCAGCAATTACAGCTTTATGAAACCCAAACTTAAGACTCAGAGAAGCCTATTTAGTAGCAAAGACTCTTTTTGCTACTGCATTTTATTTTGTTCCGCACTACATATACATGTAGCTTCTTGACTACTTGCAACTAAAGAAAAGGAGTTAATAATACTTACTTAGCAAACTCTTTGTGAAGCATTACTTTTTTTTTTTCCTTACCCCACCTCTACATCTGCTACTGCTTTTTTATACCGCTCTTCATGTAGGTCAAAATGGAAAACAACAGAGATAGGCAGGGGTTTTTTTTCAATTTTGCAACCATTTCAGAATACTGTCACAACACAGAAATATAACTAACCTACTGGTAAGAGTACTATTTACAAGCGTCTAGCTCCAGCTAGAGACCTTCACCCTTGAGACAGAAAGAGCTGGAGGCACTGCATTCAGCCTTACAGAGAACACAGAAGTAAGTTGAGGCAATTGCATCAGGAGGAAAAAAAAAACCTTTGAATACGAAGAAAAAGCCCTGACATACAACTTTCAGGCTTCTAGTTATGGATATTTCTAAGTACTCCACAAGAAAAAAAAATGTTTTTGTTACAGTTAACATCAATTTTCCCTGTTTGCTTCTTTCACTTGGATTTCAAGAGTGTTTGATTTGGCAGACAAGTACCAGAACCCAAATTTTGCCAGCAATACAGGAATGCACAGTTAAGTTCATTGAGTAGCATTCCAACACTCCAGCTATTCTGACAAACCAGAAACATCACCAGGTATCTAACTCTTCAGAGCAGCAGCAAGATAAATTATAGGGAAAAATAAATAAATAAATAATGTCCCTAACCACCAGGCACCAGGTCACACAGCAATCAACAACTTAAAATTTTAGAGTTCATGACCAGCAGAGATCACCTAACTCAATCTCCTACATACCTCAAGCAGCCAAATCTCAGATACTGCAGATTTGACCCCAAAGCAGAAGTACTTCAGAAAGAAGCAGGGTGCCCTCGCCCCCACAGGACCAAGCCAGGTATCATGGACATGCAGGAGGCGAAAGCCCCACTGCCAGTATCCTTGCAACAGCAAAACATTTCAGGCATTGACAGGGAAGACTTGAGAAAGACACAATTTTAACTGTCAGATGGGTAAGTTATGTCAAGAAGCTAGGAAGACAAAGGCACTGAAGACACAGCAGAAGCTGTTATGAAGCAGAGAGAAAGGAAAACTAGAAGAGAACCATTACTATTCTGAGATAGCAAGAGTTGCAGACAAAGCAGAGTCCTCCTTTGGTAGATGAGCCGTGGTAGCTGGGCTGAGAGAGCAGTTATTTCTACCTGTAATTAGAAGGCATGATCAGAAGAATAAATAGATCAGAAGAAGAAATTTAATTAAGTTGAAGATCGGAGGTAAAATTTAGACTTCTGAGAGAAGGCCAAGAAAGTTTATGAGGCAAGACTGATGTGAAAACCTAGACTGCTTCACTGGGATTAGTTTTGTATGTGCTATTTCCACAAATACAACACTAAACGCAAAGTAATAAAGCAAACTATGCCAAGAGAAGATTATCAGACATAATCCACACACAGCTGCTCTAAAAAGGAGTACATGCAATCTCTTTTGCACTTGAGCAATAGAATCAAAATATGAAGAGGTTTCTTCTAAAAGCCTCGATCATGTAATATTCAGGGTGTGTTTTCTCCTTCACTTCACTTACACCTTCTGCATATCCTCTTTCTCCAAGAGAATCCCTTAAAATGCTTCTTACCACTGGCTCACTTCACACATCCCTCTAAATTCTGCCAAGTAAGCACAGATTCACAATTCCCCATACCTTAGATTTTCTCTGAGGTACATCTATGGCAGATACAGCTCAATGTTAAAAAAAAATTAAAAAAAAAAAATCCTGATTCATTATCTAAGAAGAAAATGTAAAAGAAATGTACCACTAACCATAAGATCAAGAAGCCACATATGTTAGCTAGTAGCTTTTTCAGGAACAAAGGCAGCATTCAAACGTTGTGTGCACTGTTTCAGATTAGCCATTCATTAAAATACTATTAATGTGTATAATTCAAGGGGAAAAAAAATAAATCAATGAATTACAGCACTATCTTTCTGGCTGCCAGGCTTCTTGTTACACTGCCACTTAGAGGTTTTTCCACATTTCCCTTTATCTGTTAAACTGCAATTCAGAGGCTGTTAACAGTGTCCCAATCGCCTACAATTCTTTCACGGTTTTTTTTTGTTGTTGTTGTTTTTCATTTTTAATCTCAGGTCCACAGCATCCAACCCCATGTTACTACGCAGTGTTACATGTACACCATTTTTAATGGGGGAGAAGAGCAGCTTTTCTAGCCTTCTTAGTAAGAGCTGCACTGTTTTCTCAGCAAGATAAATTCATTTCAGAGCTAAGGAAAAAGGTGACAGTTAATGGAGCTCTCTCCTTGCTGTGAAAATTATTGTTTTACCTCTGCTCTTGGTATATGTTTTGTTTTTCAGACTGCTTTACCTCAGCATACTTGCATTTTACATTTAACGGGTCATACTTGGGAGATCCCGTCAGTTCACTCTTTCATTCAGGACTATTCACAGAACATGTTACTTGAAGTTCAGTAAACCAACTGTATTCTGCATTCTTATAATAAAGTTGTTTAGTACCATCTACCTAAGTTACTGCTGTCATTTTCTATGTTAGCACAGCATATGGAAACAGAAGACATAATTTTCACAGTATCTCTCCACCACACACAGTCACCAGCCACTTTAAGTTTGTTCTTTAGCTCTTTACACATAAACAAGAAGGAAGCTAGACACCAGAGCACATCATTCCAGGCTGCTGAGACACTTTTCACAGGATCATAGAATGGTTTGGGTTAGAAGAGACCTTAAACATCATCTAGTTTCAGCCTCCCTGCATGGGCAGAGATACCTCCCACTAGACCAGGCTGCTCCAACCTGCCCTTGAACACTTCCAGGGATGGGGCATCCAAAACTTCCCTGGGCAACCTGTTCCAGTGTCTCACCACCCTTTTTTGTCCCAAAGAATTTACAGATGAAGAATTAAAACTCTGAAGAGGCAAGACATTTTCAGCAACTCAATCATCCAGTTCACATTCTTTCACAACCCTTAGCAGATGAGCCATAAACACATACAGTCCTTCAAAACAGACAAGCCGACCAGACACACGTGCTTCAGTTGGCACAGAACTGCACCAAAAACATTTTTATGACAATCTCTACCCTTGTACACCTCTCCTAACTCCTTAAACACCACAGATGCTTAGTACACTGAAACTCACGTTAAAAACACTCTCCTTCAAGAACAGCACTCTCCCTAGAATAACGCACTGAAGACAATCTCCTGGTATCTTTTTATTAACACCATCATCAACCGAAGAATTCTGATTCCAAAAGGTGACAAACAGCTGGACGAAGAGCTGTTATCGAATCAGCTGATGCGAGCTAAACTGTCAGCAGCACACCAGTGCTGCTTTTTTTTTTTTAATCACACCTGGCAAAGGACCTGAGAACATTAAAACTATACTTCTAAGCCTCAGGGCACAGCTGGCGTCCGGGGACACCCTGTGACCACAGCGTTCCGTGCAGAACACTGACAGCAGGCACGTCCCAGAAGCATGAGCCCTGGCAGACGGTTTTCTCCAGGGATTTTTTTTTTTTTTTTTTGGCACAAAGAGAGCAAGGAATTGAAAACGAGAGGCACAGAGCGAGCTGCCAGCACTATAATCCAGCCTGCGAGAGGAAGCACCGCCTTTCAGCAACCTGTTCAGCCAGGGCATGAGGCTTGGTAACGGGATGAGAAGGTAATTAGCGATGTATCTAAAATAATAAAGCATATTGTAATGAGCACACAGAAAGCGAGAACTGCCACACCGGAGCCGGTGACAGCCACCTGCTTCCTGCAAGCACGGCTTCACTCAGCAGCAGCAGCAGCGCTTCCACTCGTGTTCAAACCAGCTCCCGAAGTCAAACACGGCTCCTCCTCGCTCCCGGGGCTTTGGCAGCGGGCGGGATCGCCTCTCCTCAGCACCGCACCTGCTCACTCGCTCGTCTTTCCTCCTTCCCAGAGCCGCCCGGAGCGGGGCGCGGGCATCGCAGCCGGGGGGCACCAGGCACCGCAGCCGGGGGGGCACCAGGCACCGCAGCCGGGGGGGCACCAGGCACCGCAGCCGGGGGGGCACCAGGCACCGCAGCCGGGGGGCACCAGGCACCGCAGCCGGGGAGCACCAGGCACCGCAGCCGGGGGGCCGGTGGCCGCCGAGCCCGGCTGCGCTCCCTCCGGGGCTTCAGCGCCCCGGGTGGGCACACGGTCTGAGCCGGGAGGTCACCGCGACGCCTCGTCCCCTCTCTTCCGAGACACAGAAGTTGTTCCACACCGGACGCCCCAAGCCCCGCACACGCGGTCAGCCTGCAGCGGGTGCGGGGCCGGCAGCTCCCCGGGGAGCCAGGGGCGTGGGGCGGGCTCGCCTCTCCCCAGCGATGAACCAAGAGACCCCCGGCGGGGGACGGGGCAGCGCGGCGGCCCAGCCTGAGCCGCTCCCGGCCCCGGCCCCGCCGCACCCTCCCCACTCTCCTCCCGCTCGCTCGGGACCCGCGGCCACCCCCCTCCCCAGCTCACCTCGCACGCACAGCAGCGACATGGCGGCGGCAGCCGCGCTTCAGCTGCGGCCCCGCCAGCCGCCCCCGGCTCTCCTCATGCCGCCCCGCAGCCACAGGTCGGGCGGGAGCGGGGGCGGGGCGGCCGGGCCGGGCCGGGCGGGGCGGGGCGGGGCGGGAAGGGAGGGACGAGCCCCGCGTCCTCCCGCAGCGCCGCCGTCGCTGCCCGCACCGCCCGGCAGGGGGCGCCGCCGCCCCCCCACCCCCCCACGTCGCCATGGCAACCGGGCGGTCCCGGGGCTGCGCGGGGGAAGCGGCGGAGCGGGGCGGGTGGCCCGGGGCGGGTGCGGGGCAGGTGCGGGGCAGGGCGGCCAGCGGGAAGCGCGGCCGGCAGGTGGAGGGAGGGGGATTCTCCCCCTCTGCTCCGCTCCGCTCTGGTGGGACCCTTCCCCTTGCAGTGCTGAGGGCAGTTCTGGAGCCCCCGGCCGGGGCCGCTCTGCTCCTCCGCGCTCATGAGACCCCCCCCCTCTGGAATGGTGTGAAGCCCTCGACACGGGAAGGACGTGGAGCTCTTGGAGTGAGTCCAGAGGAGAGGGCCATGAAGGTGATGGGAGGGCTGGAGCAGCTCTGCTCTGGGGACAGGCGGAGAGAGTTGAGGCTGTTCAGCCTGGAGAAGAGAAGGCTCCGGGGAGACCTTAGAGCACCTTCCAGTGCCTGGAGGGGCTGCGGGAAAGCTGGGGAGGGGCTTTTGACAAGGGCAGGGAGTGATAGGGTGAGAGGTAATGGCTTTAAACTGGGAGAGATTTTGGCTAGACTTTAGGAAGAAATCCTTTAGTGTGAGGGTGGTGAGACACTGGCACAGGTGACCCAGGGAAGCTGTGGAAGTCCAGCCCCTGGAAGTGTTCACGAGGTGGCTGGATGGGCTTGGAGCAGCCTGGCCTGGCAGGAGGTGTCTCTGCCCATGCAGGGGGGTTGGAACTAGATGATCTTTAAGGTCCCTTCCAGCCCAAAACGTTCTGTGGTTTTAGGACTGTTCGGTGCAGCTGGCGGCCGGTCACCACTGGTGTTCCGCAGGGCTCAGCGCTGGGGCCAGTTCTGTCTAATGTCTGTACCAATGATCTGGACAAGGGGACTGAGTGCACCCTCAGTCAGCTTGTGGATGACACCAGGTTGGGCAGGAGTGTTGATGTGCCTGATGGTGGGAAGGCCCTGCAGAGGGACCCGGGCAGGCTGGATCGATAGTCCTCTCCTGCAGCCCAAGCCTGGCTTGGAGGTGTCTCAGCTTAGGAAAGAGAGAGCTGTACCTGGCTGGGGGCTTTTTTGTACTTTACCTCTATTTTTTTGGTCTACTTTTCTCCCTTTTGTTCTGCTCCTTCACAGTATGAGTACTTACTGGATGTGTAGCATCCTGCCTGTGTCTTTTGGGGAAGTCATTCCCATCATTTACACTCCACATGCCCCTGGTCAGGCTCTGGTTTGTCACCCTAGGCCAGACTGATGTGCAGCAGCAGCCCTCCATGTCCCCTTATATAGCAAAAGCCACAAGCAACCACTTCAGGAAGCTCAGGAGCAGAACAAGCAGGTGTTATATTGTGACTTACGTTCTCCCTCAGTACCCTTCCACTTCCAAGGTGCTGCCAGCTCTGAGGGTTTCCTGAACCTGACATGTTTGTGATGGCTAGTAATCCACAGTCCATCTCTCTGCTTGTCTGGTCTTTCTCAGCCCCCTGCTAAGTCCTTTCATGCTCATCATCTGACAGGGTGTTTCATAGCTTTTGCTGCCTGTTGCAGGGAGATCCACCCTTTAGTCTCCCTTGGGCCTGGTTCTAGTAATTTTCTCTGATGGCCTCTAATGCTTTTAGTGCTGCTTCATCCCAACCTATAAATAACCATAACACTGAAGAATGTATCTCTGGTTCCAAACAGAGGATCCAAGGAGAAACAAATAATTGCTGATATTGAAACTCAACAGCACAATATCATAAAATGCAATTGCTGCTGCGCTGTCATTTAGATTAACTCAAAAATCTGCACAAAGGGTAGAGAAAAACAGCCCTAGCTGGGTGTTTCAAAGATACTAACTTTCCCAAACTTCAGACCTAGACAGGATTTTTCTCCTCTGTTCAGCACAGTGTGTTTTGTTGCACTTATGTTTGCTGCACAGAAGTGTATCCAGGAAATGTGTCAAAAAATGTCTGTAAAGCTTCTCTGAAATACCAAGAGGGACCACTTGAAAGGACAAACCATGACGTTCTTGCAAAAAAAACAAGCAGACTGTGTGCTAAAGGTGTTAACCAAGGGCAGTCTCGAGGGACTGGGAGCTCTTCCACTTAGCAGTGTGAATGTGGACAATCAGCACAGGGACCTGCAAGTGCCAGAGCTCAGGCAGGCGGGGAAGGAATCTCCTTGACCCTAAACTGGTTTCAGAGCTGTTGAAATGCCACTAACCTCAAAACTGTGGTTTGCTTTTTCATGTGTTACTCAAGCATAGCAGTGTCAGACTGTAAGGGCTCCAGCACATCGACCTCTGCATTTTGGCTGTACCTCATCAAAGCCTGCCACCCCTGATGGGCTGGGCACAACACTGGCTTTTCAGTCAACTGCAGCAGACATTAGTATTTTGCCCTAAAAAAGTCTTTTATCTCCCAGGTGTCTTAGAGCAGGATGCAAAATCCCTAGCCGTTTCAGATCTCCGTTTCTCCTCTGCATTCATCAGAACCTCAGAGCTTTCCATCAGCATCCCCCTGTTCAGGGGTCCCTGAGTGGTTGTGATGCCTCTCCTTTCCCGCCTTCCTTTGCAGCCTCCTTGCAAATGCAAACTCCTAAAACTGTGCAGGAGGTAATTTCTGACAGAACCACACAATCCTGTCACAAACACTCCTTTCCCTCTGCCTTGTCCCATTGCTCTGCCTGTCCTCATTCAAAAATTAAAGCCTTCAAGGCCATGATCGTCACCTACTGTGTCACACAGCACCTGGTACAGCAAGCCCCTATCTTGCCCACAGCTGGTAAATGCTGCCATAACACAGAAATTGCCTCATGAAGGGCAGATAATGTCATACGCATGTTAACATCATAGTAAGGTGTTATTAGCAAGCATGGCAGTCAAGTAAGCATCTTGTAGCCAGAACGAGATCATCTGACTACCAGCAGTAACTGCAAAGGCTGGGATTTATCACAGATGTTGCGAATTCTCTGCAGTTCTGAGGTCTAATTAGATGCAAGTGTTTTACCAGTCTTTATCTAATCAAAAGAGATTATTTTTATAACTCTTAACTCCCAAATACAGTGGTTACTTCTCCATCTGTCCAGTCTTCTTCTCCTTTTCTACTTCAAATAGGCTGGAAGAAAAAACATGACGCTACTGGCAACACTTTTGCAAGGTAGAACTACCCTCTTCTAAATTGTGCCTACTCCTCAAAATCCAATTCCTTAGGTTTTCCCAGCTAAAGTGACACTCCCCAAATGCATCCTTCTCTGTTATTTTTTCTAGTTCTTCCTCTGGGTATTTTTGTCATAAATATAAAAATAGTTTAGTGATAAAAACCAGTACAATAGAAAAAGAAAAAAACCCATTACTTCCTGTGTTGTCCTCAGCCACTTGAACAGTTTTTCCAGGTCTTGTTTCTATAAATCCACAAAAGGGAGTTTCAGGTTCACAAATAGTTCCCTATAAGCAAAGCCCCAAATTCTTCTGTAGCAAACTGAATCTAAATTCTTCAGCAGGCAGCGTGCTCTGGTACTACAGACAGTACACTTCATCATCAGTGTTTTGTTTTGTTTGTTTTTTAACAGAGAATTTTACTGAATTAAAGGGGGAAAACATAGTGCAGCAAGTGCACTACAGTAATCTTCACACACAAACCAAAACTATGTGGCTTTCTGGACAAAGACTCGAGTTACTCTGCAAACACAGAATGGAGGCATCACTGCCACCTCTGAAATGACACCCAGTTTTCACTCCCTGCAGAGCAAGAGTTAATTTTCTCCGGTGGCTCAGTCCCCATCCGTTGGTCTCAGCTCACCTGCTGCTGGATAAGAAAGTAATAAATGGTTGATCCTCCGCTTGCCGCAGCTTGCCAGCTGTTTTATGCCTGCCTGTTTGCTATCGTTTCCCTGTTCAGACAGCTATACTGTAGCGATATGAACAGACTAAGTAAACGGCATTTTCTTCCTCTCTCTTTGTTTGTCTTCCCTTTTTGAGTTTTGTATTTCTGCTGCTGGAGAGTGGTTTGGGCTGAAACTTGGCATGTTGCAAACCCACATGGGCTTTCTTTTAAATCAAAGGGTTTAGGTCTGTTAAACCATTTTTCTGTTACGCAACTGACAAAAAGAAAAAAAAAAATCATCTCAGACCTGGTTTTTGGGGTTAAGCTCTAAAGATAAGGAAAAAGCTTTTAATTTACCCTGTGACATTTGGCAGGAATTAGGTGCTGAGTATAGATTAAGCAGTTCATTGATGTCCTAGTGTTGGGGAGCAACCCTCAAGTTTGACTGTAAAGATAACAGGCTTCTGAAATGTCTTTCACTGGTATTCTTGCTCTATTTGCTTACTAATGAAATGTAACTTTTGCAGAACAGTTAGGGGATCACAGGATCTTTTTCATAATGTGGCATGGTGTTTTACCTGTGTGTGGGAGCCATTTCAATAGCATGTTGAAATGCAGCTTTCTCTGGAGTGGATCACAGCTGGTAATCAGTGCAGTAGCTGAAGAACACCATATACATGCACTGAAACTTGCAGGCAAGCAGCCTACAATTCTCTCAGTTATATGTAAAACAAAACGCTCATTTTAACAGTCTAAAAATTATCAAACAGGAGGATACCTGTAAAATTTTAGAGATCTAGGAATAGATAGGATTTCTGCACCAGCAGGGCAGTAGGATAGGGGGAGAGTATCAGCCCCTACCAAACAATCAGCCAAACTTCAGGCTGCAACTTGGGGCAGACATCTTTTTTCCAGTGTGCCAGTGTTGACTTTTCCTAAAGACTGGTGATGTCTGGAAGTGACAGTGGTCTGGCAATTTAAGGCATTAACTGGTGGCTTCCTTTTAATTTCCACTTGAATCAGACACTCTCCAACTGTTCTGTTCAACCTGCCACTGACGTCCCTGTACTGAGTCTTTCCTTTCATTGTACTCAGGAACTCTCTGCAGCCATTTAGCTTTCCTCCTTGCATAGCGTGGGCACCTTGGGTAGGGTTTAGTGTTTGTGCCTTAATTCTCCATCCACAAAATGGAGTTTGTGATCGTTCTTTAAGGAAGGACGTATTAAAGATAAGGGGTATCTTGGTTATAAATACATTAGCAACGATGAGATGCTTGGATGCCGTCACCACATAACCATTTAAAACAGATAGCACAAAGAGATCTGCCAGCTTTTCGATTATAAATCCATGTTCAGAAGGCCAGAGAGGGGAGAAACATCCTTTCATCTCAGGATAAAAACCCCTCTGATTAGAGAACAGCTTCCATGGGAACTGACAGAAGGTCTTTCAGTCACTCATGCTGGAGTTGATAGAATTGAACCCATTTCTCATGCAATTATCCCAAGCATCCCAAACACATAATTTCTTGTTCATACTGAGTGCTTTGTCCTTAAGCAGCACAGTGGGATTGTACTGCATGCTACACCCAGGTGCACACACATGCAGTGTGGGGTCTCTGCCTGTCCAAGCAGTGAGCAGCAAAGCCAGCAACACTGGGCCTAGGTGAAGTGTAGACCTCAACAGGGGATATTTCCTTGGGATCTGATCATTAATGCTAAGACGGGTGCTGTCTGCTAGTGATCTCTCACTTGGCCAGTATAGACACTGCCACTATTGTTGCTCCCCCAGGTGCTCTGAAAGCCTCTGCCTTAGACTGAAGTGGTCTCTCTGATCAGCAGAAATCCTGTCCTTTAAGTGGTAGTTATTCTTGGCTATGTTTTATCCTTTACTGTTTCTCTCTTGACACATGGTTCCTGGCAGTCAGGAGCTAGAGTGATGGGGACACAAGACTGAAGAAAAAGCTGGGATCAGAAGCCCTGTCCCTACAGTCCCACTGCCCCTTTTCCCCAGCCCTGTCTCTTTCACAAATAGCTTGGGAGTTTGCTCATGTACTTTACAGGAACCCTCTTGCAGCCAGTTTCCAACATATTCATGTCCTTCATCCTCCTACCAAATTCACCTTTCACCTAAAATAGTGTTTTACCTCCTCCTAACATTTAGTCATGAGACAGCAACCCTCTCTGATTTTCCTTTGCCAGACTTAAAAAAAGCATTTTTCTCTAAGTAGTCCGGAGATCACTGGCAGTATGATTTCTGTTTTGTAGCTCTTTCTGTTTGAGTTAGCACTTCTCAACTATGGGTGGCATGTATTGTGCACAGCAGACCACAACAGCATAAGGCCAGTGTTTCCCGATGTCGATGCCTGAAATTAACTACCCAGATCTATGTGGTCCTGTGAGATGGTCACCCTCTGATTTAATAATCACACATCCATTCTGCTATTCCATATTCCACTCTGGTCAGATTCATATTTAAATTCAGCCATGGCTTCCCTATTGCAAAGGGAATAATAAGCATTTCATTTTAGAGAAATCAGATATTTTGCCATTCCAAGAGGAGTCACTTTTAACTTGACAAAGTGCAAAACCCCTCACCCCAGCCAGGGTAGTTTCCTGCCTTACAGCTGTGTCTTCAATTTTCATTCTGTTCACATTAACAGACATTTGAGGAGTGAAGAAGGTTATTCTTCAATGGAGAAGCCTAGGGGGATACTTTTCCCTTGCTTTTGTAGTTTATATTCATTGAAGAAGAACATTTGTCAGAGATAAAAGAGGAGCTATTTGTCGAAGTTTAAGTTGTTGGCAAATAGAGGCAAGGCTATGGGCTCAGAGGAAAGAGCATCCTGGAACTGCAAAGGACTCTTCTGTCTGCTTGACCTGCTTCATCACCCAAGAGCACAGTGAAAAGCCACAGAGGCAGTCACAGTTATGAAGGAAATCGTGTTACCCCTTGGGGACACTGGATCCCTCTCACTTTGATGAGGAGCAGCCGGCCAGAGTTTCTCCCCTCTGGTGTGATTTTGTGTCATAGTGTATCTGTTATTTGAGAGCGGCAGGGAGAGAAGGAAGAACTTCTGCATGGAAACAAAAAATGCCTTGGTAAGTCCCATGAAGAGTATGGGAGGGCATTTAACTGTATTTATAAGCAGTATGGGTTTTGTCAGAAAATTTTTATAGTGCTCTTGTAAAATGACTTTCTAGAGCAATAAAATACATTGCAGGGAAAGGCAAAACTCCCAGGCTATGAGAGCCACCAGCCCTCTGGAAGTGGCCAAGTGACTGACGTTTCCTATGCAAGCAGGCTGTTTAACCTTCCAGCTAAGTTGTTCCGTAGGTGCCGGAGTCCAAATGGTGTGCGTGTGTGCCGTGCCTTCCTGCTATGTGAGGAGCAGGAGGAAAGCAGGCAGGCAGGCTTGCCCTCCCTCTGGCACACACATCAAGCTTTCAGAGCTGTGATAGCAGAATAAAAGCCCCCTTGTGAAAACTTTCTTCACCAGCCTCCTCAGAGGGGTGTGCAGAAAGCATGCATTTCACAACTCTCTCCTCCCTGCCTCAACAAGGAGTCTCTCTTGTTCACATTTTGGCTCTCATTTTTGTTGCATTTTCCAAAGGATTTAGAAAAATCCTTTTACAAATAATTTTAAATACGAAGATAACAGAAGTTTATCCATTTCATTAAATGCCCATACAATGTCTAGCACCCTGCTGCTGATTGTTGCAATTTAACACAAGCAATAACTAATAATTAGGAAGTATCTCACATTCCAGATTGTAGTTTTTCCCAGTCCTCCCTCACATCTCCTTTGTTTTTAAAACAACAAATAGAAAATTAAGGACTCTCCAGATTTTACTTACTTGTGTTCACAATGCAGCCTGCCTGGCAGCTGCTGGGCAGTTTTCTTAATAACAGAGCAAGCTGGAGGTGAAGGTAAGTCACAGAGGATGCAGCATCACAACCTTAAAGCTGCTGTTTTCATGGACCTTACATCTTTATTACCAATACATGTATGTTGCTGAACTTCCCCCTGTATCCCTGATGGTAGGCCTGAGAGGACAGTTTTGAAAGAATAACAAAAATGGGGGACCCCCTTGAGATCTTCCACAGAAACACCTTGAGTAACATCTGTTTCAACAGGATTAGTATAATTTAGGGAATATTTCTTTACACTGTTTTCTGCATCTTTGAATTAAATGAACATTTAAAAAGCAAATACAAAAGCAAAATTCAAAACTGTAGCTAACAATCCCACATGTCTTCTTTTTCTTGGGCTGGGTATTATGGTGTCTGTTGCAGCAGGACAGAAACTATTCACAAGCTCTTTGAGCCTCTCCTAAGACTTGAGGATAAAAATAAATAAAATTTAAAGGAATAAAAAGAAAGAAAATACTGCTTTTATAACTTCCTTTTCTATCTTAAAGCAAGAAAAAAAGGGCAATAAACCTTTGCTCTATGCTAATGGCAATCCAGCCCAGCTGGTTACATAAAATTGCTTAGGAAAATCCACAAAGGTTGGAGGGAAATAGCCTGGCACAGATATGATTGTTTAAACACTGGGGCTGTGATAAGGGGTCTGCAAGAATCCTGCCTGGGTTGAGGTTTGCCTTGGCAGCAAGCTGCAAAAGCTGAGGAGTGAGAAGTCCCTGGTTACTAGATTACAACTGTGGGGCAGCGGGGCAGGCAGCCCTGAGCCTTGCCCTGTCACCTGGTACCCTTGGCAACATACCACGATAAAACACCCATCCCTCACCTCACCTGGCTGACTTGTCCAAACCCACCCAAAGGGAAGGAGCAGGGACCACCAACACCTCCAGTCCCCATCTGCATCCTGAACAGTGCCAGCCATTCCCCAAGGCAGTCATTTCCCTCCTGCTTCTCTTCTTTCTCATCTCTTCCCATCTACCTGAGAAGGGTTCAGCTGAAATACCTCTTAGAGCCTAGAGCCAGAGCATGGCTGCAGGCAATGCCATTAGCAGCCTGATGCTGGCAGCAGTTTGCCAGGTCTTGTCTTCAGCAAGTAGCTGGTGATTCTCGTTGAGGAAAGGGACACAAGAACAAAACAATCCTAGAGAAAAAGGCAGTGACAGAGTAATGCCACTAAGATCAGGCCAGGAGGAGCAGCAGAAACAGGGGTGCAGGAGGGTGATGTAGGAGGGGTGGAATGCAACTTTGGTCTAGTTTCCCATCACCTACAGAGAAATTAACTTTCCTGGTCTGCTGAGATGCCATTCCCTGTCCCCATTTGTGCAGTTTCTCACATCTGAGCACCCAAACCACACAGCTTATAGTGGCATCCATCAATATATGCTGATAAGGTCATAACAGAGGTGCCCAGCAGAAGGTTAAGTCCACCTCTCTGGACCAAAACTTGCCCCTGCTGATTCACAGGGATGGAGGGGAGACTCAAGACCTACCAGGAGGCAGGAGTGAGTCTCCAGTTTCTAGAAATAAGAGGCCAGGAAAAGCAACCTACCTGAAATTACGTTTGCTTAACCCAGAGTGGTTTGGGTCAGTACCAGGCATGCTTTCTGACCCTTCACACTTTCCTCTAAGTGTATAAAGCCAAGATCCCAAGTGAATGCTCTTATCAGAGACCCTACAGCCCTTTCCTTAGGGTACTGCTCTTAGTCCCAGCACCTGGGCCAAATTCTAGCAATTAGACCGTGACTAGCAAACTGTTTGTATATGCCATTCCTCTTCCCTCAGGAGCCTGGCTTGAAATTATTTGATGCTTTCAGGATTTCTAGTAATTAGCAAGGCTGTTTCCCTGGTCGGTGGCAGACTAAACACTGGCAGAGCTTGGGGAATGGCTCCACTATACACAGCCTGCCTGTAGGATGGGTGATAGGTCCTCCTGCCACTTCCGGAGATGCTGATGTGAGCCTCCCCCCAAGTGGGAAAATGAACCCATTGTCATTGTTATGCTTAGTGGGTAGGAAAGAAACAGATTGGCAGAGTCATTTACATGTACTAGGGATAATTTTGTGGTTTGCAGATTGAAATTCCTAATGGCGCTCGTTACAAGTTGTTTGCTTCCAGATGCTGTTTGCTTTCATGTTCAGCGCTACACACATTGACACAGAAAATTCTGCTTGGAAAAGTGTTGGCTACTGGCAACCACACAAATCTAGAAGAAGACAGCATCCAAATGCAAGTAATGTTAGGTGGATACCGTAATTTTGCCCTGTCTTTTGATCCTTAATTGCTAGCCATTTATCTCCCATGGGATATTTGCATATACATATGGAACTGCTGAAGGCTCATGAAGATACTGGGTAAAGACATTTTTGCTTCTATCACAGCATCTGTTACCCATCATCTGCCTCTTCCCCTACCCAGCAATTCCTCTCTAGTCTGCAGCTCTCATCCAGCCACCTATTATCTCCTATTCCCATCTGGTGACACCGGTGCCGTCTTGTGCATTCAGGAGCTTCTTAAAGCCAAGCTTTGGCTGACACATCCACAGGGAAAAGCCCAGTTCCTCAGCTGATTATAGCCTGCAGCATTCACGCCAAGCTTGACTGCAAAAAGCCAGATATTCTGACACCAGAACCCCTTACAGAGACAACACAGATGTCAAAGAAAAGCATCCCTGAACCCACCTTCTCATAAGGCAGCCAAGTTTCTCTAGAGGTCTCCTATGAAATTACCATACAGCCCAATTCCTGCTTTTACATGGAAAGATCTGCTAAAACAGCACCCAGCAGTGATAAAGTGCATGTTTCCCTGCAGGATCTGGAGGTTTCGGGGCAGAATCAGGAAGTACCAAGGAGCCTTGTAGGTCAAACCTAATGTCTTTGTTCAAGGTTGCTTGTAACATGAGGATTTGGCAGAAAACTGCCCAGTTCTGGAGTTAATTAGGGAGTTTCTTTCTGTGGCTTCACCAATTTAGTGCTGACAGAATGAGTTTCTAGAGACCAAACTCTCTAACTGCAGGATACTGTGAAGGCAACATGAATGCCCCTTAGGCACTAAGTTTTAATACTAATTGTGTCTGCATGTGAGGATGGAGGAGCTGGCATCTGTACCTGTCTTGGCTTTCTGGAAGAAATAAATAAACTGTCCCTTTGGACATAGGGGTTTTTCAAAACTCATCCTCAGACTTTCATTCAAGGCCATCAATGCTGAATGCTCTCTCTCAGCCTCATAATTTCTATATTTCTCTCTGTTCATACAGCCACACAGGCAGCTTGAGTTGTTAAGTGAAGGTGGGATGTGCCCACTTGGCCATGAAGCAAAAGCAGGAAGGATTGCACTGCTTTGACAGTGAGATTGTGCAAGCCTGTACAACTGCTCTGCTCCCCTGCAAAGGTCCTAAGGACATTTTCTAGCCCCTTCTTTGTCCTGCTGATGCAGTGTTAGAAGGTGTGATGATGCTTTTTCCTCCCTGATTTTTCACCCCTGGGTCATTGGTCACATTTTTCTCCTTAAGAGTCCATTCTCCTCTGCCTTCTGTGTCCGGTGTCCTCACTGGTCATTCCCTCAGTGTTCTTTCTGGCAGGCATTCCCCTGGCCTTTCTGTGAGATTCCCTCTGGGTCAGGACTTAGCTGAGCAAATGCAGGTGTTCACATTGTGATTGTCTGTCTCTGAGCTGTTCCCACTGTTCCTCTTTACAATCCATTAAAACACTTTTATCAGTTGCCTTCACCCTCAAATACATATTCAAACTAGGTTAGATACCCCAAAAGTACCTGTTTTCTCTACTGACATTACAGGGATCATGAGGACCTGAGCTAAGGGAAATGGGAAGTGTCAGATGAGATTAATCTAATGCTCTGTCTTCAGATAAGTGCACCAGCTCATACAGCTCCATGTGGATTTGCAGATCTGCCTCTCTGTCCCAGACCCAGCTTTCTTTGTCCAAAATTAATCTCAACCTGCCATGATTTTCTCCTCACAGATGCATCCCATGGCTTCAAGTTCAAATTGTCTAGAAAAAACCTCTTCACATTCACAAAGTTTTTCCATCGTGGTATACAAAATCATTATCCTGCCAGTTGTATAGTCTTCAAACCAAGTCTTCTCTCTCTCCACACCAAGGTCTTGCAGAGCCTTTTGGCAGAACAGCTCTGGTCTTTCCCCACTCCCTTGCCATTGGGAATATCATCAAAGCTATTCTGAACTGTGCTGCAAAGGCCCTTTCCCAGCCAAATATTGGACCCATCTGGCAGACACAGTCCTGAGGAGATACCACATGGACATCCTGCATTTGTCACCCAGCTCTCCCAGATCTTCGCTGATCGTTTGGCTTCATCTCTGAGGTTTTCAGCATCCCTCCACACTCATCTTGCAATGCTCCCAAGATGTGAGCCAACTGCTTGGCCCAGCTGGCCTGCTCCCATCTATGCTGCACTGGCTGACTTTGCTTCCCCCCCGGGTGCCCCTTGGTGGTGCCTCTATGTGCTGCTGCGTTTCACGTTGCAACCTGTGAGAGACAGGTTTGTCTTTTTGTTGTGAGCTTGCACAACAGCCACTGAAGTACAGCCTCTCTGGGATGGATTGCTGCTGCAGTAATTCAGAACTCTTTGCCTGATTAAATCTGAATGGGGATTAGTAATGGAGGAGGAAAGGGCTGAAACTTTAATTCAGGAACATTATCCTCTTTCCTTCCCTCACCCATTTGGCAGCAAAGTGGATACGTGGCTGCAAAGCAGCACTTTTATGCACCCCTGTGCTCCCCTGTGTATTTATTCCAGCTGCAGCTGGTGGAGATGAAGCTCCAGAGCCAGGCCTGTCAGGGCAAGCAGCCAGCTTCTGGAAACAGCTTGTCCCTGTAGAGCATGTTCAGATAGCACAGCCTGGAGACGGGTATCCCAAAAGTAGCCAACTGCCTCCCACTGCAGAGCAGCCCTCTGCACCCAGAACAGCTTCCCCACCAGAAAGCTTTGCTGGTGAGACCCTTTGTCCCCACAGCATGCATATGGTGGCCAAAGGACGCACTTAATGGCTTAAGCTGCATCAGCAGGTGACATTTATCAGCTCGAAGTCACATTTGGGGTTGTATATTTACCCTCTCTGAATGAAAACCAAGCCAGCTTTGCTACTGGAACTAGCATGAAAGCATGAAACTAGCATGAAAGACACAGAGACAGGTCCTCTGGCTGGAAATTGCTGCAGAGAGCCCAAACCCACTTCCCATCCATTGCTGTCACTGCCAGCATTCCTGCAGCATCCTCCACTAGTGCCGTGCAAAGCACAGAGGTAAGAGGGCTTTGCTCAGCCCCCAGCCACCCTCACACCTCTTCACCACAGCACTGGGAATCTGCACCCTGGGAAAAGCTTCCCTGGGGCAGGGACAGCCATGGTGCTTGGAGCGGGGGGTCTGAGGCTCCTGACGTGACCTTCTTTGCTTGTGCATCTGCCTGTGCTGAGCTGGCGAGGGTCATCCAGGGAGCCCCACATGGGCAGCTGGCAGGGATTTTAGCATCATTTAATTCTCAATCCTCCCAAGCGCCTGGTGAGGGATTGAGTGCATTCACTGAAATGAAGAGCAGGCATGGGAAAGAGAGCTGGACACTAGGAGCTGAAGGGGCCCAGCAAGAGCATCCCTTTGAGGGGGAGAAGCTAGGACAGAAATAACAGCCAGAGTGGACATTGCTCTCTGGCCAGCCAACAGTGGTGCAGCCAGAGCTGGCAGCTCCCCTGCTGCCTGCAAGTAGCACAAGGAAACCTCAGGAAGGGTCCCAGCCCTGTGCAAGCAGAGGTGACAGGCCATGCACGGCTGTAATTTGGGATAGGAAGGTTTGTCCTCTCTGTTATCTGCTTCCCCCGAGCATGAAGATGCCAAAGCTGTGGGGCTGAGCATGACTGCACATTTGAGCATGGAGAGCAGTTGTACTCAGGTGGATGTTCAGACAGGGTTTTTCTGGATGCTGACAGGCATACTGCCAGTACAGCAGCTTGCTCGTGCTGCCCAGCCCTGCCTGATAATGCTGGCAGCTAGCACAGCCCATCCTTCAGATCTGTCCATCTGCTCCATGGGCTCCTTCTGGCCTGGTTTCCTCTGCCTATGTAGATGCAGATGTGCTTAAGATGCACAGAGGGGAACTGCTCAACTGTTCAGTCAGGCTTTTTCCTGCCAGAGTTTCCTACAGAAGCTGGGAGCAGCCCTACCCAAAGATGGCTAAGGGTTTGCCTGGGGTTTAAGGCAAAGATGCAGTGCCTGAAAACAGGGTCCTGCAATGACAGGAAAGGTTGGGGTGCCCATCTCCCAGCCTTAGGTAGTCAAGGCTCAGGTTATGGTGACAACAAGGGGGTAAACAAATCTGATACAGCATTAGACTATAAATCCAAAGGAAATGCCAGATGGTGCAGACCTCTAACAAGGCCTATCACATCAGCAGTGTTCTTATGTGTCCTCCATTCCAGATGAGCAAACACAAGATGGGAAAAGACACACATCAAGATGGAGCCAGTCAAGCAAGGCAGACACACACACAGAGCTTTGGCTGCTTGGGGGACAGGGGTGAACTCCACGCTTGAGCCAGGCACCATCCTGTAGATCTACTGAGTTATCCTATGGCAGGAGCTTCACAGCTCTTCCTGTTCATACAACAATGCACCTGCAGAGCATGCATGGATGGATGGAGGGGAAAAAATGGGAGCCTCCTTGTGGCTGTCTCCTTGAACATACCCATGGGGAATCTTGGGCACAAAACAGCCACCAACCTGCAAGAGGCAGGGGCAAACAGCAGGACATGGAAATACAGTGAGCCTCAAGAAGCGAGAACTGATGCCAAAGAACTTCAACCACCGTAGCATCATGACTTTGTAAAAACACCTCTCTACATCCCTTTGCTGGAGGTGTAGAGCCACATCAGGGTGAGATGCCTGTGAACACTTTTAATCTCTCCTAACACCCCCAGCTTGGGGAGAGCCCGTCATTCCTCATGGCTCTGCTGGCTCATTTCCCTCATTCCTGTGTTTGTTCCTTCTTGCTCAGAAAGGCCCTGAAAGAAGGTTCTGGTAGCAAGAAAGCTCTGGTAGCAACCATCTACCTTGTGTGGCCTCACCATGAGCCTTCTCTAGCCCAAGGGCTGCTGGACTGGAGCCCACCAGCATGTCCCTTGCCCCCAGAGCCCCCTCACAGAGGGAAGGTGAAGCAGAGCCAGGGGAAGCCGTGGTGCAATCCATGGGTGCCTGTGGCCAGGGCAGCCCCATGCCTTGGGGGGACCTCACTACCATGTATATGAGCAGAGAAAGCTCAGTGCCTAGGGGCTCTCCTTCCTCCAGAGGGTGGGTGATGCGGGTGCAACCCCCTGGCTGCTGGCCCACTGCCCTGACAGCCCCTTTCCTAGACCATGAGACGGTGGCTGTGTCCTGCAGCAGGGCTTGCTCCTCCCATAACAGGCAACATCCTGCAGAGGACGGGCACCCCAAGTCTGCTGGGATGGGGCCACCTTGGCAGGTCACGGCAGGGCCCGGCTCCCTCCTCAGAGGCACTGGACACAGCCCTGCTGAACGTAAGCTGGGCTGGGCTGCCACCTTGTGCCAACAGGCAGCATCCACTGACCAAGACAAGCGTGGGAAGGGATTTTTCATCACCCCATATTTTCAGTTACCAAAATGGAAATATTCCCTCTGACCTCAGTTTCCAGATGAACCCCAAAGAGCCCAGCACCTCCCCAGCAGCAGGCAGCAGGGAAGGGGTTTTTCAGCCCCTCCACACAGCACAGCCTTGGAGCCATCCTCACACACAAAGGGGGGTTCAAAAATCCTGTATCTGTGCAAAGCTTGGCCAGGTCCTCCAGTTGCTGGAAGAGGGGCTGCAGCACCCCAGGATGCTGACACTGCACGGGGTGCAGGACCCCTGCGAGTGCTCCAAAACACAGAACTCCAGGAAGCCCTGAACATTTAGCATGGCCAGGGAGGAATGCCAAAATTTAGGTGCAGGCAGATACCCAGAGGGAGTGGGTGCTCTTGGGACCTGGGGCAGCCTGCAGTGGTGGGAGACATTTCTGGATGGCCCCAGCCCCTGCCACTCCACCAAGGTGATACCAAGGGGACATTTGCCTCCTGCTATCAGCCCCAACTTGCATACTTAAGGCCGAGATGTCTCTGCATGGTTCTGAGCAGCCCTGGCACACACCAGCCCCGGCACAGCCCACACCAGCCAGCTGCTGAGGGCCGATGCTATCTGAGTGAGTAAACAGAGTTTATCAGTTCCTCCCCCCCTTTTTTTTTTTCCTTCTTTCCAAGGCAAGCATAAAAGAAAGGGAACATTTGGTTGGACTCGGTGATCCCAAGGGTCTTTTCCAACTGGAATAGTTCTATGATTCTATGATTTCTGCAGGGAAGCCGCAGCAGAAGCTCGATGATCCATTCCCAGGCCAAATGCAGGGGCAGTGTGCATCCCTCTGCAGAGCTGGGGAGGTGGGTGAATCGCCCAGACCAGCAGCACTCTCTCTGTAGCCCATTGCTGATGCCATCCTAAACCCACAGACAGCCTCCAGCTCCTCAGCTGCTGGTGAGAGGAGAGGGCCACCAAGTGAAGTCAAACTGGCCAGGGCAACGGGTGTCCCCAAGGACTGAAGTGGCAGCAGTTTGTATGCCCAACAGTAAGGGGTTAGCAGGGATTATTTGTTTCAGCTGAGTGTCTCCTGAGCAGCACTGGCAGAGACATCTCCAGCCTGACCTCCTGCTCAGTGTAGGTAGTAACCAACACCACATCAGATCTGCTGTGGCTTTGTGCTGTGAAATCTCAGGCCTGCAGATATTCCTTCTCTAAGCACCTGCTTGGGGCTGCACCTCTCCCTTGCAGAAACTCTTCCTCAGTCTGCCAATCTGCAACCTGCAGCCCTAACCCCTTGGTAGAATGTCTGCCAGCAGCTCCAGGATGGACTTCTTGAGTGTTGCCCACAGTCAGTCCCCCTGTTTGGCTCTGCAAAGGCCCCTGTGCGTCTCAGACACAAAACAGCAGTAAAGTGTGGTGGCTAAAGCACTGAATTATTGATCTGCACCCAGCCTAGTAGCATGGAAGGTGCCTTTGCTCCCTCAATGCTTAAGTTGTCCCATAGTCCCATGGGGGTGGACACACTGCCTTTCTCTACAGAAGCTGGGCAACAACAGATAGGAGAGAAGCAACACTGGAGCTATGAAGGTCATGGGAGGTTTGGCTGAAAGACAGCAGCCTGGCTGACCCCTACCACTGCTGCTCATGAAAGCAGTATGAGCAGTATATCCACCTCTCCCCATCAGTGCTGTCAACCCCCACTCTGCCAGCAGGGCTCTGAGTCCCAGCAGACATCCCCAGCTCAGGATGAGATGTCAGTGGGGTTCAGAGCTCAGCTGGGGTGCCACAGTGACGTTGGTGGTGTGGTGACCCTAAGCACTGCTTGCAGCCATGCAGGGGTCCCCATGTGCTGGCAGAGAATGTCACCCCTGCCCACCAGAGGCAGAGGGCACCTCCAGCAGGAAACTCTCAGAGCGTGATTCCTATCTCCGGTTTTACAGCCATTTAGCCAAACAGGCAAGCTGAGCACGTTGCTGGGAACAGGTTCCAGTGGGGGAAAGGCCTTGCAGCACCAGCCCAGGGGATGTCCCCTGGCTCCAGCATGGCACAGTGGGGCACTGGGATGCATCCCCTCCTTGAGACAGGAAAGAGAGGCAGCGTTTGGTGTCGCCTTGCTCTCCTCCTTTGCTAACTTTTGGGAACAGAGGAAATTACACCCAATGTTCCACTTGCACGCCTGGCCCTTGGGCTTTCTCTGTCTTCTCTGCCAGCTGGGACAAAGCCATGAGTCACTGTGGGGTGCTCTGTACCCCACTGGCCCAGCCCGGTGAGGCCCTGAGCAACGTGACAGCTGGTTCCCACCAGCTTCCTCCACAGGCCTGTTAAAATTCTCCACCATCCCTCCCTGGCAAGGTTCCAGGTCTTTCTGGGCTCATTTCTGCACTTGGGTCCTTCATTGCTTTCCCTACACCGACCTGGATGGAGCAGGCAGCCTGCAGGCAGTGCAGGGGTGGCATCCCCCCTACAGAGGCACATCTTGCCCCACCAGCTCCAGGAGATGCTGTGCCTGCTTTCTGGAGGTGCTTTTGCAACCGTGAAACCCGCCCACGGCGACAAAACAAGCCTGTGCACGGGGGGACGTCATCCTTCCGTGATGAAAACTATTACACGGAATTACAGCTGCGGCCGGATCTTTGCTGGTGTCAGCTCCTCAACCTGCCGGAGCTGAACAGCCTCCTCTCTCCGAGGGAGCAGCCGGCCTGGCAAACAGGCTGGGCAGCCCCAGCCCCCCGAGCCGGCCGGTCGGGGCAGCTCCGGGAGGGAGCTCACCCAGCGATGAACTCACCAGCACCCAGTCACCTCGCCAGCGCACCCTTCAAAGGGAAGCCCCGCGGGCAGCAGAGCTCATCCCAGGAGGACGTGGTGGTTGGTTCCACCGCACGCTGCCCGGGACACCTCACCTTCCTGAAGGAACACCCTCCTCCTCCTGGCAGGCGAGCCTCTGGAACCCGGCCAGCCGTGTGGCCGAGCACTGCGTAGTGGGTTTAGACATCCCCGCTTGCCTTCGCGGAGCCTTGTGAAAAGTCCTTTGCGGGTGCCCGTGGTGTGCAGGGGTGGGTGAAGCCCACTCCTGGCCAGCCCTGGGTGGGCTGTCCCTCTGCTAGGCAGTCATATGGCTTGAGCAGTAACCTGCTTCCCCATCTCCTCCGAGATCCTGGAGGTTTTCCAGACGCTGAATTCTGCCTGTGTTGCTTCTCCCTGTCTCATGGCCACAGCTGAAGCTCTGCCCCTCTCCCAGGAGGGGCACCTTCACCCCACCCAGCCTGTTCAAAGGAGTTTTTACGTCCTGCTCCTTAATCCTCCTTCTGGAACCTGTTTTAAAAATCAGAGGAGGTTGCTAAGGGACAGTGTGCTCAGCAGGGACATTGCTCACAAACCCTCAACACTCAAAAGTGGGAGGTAAATAACTTGGGATATTATTAATCCTTTGCTGCCCACACAATAAACAGAAATGTATTACTCTTGTCAAGGACAAAGGAGCCCGTATTTCCCCGCAGCCAAGGAGCTGAACCAGCAAATCTTTTGGATTCAGCTCCACCATGGGTTCAGCTGTGACTGAAGTTGTTCCAGTTCAGTTCCTGTTCAGGCCAATAATGGTTCATTAACCATTTGTTAACCCTGAGCTCATGTCAGTCAGTTTAAGCTGGAAAACACAGCCTGAGGAAGTGGCCACGAGACGTGGACCGTGCTGTTTTCAGCCCATCTCTGGGTTCCGTGGCCTCTGCTCCCCTCCCAGATGGATACCAGAGCTTCTTGGCAGAGCTGACACACAGGGCCAAAGGGCAGAAAAGCGAAATATTGCCCTGGGAACAGGTAGGAAACCCGTGCTGGGATGGTTGAGCAGGGGCGAGGGGGAACTGAGCCTCCCTGTCTCTTCCTCCCTGAAAGCAGCACCTGCACCCACATGTTTTGAGACAGTGGCTCCTAAGCCACCATCAACACTGGTGAATCAGGTGTTCCCATCATCACACTCAAGAATTAAAATGCTCTGTATATTTAATAACCTTTAATGGCACACAAACTCATCCTGGGACCAGTCAGGGGATATTTAATGACAAATCTCCTGTGTCACCATAGGTTGAGGCCCCAGGAGGATATGAGGTCCCTGCTATGGGTGCATGGAGTTGCCACTTCTCCCTTCAGAAAAGTGTATGGAGGTCAGGGAGGTGGAAGGACCAACCATCCTGCTGCATCCCTGCACATGGCTATTCCCGGAAAGTGCCCGGCACGGCTGTATCCATGACAGAGCCTCCAAAAATAATGCCCCCAGGCTGGCAAAGAGGCAAGGGAGGGGGGGGGGCTTGGGGCTCAGCAGACAGTTTGCATCCAGCTCTCTGCACACTAGCACAGTCAGAAGAGATCTTGGTTATATTTATCGTTTGGTGGGACCAGTCCCCGCTATTTTTAGAGCAGCCCTGCAGCTGCGGCTTGCTGAGCAGCACGGGGAGTTGGTCGGGTGGCTGGTCTTGCTTGGGCCGTGTCTGTGGGGTCCTACCAGGGGCAGACCATGCCTGTGGCGCAGGGGACACCCCGGGGGTCCTGTGTAGGCCGTGGCAGTGGCAGGGGGATGGATGGACGGATGGATGGCTGACACACCAGGGGTCCCACCTGTGTGGTGTCTCTGGGTCAAAGAGAAACATCAGGGGTCCCACCTGGGGCTTGTCGTGTGGGACACCCCAGAGGTCCCACTCAGACTGTGTCCGAGGACCATGGGGACACCCCGGGTGTTCCACCGGGAGGAAGCCATGTCTATGGAGTGGGGGACCCCCCCCCTTGGGCTATGTGTGTGAGCCAGGAGAACACCGGGGGGGGGGGGGTGGGGTCCCACCTGGTGGATGCCGTGTCCGTGGGGCGGGGGGTCACCCCGGGGGTCCCTCTCGGGCCGTGCCCATGGGTCAGGGGAACACACCGTGGGGGTGGCGGCCACCCGGAGGGTCCCGCTCGGGCTGTGTGTGTTGGGTCAGGGGGACACCCCGGGGGTCCCACCTGGGGGAGGCCGGGTCCGTGGGACACGGGGCGCCCGTGGGGCCGGGGGTGCCCGGGGGGGTCCGGGCGAGACAAGCCCCGCCCAGCGCCGCGCCAGGCCCCGCCCCTTTCCCCGCCGGTGGCCAATGAGAACCCTCCTGGGCTGGCCCCGCCCCTTCCCCGCTGTCATCACACACCCGCACGTGGAGGGGGCGGGGAAGGGGCGGGACCTCGGCCCGGCGCGTCATCACTTCTCCTCCCGCCCATTGGCCGCGCCGCCCCACCTCTCGCCTAGCCCCGCCCCGTGCGCCGCCCAGCGCACCAATCGGAGCCGGGGAGGCGGGCGCGGGGGGCGTGTCCCCAGCGGCACCCGGAAGGAGCTGCGGGAGCCGCGCAGCAGTCGGGGCCGCGGCGGCGAAGGCAGCGGAGGGGGCGCTGGTGGGTCCGGCGGGGCCGCGGGGGCCGGGCCGGGCCGGGCCGGGCCGAGCCGGGCCGGGCCGGGCCGGGCCGAGCCGAGCCGAGCCGAGCCGAGCCGAGCCGAGCAGGGGGGGCTGGGGGGGGCCCGGAGGTGAACGAGGCATCGGGGAGGGGGGACAGGCCACCTGTCCGTCGAGGGAGGGGTTAATGCACCCCGTCCCCGCCGCCCCCCAGCCGGTTCCAGAAGGTTCGGGTGGAGGGCTCTGGGGGCCCTGAGCGGAGGAGGGGAGAGGGGCGAGAGAGGGAGATGGGGTGGCTGCGGCCGGAGGGGCCGTGAGCGGGATGGGGGAGGGCGGTCAGCCGGGGGGGCCGTGGCCGGGATGGCGGGGTGTTGTATCCGGCGGTCCGCGGCCGAGGGAGCTGTGGCTGGAAGTGCTGGGGTCGGCGCGGGGGCTGGGAGCGGGGAGGCTGTGGCAGGAGGTGGGGGAGAGGGAGGGAGGGTGGGCGGCGGCTGGGGGGCTGCGCAGGGGGGGCCGTGCCCTCTCCTCTGTCGCGGAGTCGGTGTCCCGGGGGGGTGGGGGGGGGGGGTGGGGCTGCGGCCTCGGGGGGCCCACGGAGAGAGCCTGGCAGAGGCGGGTGTGGAGGTGGCAGCATCGGGAGTGTGGGCAGGGCCGGTGCTTTGGGGCTGTGCTTGGGGGGTGCCCCCCAGCCTGGCTGTCTTCCCCCCCCCCCCCCCCAGCCCGCCGGTGCTCGGAGGAGCTGTGCTGTGCCTGGTCTCCCCCAGGAAGGCCTTATCCCCTCTGCAGCCACATGAGCAGGAACAGCCTGTCCGCAGCTCTGCTGACAGCATGAGGCCTCCTCCTCCTCCTGGGCTCCGGCCCAGCCCTGGCTGGGCCCAACTGGCTGTTCCCATCCCCCCTGGACACCCGTGCCCAGAGACCCACCAAAATCAGCAGCGACAGACCTGGCAGGGGGCGGGGGGGGGAGAACCTTCAAGCCTTTTGGTGTGGCCAGAGCACCCTGTTTTTTTTCAGAAACTATGCAGATGTGCTCATGGCAGCCCCAGATGTGGTGTTCATACAGCTGTTGTGCATCGGGGAGGGCCGAGGGGATGGCTGCACGATGGGGTGGGGAGCTTGTGCACAGCCCACCTGGGAGCAGAATCCGTCAGGAGATGTGTAGGAGGGTCATGGACTTATATCCAGGGTTTCCAGACTCCTTTTTTAAGGAAGGAGCCTGGGGTTTGCAGCTGCTGCGGAGAGTGTATGGTAGAGGAATGTCACGCTGCCCCTTGGGGTGTTTTATAAGTAATTTCCACTCGGTGCCTTTTTTTAAAAGCATCATGGAATCAAAGGTCTGCTTAGAGGCCTGCTCCTCTGCCTGGGTTGTGTCTCTTAGCCTTAGCAAAGAGTTGGGACCTGGTGGAGAAGGCAGCAGGGTTAAAGCCTGACGCAAAGGAGAGTCTTGGCCAACTTGGAAGCACGTGCAGGGGGTGAATGAGGTCTGGCAGGGGAAGCAGAAGAAAACTCCTGGGTGTGGTGGTGCTAGAGGTACTTCTTGGTGGGGCTGTGCTTCAGCAAAAAGGACGCCGAGAACGAAGACACCCTGTAGAGCCTGGTCAGGGCCGCCTTTGACAGCAGCCATTCGCATCCTGCGGGTCTCGGCGGGGCCGGCAGGGACTACAGGTGCCGGCATGCAGCTCCGGCTGCGCTCCGGGCTCGGCTCGGCCCGGCCCGGCACGGCTCGGCACGGCGGGCGGGATCCGAGCGCCGGGCAGCGCGGGGCGATGGGTGGGCCGGAGGGTCCTCTCTGGGTTTGGATCAGAGCGGGGCAGCGCTGCTGCCAGGGCTCTCGCTTTGTCTGTGGCAGCTGCTCCGGCGGCATTTGTTAGTCTGAGGAAGAGGAGGCTGAGGGGAGACCTCATCAGCCTCTACAGCTGCCTGAAAGGCCATTGCAGAGAGGTGGGTGCTGGTCTCTTCTCACAGGTCATTAGCGACAGCACCAGAGGGAATGGCTTCAAGCTGCAACAGGGGAGGTTTAGACTGGACATTAGGAAAAAAATGTTCACAGAGAGAGTGGTTAGACACTGGAATAGGCTGCCCAGGGAGGTGGTTGAGTCACCATCCCTGGATGTGTTTAGGGGTCGTTTGGATGTGGTGTTGGTGGGTACAGTTTAGGGGAGAGTTGGGATGATGGTTGGACTTGGTGATCCCAAGGGGCTTTTCCAACCTGAATAGTTCTATGATTCTGTGATTTCGCCAGGTTCCTGCTGACTCCAATGGGAGCCCAGAATGTCCCTTCCCGTGGCCCCTGGGGTGACCAGGGTGTGTGGGGACAGCAAAGCCCTCCCATCCCCGCAGCTGCAGGGTTGCAGTCCTTGGGGGAGCTGGGCTTGCAGAGCAAGGTCCAGCCTGCAAGTGAGGCAGGGCTGGGGCCATTTTGGCTCTGCCCCTTTTATCTCTTCCCTGCATGAGAGGTTTCTGACCCACTGCTGAAAGAAAAGCTGATAGGGTCACCCTGCCCTGACTTTGGAGACCCACAGCTCCATGAGGGGCTCTGCTGCTTGTGCAGCGAGCTGGGCCGAGCAGCTCTCAGTGCTCTGCTCTTCCTGTCTGCCCTCTGCAGAAGAAGACTTTAGGGAATAAAGTATCATTTTAATGTTACGGGAAGTGTTGCTGGTTCACTCCTGGTGGCTTTCCAAGGCAGGTGATGCCCCCAGTCTGTACACCCTCCCTCAGCTGTGGGGCTGAACTTTCCCAGCCCTTGTTCCCTCAGCAGTTTCAGGTCATGCGGAGCTGGAGGAGGAAGGGAAGTTCCCTCCCTGAGTTCAAGGGACCTCTGAGGCCAGAGAAGCGCATCTGCACTGCTGGTCCTCCTCCTTGCTGTCTGCTACCAACTGCTCACCCTGTCGTGTTTCTGCACAGCCGTGCTGAGTAGCAGAATGCAGAGATGCCCAGACTTTCCTTGCTGCTCCTGAGTCTGAGGGTGGCTCAAGAGAACAGTTATTGATCAGAATTTCATAGTCAATGTCTTGAGACTCTTCCTGAGTCCTTTACCTGCCCTTGCTGCCCTGGGCCTGCCCATGCTTGTCCCCTGCTAGATTTTGTAGGCAGCATCGTGTGCTGTGTGGAAATTCACAGTGCCTGGGGCCAGGACGCTTCCTGCATGCAGAACAAGAAAACCTTTGTAGGTATGTGACTGTCCTGGTTTAAGCCAGGACAGAAACAATTTTCTTTCTAGCAATTTTGGTTTTCATTAAGTCTCTCTAAGTGACTGCACTTTCTGAAATTAACAGCATGTTTTTCAGTCAGTGTCTGCTTATAACACTCAATGTTTATAGTTATGTCTGCAGAACCATGGTGACTGCTTAGTCTGCTAAACTTCTTCTGTGCTGGAAACGAAAGGGAGGAAAAGGGGTCACACCTGAGACCTCCTGTGCGGGGTGGTCCAGACAGGTGACAGGTCAGGTGTGAAGGGCAACATGGGAGAAATCCCAAGGGAAGACATCTGTATGTTAACAGATGGCTTGTGGAGAGGGTCGTTGCAGGTTACTTGGTCCTCTGTGGGAGGGTTTTGCCTGATGCCTCTCCACTGCACCTCACTCCCAGGGACCCCCTTCCTCCAGTGGCTTGTGCAGGTTCCTGAGTGCTGGTGATGCCATTGTGTGTTTCTATCCTTCCTTCTGTCGGCAGTGCCTCTCAGCTCTGCTCCCTGGTGCCTGTTTTCTGACCAGCTCTCTTCCTTTGTTTTTCTGTTTTGCTTTAGTCTGTAAGCAAATGAACCAGATGAATACAACATCTAAAGAACTTGGTCTCACAAAGTGTGAGTTTTGCTTTAAAAAGAATTTTCTTTCGCTGACAAGGGTCCTTGCAAATCTTCATCCTCCCTCCGCCTTTGCTTCTTCTTTTCTTTGTTTCCCTTGTTTGGCCTAGTGAATGCCCAGCTGCCAATTAACATGTTTTCCCCCTGTTTCTGTCAGTGTCTTCAGCTGGTTGTGAATCCTGAATGAAGAGCAGCTGAGCTCACATGCTCTGCATTTCAGAGGGTTTTTTCAGGGCTGGCCAGTGGTTTGCAGTCATACTTGCCTGTACTGTGGCCTGGATAACCCCGCAGCTAAGCCGTGTGATGGCAGAACAACACTTGGATGGGAAGCCTTCAAAGGAGTCCTATGTTCTGCAAGAAGTGCAGCTAGTGATTGAGCTGGAAGGGCTTTTCAGTAACAAATCTGTTTCCTGGGACAGGGCTGCTGTCAACCCTGTGATTCTTCTTGTTGGAAGTGAACAAAGGTGCAAAGCCTTTATGCAAGAGCTGAAGGTGATAATCCCGATCTCCTGGCCACAGTCCATTTGGGGTAATTGCATGCTTCCTGGGGAGTGTTTTGAACCCATCCCTGTTGGGTACGTTGCCATCGCTTCCTGTGCTGCAGCAGTATGTGAGTGGCAGCACTTCAGCCATGTCCAAAGCAATTCTTGTCACTGCTCAGGCTTAGAGCCTTTCGAGCGTTCTCTGAAAGATATGTGGTAGAACAGGGAGTTGGTGGAGGGTTTTACATATATGTATATTTACATGTACACTGGGGCTTGTTCTGCTTGTAAGTTCTCCAGGAGCACAGCCGTGCTGACTAGCTGGTACCACTCTCAGGCAGGACCTCTTCTGGGACACTGGTGCAGGCTGACCTGCTGGCTGTGTAGGTGACATGAAGCAGAAACTTTCTGGGTGCCTTTCTGACTGTGTTAAGGTCTGGGGCACCAGTAAGCTAGTGTGGAGATGCTGCCCATATCTTGATGGAAAGGCTCTGTTTCTGGGGGGCTGGCAGTGTGGCTGCTCGCGGCTGCTGTAGCTCTGGTCAGAGTTGGGTTGTGCTGCTGGTGGTACTGCAGGGTGGCTGCCCATGTGGGAGGTCAGGCTGGGCAGTAGGGACTGTCCCTAAGCAGCTTTGGTTCATCATGCCTGCATCCAGAGAAATGTCAGACCTGGCTTTGGGGAGGCTGATGTTGTCCCAGGTTTTGGCACCTGCTGGGCACAAGGTCCTAGCCCCCATACAGTGCAAACTCTGGTAGTCTGTAACTACAGCACTGTGAGCCCGGGGAGGAGTCTTAACATCTCAGTGACAGTGTTGGCAGGCCTCTCAGAGATGTCTGTTAAGGGGTGGTTGTTCCAACAGCTTCGCTGTATCCTGGGAGACGCGGCGGCGTCACGTGTGGCGTGGTCTGTTTGGGTTGTTGGGGGTGGCATCTCCCCACAGTAGAATTCGGCCCTCCCTGCCCTAACTCCCTGTCCCCACAGGGTGGTTTAGCAGGGACCACAGCCAGAGCCTGTTCTTGCAGATAAACCATATGCCAGCGCACCCACTCGTGTACCGGCAAAGCCTGCGTAGTGGAGTAACGCGCGGCTGCGCGGGTGGAGGAGAGCGAAGCCGAGGGTGCAGAAAGGACTTGACTTCCTACTGAAATCTAGGGAAGGGGGACAGTGGCTGCAGCATTGGCAGCCCTCTCTGGGGAGCCAACTGTGCACCCACTCAGCATCATGCAGGGAACTGTGGTGACCATTGGAACCCCAGGAGTCAGGGCTGCAGCTGGAGGTGTGGCTTTGGCGCTGGTAAAACATACGGTGGGATCTTTGAAGTGCTGCTGTTCACAGGGTCTCTTGCTTCTGTGTATAGGCCACAAAATTGCTTGGCTTGGATGAGCAATTACTGCCTGCTTAGGCTTCAGAAGGTTTTCTTTTGTGAGCAGGGTGTTTCCCAGCTGAGCTGATGTGCATCTGTGCACTTGTCTTTCCAGGTGACACAAGACAGCTGAAACAAGCAACCCCGAGACCACGCTGCGCTGCCGTTCCCATCTGCTTCAGCCCTACACCAAGGTTAGCACCTGTTCAATTGTCGCTGGTTCCTCTTCCTTCACCAGGGCCATGTGAAGAAGCCAGGGAACCCTGTGCTCTCCTCCCCTTGGCCCACAGGGACAGCTCTGTACAGTAGGTGTCACCCAGGTTAGATGCTCCCACAGCCCAGGCTTGCTGGATGCTCCTGCCTCCCACCTGTCTGGCAGCGTGGTGAAGGCAGCCTGGATGTGTCCCACTGGTGCTGTTGAGGCCATTGAACCCTGCACACAGTTGTCAGGAGCTCAAGGGCAATGTGTTTTAAGCCCCTGGGAACTTGTGCTGCTTGCTGCACTCGTCCTTCTGCATATGTACCAGGAGTATTGAGTGGGAGCATTTCCCAGCTGCTGGTCTCTGCTGCTCGCTGTCCTTCACCTGAACAAAGAGACCTGAGACTTCACCCACAGCCTGTGGCAGACTTGATCTTACTTTGTCAGAACCAGTTGAGCTCTTCCTGCATTTTCTCAGGATTTTGTAGCTTAAGGAGGCCTTTGGCTGTGGTGTGTGAGGCTTAGAGTGACAGCAAAGCGGTTCAGGACTGTTGATCTCTGTATTGGCCTATCAAGAAATGTGAAGATCAGGCCTGTGCTGCTCTAAGGTAACTGGTGGGCTGAGATGGCTGTGGGCTTCCTCCCCCATCCCTGTGTCTGGATGCTTGCATGCCTGCCTGGGATCCAGCAATGCCTGCCACACCTGCATGGAGCACTCCCACCAGGAAAGGGGTTCTCATCAGTGCTGTGCCTCTAGGGAAGGGGGGGCAAACCAAGCTCATCTCTCACCCCTGGGTGCGATTTGGCCAGAAGGAAGTAGTTGGGGAAGTGGCTGTTTGGGATGTGTGGCTGCCCAGGCTGCATGGCTCTTCCTCTGAAGTGTCTGCCACGGCGGTTTGGGGCCAGTCCAAAGACAGTTGGAGTCTGGGCTTCAGGCCATTGCATCCTTCAGCCTGATGCTGAAGTGGTACCCACAGCGAGAGAGGCAGGAGTACGCTCACCTGGAAATTTAAAAGAAAGGAAGGAAAAAGTCCTTTGCTTGTGTCAGTGCTGTCTGCTGCAGAGTCCCAACCACACAATGCAGTGGCAGCCACTCTTTACCCATCTGAGCTGTGACAATCACTAATACCTGCCCCTGCTGGCATCTTATATCTCTCTTGGTGATGGAAAACAGACATGTGACTGACACCAGAGAGAAGGTTTGCCCTTTGTTCTGCTGGATCTCCTTCCAGTTACCAGTCCATGAAGCTCAAAGCATCCTCGCAGAGCTCCCCTGCCTTTTATCAAGAGACATTTTAACACAAGGCCCATGAAGATGATCAGAGGGCTGGAGCACCAGCTGTGGCTTCCCTCTTCTTGCAAGCATTCAAGGCCTGGCTGGATGGGGCTTGGAGCAACCTGGTTTAGTGGGAAGTCTCCCTCCTCATGGCAGGGAGTTTGAAACTAGATGATCTTTAAGGTCCACTTTTGGATCTCCTTGGATCCACTTTACTTCCCTGTGCCACTTGCTGACCGTATAGCTTGATACTTCCAGGGACAGCAAAGTTCCTGCATATATGTAATGTTGCAGCTTCTCCCGTTACTTGGTCATAGCATGAGCCTCTTTCTCTCTGATTTGGAAATCACCTAACCTGAGTGATATCAGTGAACTTATGTTCAGTCCAAGTTAACCATGTTAGTTCAGTTCAGTGCAGCTGGCAGTAACGGGGAAGCTGTTACAGCTTGCTGACCCTTGGACAGACTTTGCAGTGTGTCTGTTGGGAATGGAAAATTTGGACTGGGCAAAGTGGAGGTTATATTTTCAACAGAAATTGGTCAGCCTAACTTCAGGCTTCAGCCTGCCCTTAGTGGGCCTGTGCTGCTGTTGCCCCTTGGTCTGATGAGCAGATCTGGGAGTAGGTCTTTCCAACGGAAACCCCAAGGAAGTGCTGCTCCCTCATCAGAGATGGGGCACTGGGTTCCTCGTGAGCACTGGCACTGGAGTTATGGGAGGAATCCCCTCTTTGCCCTACCATCTCTGTTGCAAGTAGGTCGTGCACTCAAAGTTCCTGTTCATAGGAGTGTTGGGACAGCTGGATCCTTGTTCAGTTCTTGCTGGTCCCAAGAATGGAGCAGAGGATCATCTGCTGAGGCTAATTTTAGGGCTCTGAACATTGCTGGTGTCCCTCTGAGCTCCTATTTGTGTGCAATCTTGTGGCTCCCTGCTAAGCGCTATGTGAGAGACCTGTGTCCTCGTGTGTGAAGGTTTTGCTGGGGCATAGCGTCCCAGGGACGAGGAAGAACTTTGAATTCTGCCCTTAACTAAAGTGTCTAGGCCATATCAGATAGATGTATGACCACTTTTTTTAGCCCTAGTGTCAAGCACCCTTTGGACCTCGCCTTGTGGGTGCCCGTGCGCTGCGTGGTGGGAAGCAGGCTGCAGCTTCCCAGCCTCTCCCTGCCAAAATTGCAGCCGTCGGTTCCTGTTTTCTCAGATGGGTGCATGTGGCACAGGAGACAGTCTCTGCGAAGCCTCTGGGTGTGGAAATACTCCTAAACCCACAGCCAAGTGAGATGAGAGTCCAACACTGGCCCTATCTGTATGGCTGGATGGCTGCTTGGCATTTGCTGCCGCCATCCTCCAGCCTGGGGCAGGGTGAGGCCTCCCAGCCTCTCCCTTGTTTGTACAACCCAAGGCTTTTGGCTTCTCTGCACTTTTTGGTTTCCACCTGCTCAGGTGGTTTTTCAGCAGTGCTGAGCTTAGCGCTGAGCTTTGTTACGTTTCGTGTTGAGGCAGGACGTGGCTCTGCAGTTCTGGCCCATCTTTATTTTTAGCCACTGTAAGACATGGTTGATGGTGTCAGAAGGAGGTTGCAGGGTCTCCCAAGCTCCATGACTCATCCTGGATCAGGACCGAGGAGGCTTCACTAGCTTCTGCAAAAACCCTCAAGTGATGTAACCCATTGTGGTGGGCCTTACTGGATCTGAGGAGGGGCAGAGTGGGGAGGGAAGCAGACCTTTTAGAAGTTGTCATTTATCTGTTCTGTTAAGCCTTTAAATCCATACATGGAAAGATATCGGCAGGTATCACACCTAAGTGTGGTTCAGCAGGGCCCTTTGTCTTCCCCTTGCATCTCATGCCTGGGTGGGAGAGGTGAAAGGGAGAGGAGCTCTGTTCACATGCCAGGTTGGGTAACTGTTTAGCAGCACATAGCAACAGTAGACAAGAGTTTTTAGGACAGGAAATGAAGCAGGATCCTGTCTCTGGTTCAAGCCACAGGGAGGCTCAGTGCAGCAGAGCAGAACTGCCTGAAGTGGAAGTGGAGTGGGACTGGTGAGCAGAGACTGAGGAGTTGCCTGCCCAGGCTGCAGCAGGAGGAGCGTGAGACCTCCATTTCCATCAAATCTGGTGCTGCCACAAGGTAGAAAGAGCTCATGGGGCTTTCTAAGCTTCAGGCAGCAGTGCTGTGTTGTGCTGGGCTGGGCAGGGGCTGTGTCACCTCCATGGATCAGGCAGTCTGGAATGGGTGGTGATGCTGAAGCATGCCTGCCTGCCACAGCACAATGTGGAGTGCAGCTCAAGGGGCCTCTGTGCCTCAGATCTGGCTGCCTGGATCTCCTGTGTCAGGCCTCAGTGCTGGGCCTGGTGGGGTGTGATGCACAGGGGTCTGAAGCAGGCACCTTGCCTGTGAAGTGGGTGGGGATGATGTCTTGTGGAGGTGGGATTCCATCTCTGCCCCTTTTCCTTCCTTGGAGTGATGAGCACCCCTTTAGGAGCATGTTGAAGCTTTTGGGTGTTGTGCAGCAGGTTTTGTCTGGGGCAGCAGGGAGGGGAGAGCAAGGCTTGGGGGAGCAGAGACAAAGGAGGGAGGCAGGGGGGCATGCTTGGGGGGATTGCTATGGCAACTGGCCGCTGGCAGCAGCTCTGCACGGTGCTTTCCGCAGCGCGGGGCGGGGAGCAGGGTTAGACATGCAACCTGCCACAGCCCCTGATGCAGCCCCATCCCAGCTGTGCCATGGGCTCAGGACTGCTGAGCTCCTGCATTACAGTCAGGCATCCAGAGCCTTTCTCCCTGGGCAGCAGCCCCAGGGAGGGTGGCTGGGGGTGTTTTGTCCATCTTCTCCCATCTTTCTTTTGCCCGTCATTGGGGAACAAGCAGGCAACTCCTGTTTGCAGACCTGTTCTGTTTGAAGATTTGAGTTGCAGAGCAGGCCTGGCCAGAAAGAAACCCTGAGCCCTCTCACTGTACCATCGAGGAAAGCAAGTTGTTTTACTGCTCTTGCTTATCCTCGGTTAATCAGTGTGACTGACTCCAGCCATGCCTGTATCTTCCCAGGATGCCTGGCCCTGTACCATGCTGTCCACCTTGCACAGCAAGTTTGTTTTGCCCCAGGGCGTCTTTACTCTGATGGAGAGCAGACCCTCTAGTGAGCCCTCTGATAAGGTCTGAGACTATCCTCTGGAACAGATAAAGGAGAGGTTAAATGTTTCTGAAGCTGCCTTTGGGCAGGCCCCTTGCAAGATGCTGGTAGGGTGTTGGGTCCTGTTGCTGAAGGAAGCAGGGAACAGCGTGCTGCTTGCTGTGCAGAGAGAATGGGTCAGGAAGCTGGCTCCAGCCTGCCCATAATGTGAGCATGACTGAGACCTGACCTGTCATCCGTGGTGTGCCTAAAGCCCTGGATGTGAGCCAGGGGGAAGGGACCGGCTGGCAGCAAGCACAGCTTGCCCGTCTCAACACGACTGGCTGCATGAGCTGTAAAACCTCTCTCGTTACAGCTCTCAAAGGTCAGTGCTCATGGTGAGCTACAACACCCCGCCCACAGCTCTGTGCCCAGCCCAAAACAAGAGGGGAAGGTGCCTGCCCCACCTTCAGAGGATGCTCTGGGGTCAGATATGTGGGGTTGCCATGGGGTGACACTCACTGTTGTAGTGCCTGTGCCCAGAGTTCCTCTGGAACTGGGATCCTCAGGCAAAACTGGAGAGGAAAGGCTGCCCACATGGCCTTGTACTCATCAATGTCATGATCTGTGCCTGAACTCTGATCGTTCCATCCAGCTCTGAAGAAGGGTACAGAGCCTCAGAAATCCTCCTAAAAACCATTTCCAGTCTGCCCTAGTGTCCATGTCCGATTTAGGGTGATTATAATGTTTATATGGATTGCTTAACACTGTCCAGTGCTACAGTTCCAGTCATCTTAAAACTCCCGAATAGGCTAGACCTGCTTGTAAAATGTCTCCTGGCATCCAGACCCTGTTTTCCCAAGGGACAGCCAACAAGGAGGTGGAATGTGGACCCCTGGGAAAGCTGACCACTGCAGACAGCCATGTGCTTCCTCCACCCTGCTTCCAACAGGCTCCTTCCGTTTTAAGAGGGGAGCAGCTTGCTCTGCACTGGTGCTGGAGCTTCCTTCCCATGGGGGGAAGCTGGAACACTGGTACCAGGCACTAAAGGCAGTTTCAGATCAGCAGCTCAAGCAGTGCTCATCATGAATGTGACCCTCAGCCTGTGGCATTAAAATATATGAGGGGTGCAGATGATGGTGGAGCATGTTCAGAATCCATCGAGCCAGGCTGGCTTTCCCTCTGACCCCACTTTCACAGCCTGTTGTTTCTGACCTTTTCCTGCAGACTGAGGCCCCAGGATGTGCTATGGAATATCATGGGGCAGATGCAGAGCTCAGCAGATAAGGCTCTGGGTTGTGCGTGCGTGGTGGGGAGTGAATTGCCAGTTGATAGGGCAGAAGATATTTTCCCTTGTGACGTTTGTAAAGCACCTCTCATGCTGAAATCCTTGCCCAGGACTGAAATTCCTGGGTGCTGTGACCTGATGAGCTATAACAGTGTCATCTTTGAGATGCTGCTCCCTCTTTTTCTGTCTTGCCTGTTCACATGACACATTTTTAAGAACAACACAAAGGATCAGAAAAGCCCAAAGGCGGTGGGGTCACATACTCTGCTCCTGATTTGGGGAGGAGTTAAGATGGGCAGTGCTGGAATAAGTATTTAGGGAGAGGCAGCCAAGAGAGATTTCCTCCTGGCTGAGCTGCAGCACTGAAGTTTGGAAAGTGCTGTGTGGGTTACGTGCTGCTGTGCTTTGCTGCTGCCATGGCCTTGGGCAAGTCTGGGACATGGATACCTTCCAGTACTCAGATGGGGACACCATCCTGAGCAGCATCACTCTGCGAAAATGGACACTGGGAGCAACCTTAATGCTTCTGCTGGGAAGGAGTTCTGGGGATTCCCTCAGAGAGACGATGGATCATTGGGAGCAAGAGGAGATTGACTCGGTGGGTGTTTCTACCTGCATTCCCTAGATTGTGAGAAGAAAGTCAAGCCCAGCAGTGCTGTACAGATTGCCCTGTCTAGAAGATGCAGAAAGAATAGCTTGCAAGAGCCAGCTCTTTGCTGGGCTTAGACCTGGGGAAAAAGCCTGGACTCTGTGCACTGGGGTCGTCTTACTGCCAGTCAGCAGTGCTGTAGCTGTGCATAGAGAGCACAGAGTAGACAGATTATAGCAGTCACTCCAGTCCTTTCTATACCAGTGTTTGCATTGCTGATGAGATTAGCATAGCTGGGCCAGTGGTGGACAAAGAAGGTAATTCTCAAGGCCCTCTCTGCTGTGGCTGCCAGCAGAATAAAGTAGTTATGACATTGAGTATTGGGTCTGAGCTTTGCTTTCAATTCATCTTCTAGGAGCAGCAACAGCTAAAAATATGAGCAGCTTTTTGAGGAACTAAAATATTCTCAGGCTTTTTGTCTGGATTTGGTCTGCCAACCCTGGGCAGACAGAGTGGGATCTTAAGGTATTTACAGTGCTCTGTCCTGGCCATGTGGTAAGTCTGGATAGAGAGAACACAAAAATTGGTGGCATGGATCTACCACCCTGAGAGTGCTCCTCTTGCTTCTGCCCTGTTCCTGGTGACCAAAGGGCTGTTTGATGGCTTAGATTTATTGAGGAAACAGACTTACAGCTCCTCTTTCTCCTGCTCAGCCCTCTCCCTGGCAGCTCAGAAAGAATGATTTATTACAGATCACAGCTCTTTTTAATTCTGTTGCCCTACAATATCATACTGTTAAGAGTAACTGAGCAAAATGCAGTGGTGCTTCCGGAGGAAGGCTGCTATCAGAGGCCAGCCCTGCAGCAGAGGCTGGAAGCAAGGAGGAGCAGTTTACCAGGAAATGCCTGTGTTCTTGTGCTGGTCGCTTTGGGGAAGGAAAAGGCATCTCACCCGTGAAAGCTTCCTTACAGCAGGACTCCAAACACTGCTGAGCTGCACCAGTGTGAGCAGCAGTGTGAACGCTGCCCTCCAGAGCTTGCGAAAGGTCTGACCAAAGTGGTGGTCTGGAAAGAAGAGTAGAGTTCTGTCCTTAAGTGAACCTCCAAGTGGTTTTTTTTTGGTTGTATTTTCTTTATTTCTTGTGCTGGTGGTGGTGTTAGTTTGGGTTGGTTTTTGGTTTTTTTTTTTTTGCTACTGGAAAGCTATTGCATGTGCAAATCCTTGTAAGGAAAGAGCAGGGAATTTCCTTTGGAGTGAGCCTGCCTGAAACTCGATACGTCTCAGATGTGTGTTAACAAAGAAATGAAAAGATTGTGCCATTAAGTGATAGAGGATAATGAGTTTAATCTACTGTTATGTTGTCCTGGGAGACAGAGCTGGGGCAAGGGTATGGGCAATAACGTTTGTCCTGCGTGTCAACAACAGTGAATACCACCTGAGCAGGCTTCCCTGGGGAGGGGTGAAAAGGTCTGTTTTCAGAGAGTCCCCAGGAAGGAGGACTGAGGCAACCAAGAGTCTGAGAAAAGATGCCAGGAGTTTTGCAGCTGGGTAGTGCAGAATAGCTGTGAATTTTCTGCAGCTTGAGCTCTACGTTCCTGTTCAGTGGCCTGGCTGAACTGGAGCTTGCTTCCCTCTTAACCTCACTGAGGTCTTCGTAAAAGCAGTAAAGACACCATAACTTCAATAATGCTAGTGAGTTGTGTGACCCAGAGCCTGAATGTTCAGATCATTAGCTTCTCTGCCTGCAGTATGGATTGGGTGGTCATGTGTTACTGCACTGGGATTTGAATAGAGAATTTAAAGGATGGTGGTGTGGGTGAGCTTTGTTCTGCTGAGCTAGAACAAGGAGTACAGATAGGACCTGGTCTTGGGAAGCTTAACTGGTGAGCAGGACCCTGAAGGGTTTTTGGAGAAGTGTGGTGAAAACAGGCTGGAAACCTTTCAGCTCCAGGAGTTGGTCCGGAGAATTCCAGTCTTTACTCAAATGCATGCATCTTTGAAGGTAAAGCAGGCAACCATCTGCTCTAAAGCAAATGTCCAGACCCCCACCTTTCTTTTCTGGTCCATGCTGTTACACGCCTCTGGTGCAGAGCCCTGCATGTCCCTGTCCCTTCTGGTGCTAGAGGGCCCATGGGTCAGTCCCTGATGTAGCCCAGCAGTGCTGGATGCAGTCTGTGGCTGGCAGCAGAGTGGGGCCAATTTCTGCCTCAAGAGAGGTGGGAACAGAGGAGGGTCGTAACTCATATAGCTGATCAGTGCAGGACATCTTTATCTTTTTATGAGTACCAGAGGTGTCAGTACCAACCTTGCCCTGCTCACCATGCTGTGCCTGGTGCTGGGAGCTGCTCACCCACTCCCCTTCCTCAGGGCAGGGAGAGCATTCCATGACTCAGTGTCCCTGGGGAGCAGGGAGGGATGGAGTGGGACTGGAAAGGGACAGAAGGGAAGTTACAGCAACTGGTAGCAAATGGCATTTTGGGGTGCTTCAAGGTGACCCTAACCCAACCTGTCTGCAGAAGTGGTGTTTTGGGGTGCAGTGGTGCAAGCCTGCTCTGTCTGCTGTGCAGCTGCCATTTTGGGGTGCTGCAGGCCACTCTGGCTCCATCCCAGATGCAGAGCTGGGATTCTGAGGTGCTGCAAAGCATCCCTGCTCCATACTGCCTTTTCCTGTGCCAGGGATCATTCTAGGGCAGAGGGGGGTGCCTGTGCCTCCCACCCCCTCTGCATCCCCACATGCATGGAGTGCAGTTATGGACAGCCCCACAGCCCTGCTTCATTCAGGATGTGGTTTATGGGCTCAGGATATGGCTCTGAGCTATCTCAGACAAGGCAGGAGACAAGAGTGCTGTTGCTGCACTCTCACCCAGGGGTGGGCTGTGCAGGGGCAGGCATGGCATGCGTCGCTGGTTCTGCCATGCACCTGGGCATAGAGCAATGGAGAACCTGGGAGCAGGAGCAGAGGAGTCCTTGCAGGAGTGGCAAGGGGAGTACCTGGCCCCACCTGCTTCCCTCCTCACCCCTATTCCTTCCTTGGGGCCTCCAGTCCACCTGCGTGGAGCATGTTTTGCAATAAGCCTGCTGAAGTAAGGGCGTGCAGAGCAAGACTAAGAGACTGTGAAGGGTTGCAAGCCCAAACTGTTCCCATGCCCATGTTGCTGCAGTAGTGTGGGACATGGTGTCCCAATGTGCACACCTTGGTAATCATTTGTACTGATGATGATGAGGATGGTCAGAGACATCTTCCCTGACCAGTTGTGTGTATACACTGCATCCTGCAAGCCACCAGCATGTTGTCAGCATAGCTGCTTTGTAGGTGGAGAGTGGGTCCAGCTTCCCATGTATGGTGCAACCTGCCTTGCTTCTGTGAAGCACTCTTTATTTGAGGCGGTGCCCCAAGGGTTAAGCCACAGTTGTGGGATAGGGTTTGTAGCAAGAACAAAGAGGGCTTTTAAGGTCTGTGCTGGGCTAGGAATAGAGGGAATGGATTGAGCCTTTCCCAGTGTGTTGAATTACAAAGGTCATGGAGACCCTTTTACTGAGAGGCAGCAGCAGTTGAGATCCCTGCTAGAAGTGGGGCAGAGAGAAAAGAAATTGTGAAAGTCGGTGAGAGCAACTTCATGGAGAGCCTTAAGGCCAGAGTGAAATCTGGAACTGCATCCCGAGATGAATCAGTGTCGAACAGAAGGCTGGGAGCCGGGAGGCTTTGTACAGGCCTCCTGCCCTGTTATTTTGGGCTGGTTTGGTTTTGTTTTCCCCCCATATTACATTTGTAGATGCCTCTGCACATGGCACCTGAATTTGCAGCATCACTGGTGTGGCTAGCACTTGGGCCTCTCCAACCTGCTCTGAGCTAATGAAGGCTGCAAAGGGTAAAATGCCATGCCTGCAAGGGAGGATCTCTCCAAAATGCAGAAGAGGAAACAGTCTCGGGTGCCTGCAGGCACATTTTGCCTTGGCAGAAGAGGGAAGTTGGCTTTTCAGTGGCTGCCCAAGCTAAAACTGGATTTTTCATGTGTAGTTAAGCAGGAAAGCCCCATTTTGGCTGCTTTCCTAGCCGCTCTGCCTAATAACATCTGCCTGGGGTGCCCTGTGGGACACAGCACCAGAGGGTCCAGTGAAAGAGGCTGGGGGACAGGGGCAAAACCCTCTGTTTCCCTTCCCACAGCAAGGTAGAAAGAGGACAAAGCTAGTTTCTGTCTTGAGATTTGGATGGCCTGAGCCAGCCAGCCCACCCAGGACGTGTAGGGAGGGCTGCAGGATGTGCTGAGTCAACAGCAGCATCCCCTTGCTGAGGGCGGGGGGCTGCTGGGGGCTGCTGAGACAATAGGGGTTTCCAGCCTGCAGGAAGGGTGAGCACCAGCTGTGAACCACACGGTGGGCTTTCCAATTTTAGCAAACTTGTATTTGTGTTGCCGACCAGAAAAGGCATTTTTAGTCCTTACAACTTTCAGGCAGGGTGAGCAGGCACTTGGCTGTTCAGCTCCATCCCCTGGCACAGGCATGCTCCCCTGTCTTAAGCATTCATTTAAAGAAATTCCACATCTGGTCTTTATGTTGGAGCAGATGACCTTGGATGTGATTTTTGGAACAAAGGGCTGATACTTCATTGGGCTCTGTTTAGGAGATGAAAGCTGCTCCCAGGGAATACTCCATGAGGGTCACTGCAGCCACCACCTAATTAGCAGCCTGGAGGCTGCTCTACTTTTTTAAGCACCACCAAAGGAGAACTGTAGGGAGCACAGAGCCGCTGTGAGAAGCAGAACCCAGAAGTGGAAGGTTTGGCTGGGGGCTCCTGAAAATGATAACATTCTCAGTTCACCTTGGTAGATGGACTGTTCTCAGAGGTGTGCCCTGTGTCTGTCCCTGTAACCAGGAACCATTTCAGCAGAAGCATCAGGTTCATGTACTTCTTGCTGCTTAGCCTCCATGTTGAGAAAGCCTGAACTTCTCCATCTGTCATTGCCCCAAATCCTCTCTTCTCACCCTGCCCTCTGGCATCGCCTGTGCTGCAGAATCATGCCACTGCTGCAAAGGTGGGTGCATAAACTGGCACCCCTGTGCTGCTAGTTTCCAGCTTGCTGACCTGAAGCATGCTATTTGAAGGCAGCAAGGTCTTGTCACTGTCCTTTGGAGGGAAGCTCTGCCTCTGTTCTTAGCCACCTGGGCTGCAGAAGAGGAATCCCCATGGTGTGGGAGAGGTATCAGAAGCCAGAGCAGCTTGTCTGTCTCTTCTCTGCTCTTCCCCCTGGCCTGGCTAAAGGGGGTGTTGCGGATGGGTTGTTACCCCTCTGCCAGTCAGAAATGGGGGGCTGGCAGGAAATCATTACAGTCTGGTTCAAATTGGAGCAGTCCCCAGCTGCTTTAACTGGATTTAGGACACATCCCTTGGCTTCCCCTTGGCCTGGGGGCTAAGGCAGGGAGCTGGCCCTGTCTAAGAACTCACGTAGGTTGATGCTGCTCCCAGAGCTTGCAGAGAAGCCCAACTTATCAATGGTGACAGGCCAATTTAAGCATATGCATTTAAATTGCTGGGCCTGTCCTGCTGGTGTCTGCTGAGTTTCGTTCACATGCTTGCCTGCTGTTGTGACCTCAGTGACACTGTGACCGTGGTGTTGGCCCTGCCTTTGGCCTGGCTGATGAGATGGGTTGATCACTATGGTTCTCTCACCCTGCCCCCCTAAAAGGGACCCTGAGGACTGGAGCATCCTGATGAGAGAAGGGATGGCATGCAGGGGAGGTGACTGGTGCCTGTGGGACCCCATGTGATTCACGTCTTGGTTTTCTTTGCCCTGAGAAGAGCTCTGTGCATATATGGTGAGGATAGGAAAGTAAAAAGCAGCTCTGACGTATAGTTTTGAGCTTGGCAGAAAATTGGTTTTTGTCCCTAATAAATACATGACATCCCAACCCAAAACATCATCCCTCCCTTCCTGCCTAAAGGATGGTTTAGTCTGGCCTTAATTCCCAGGAGTCAGGGCCTCCTGACCTGGCTGGGCTGTGTGACCCTGCTGGAGACGTGCTGCTCATCTGACTTGTCGTCTTGCAGCACTAGCAAGGCTTGTCCTGAGTGGCCTGCATGTGTCTGTCAGCAAAATACCACAGCTGGCCAAGCACTCCTGGGTGGAAGGGACCAGAGCCCCTTGTCAGCCTGACTCTGACCCGTGGGATGTGGAGCAGAAGGGGTGAGAGAAGAGCCTGTGTCTGATCCCATTAATTTCCTCCTGTAGGCAATGGGAAATGTATGCTCCAGCCACAATAGGCAGACTCTGTGACTGGCCATGCTGCACAGACCAGTGTCTTCTGTGCTCCTTGACACAGATGGATGATGTGCTCCCGCAGGCAGAGCTGCGGGCCGGCTGGGGGGCGTGTGCTGCGGCGAGCTGGTCCCTGCTGGGGAGGAGGCTGAGGTTGGCTGGAGGGGCCTCGGAGGGGGCGATGCTGGGGAAAAGGAGAAGGAAAAGGAGCAAAGTCTGTGTGAGCTCCAGCCACTAACATTAGGGGGAATTGCTGGTCAGAGAAGGAGCCTGCAGAGGACACGTCTATGTAGCGCTGTGTGTGTGCCTGGTCCTGGGCAGGAACTGGCAAAGCCTCTGAGCCCTGTACAGGCAATGGCACTAGCTGGTGCCAAGTGACTGTAGCCATGCTCAGAAGAAATCTTCTGGCTCCCAGGAGGCTTTTCCACTCTGAAGGGTCACAATGGGGAGAAACACAGCCTTGGCAGGTTTGTTTGGCTGTCCCCAGAGGCAGATTAGTTGGCAGACAGCTCTCCTGTGGATCCGAGGTACGGCAGTGCTGGGTAACCCTCCCACAGCCAGCGTTGGGGGCCAGGCTGCTGGGGGGCTGATAAGCCAGTGGGTTTGCCTGGAAGGCAGCCCTGGAGCCTGGAGGAAGCCCCCCTGCATCATTGCTCCTTATCTCAGCAGCACTAGCACACAGCAGTGCTCCTGGACTGCCTTTCTGCCCCGTCTCGTCTTCTCGCTGTGGACTGGAGCAAGTGGTGTCATCCCTGTCCTTCCTGCTGCTGGGTGCCATGGGAGGTGAGGGTGAGGGCACAGCTGAGACAGGCTCCCTGCCTGTTTTGCTGCCATGCAGAGTTCATGGCATTGCCCTAATGGCTGCGGCCAGGTGTGTGTGTGTGTGTGCACACACATGGCTATGGCAGAAGTGGGTGAGTCAGGCAGGAGGGGGGAGTGAATCACAGGGAATGAGTCAGTGGGAGGTGGAGGGCAGGTGCTGTCCCAGGGCTGGGCTTTCAGGGAGCCCAAGGGCCTGGCAGCCCATGCTGAGTCCTCTGAGTGATGGGGTCAGGGTGCAGGAGGAGAGCTGAGAAAGGTGCAGGTCTTAGCAGGTGGAGGCAGTGCCTGTGGAATGGGCCAGGATCCAGCTCAGCCACATGCTGAACCTGTGCTTTGCCCGTGTCTCCTCCAGCCATGGGTACTTTGCTGTCCCAGAGAGTCTTGGGGTATCCTCAGTGCTGATGCTTTCCCAGCAGAGACTGAAGATGAGCACTGCAGGGGACCAGTGTGGTGACCAGGTATCCCAGCCTCCAGTGGTAGGGTGCATCCGGGTCCCTGTGCAGGCAGCCCTGGGCAGGCTAAGTAGGTCTCTGGCCTGGTCAGATCCTGCCCAGTAAGCTTTCCATCTGTTCCAAGTTGAGGTAGGATAGAAAAATGAATGATCCCTGCTGGAGAAGAGAGGGGTGAACAGATAGCTCTGGATTGAAGGAATGCAGCATGGAGAGAAAGCTGGGATGGAAATGATACACTGCAGATCTGGGGTCATGGTTGGTCACTGGCTCTGAAATCGTTTATGGGAGCTGGCCTCTGCTGCAGCCTGTGGGGGGTGTTGTGAGGGTCATGGATGGCTGCTGCCCTCATCCTGGGGCCTGCTCTGGGCCGGTGGGTCTCTGTCTATCCCAGCTGGTCTATGCTGAGCTTGGCTCGTGATGGTCCTGCTGATCACTCCTGAGGGCAGGTCCCCTATGGGCGTGATGGAGGGAGGCCTGGTGTCAGTGCCACTTTGGTGAAGCCAAACCTTTCTGTATTTAGGGCCAAACTTGGAGCAGGTACTTGGGACTCCTGGCTTGGAGTGGCCTAGGTGTGTTGCAAAAGGCACTGACTTGGTATTGCTTCCAAACAGAGCAAGGATCAAATACCTGAATGAAAACAGTCCTCCACTGGTCTCAGTGTTGAGTTGAGTCTCTTTTTTTTTTTTTTCCAACACCTCTGAGGTGTGCAGGTGTCTGCTGCTCAGGGCTGGCTGCAGGCACCCTGTGTCCCCCCTGGTGGCACCCTTGGCTGAGCAGGGTGGAGACTAATGATCTCCAGCAATCTCCAGAGCTCTGGATGTGCTGTGGAGCTGCTGGTGTGCTGCAGCACACTGGGAGCAGACGCTGGCAGCTGTGGGTTTGGGCAGCCTGGGAAAGGGAAAGCAGCAAAGGGAGCTCCCACCCCTGCTGGCAGCTGCAGGTTTTGAGAGCTGAAGCTGAGCTCTCCTGGGAAGTGCCCAGGGACAGGATGAGAAGCAATGGCACACATGGGAAAAACTGATTAGATATTAGGAAAAGTATTTCCCCAGAAGGGTGGTTAGACTCTGGAGCAGGGCCCAGAGAAGGAAGCGGTCAGTCTCCACATTTGGAGAGGTTCAGTGGTTGGCAGAGGCAAGCCCTGAGCAACCTGCTCAGCTTTGGACCTGCTGTGAGCAGGATTGGCTTGAAACACCCTGAGGTCCGTTCCCACTGTTGTTCCCCAGTTCTGCAGTTTTCAGGCACTTGGCAATGTGAAGAAGCTCATGGCCTGTTAGACTGACCAGTTTGTAGGTGAATGGAGGGATCGGGGTGTTGTGTCCATCCTCTTCTCCTGGCTTGGTTCTTCTGGTCCATACATAGTAGTGCTGGGGAATGGATGCAGTGCCTTAGCAGCACTGCACATCCACTGCTTTGCCTCCACCTGTCTTAGCCATCTCTCCAGAGGTCCACGTTCTCCCTCCCTGCATGGGCACAAAAAGCCATTGGGCAATAAAGCACAGGGCAATAAACCATTCACCTTGCTCTGCTGACTGTGCAGAGCTGTGGTCTGTAGGGGGGTGCTGGCGTAGCTGGGAGGCTGGGGAGGACACTGGAAGAACTCTGCATTCATCTTCCCTGTGGTCCTGCCCCAGAGACACTGTCAATTGTGGGGGAAGTCACCAGTAGCCTTTTTAAAGGCTCCAGCTGCCTGACCATCCTGAGCAGATAGGGAGCAGATGGAGGGTGAGATGAGCCCAAAGAACTGTCTGGAAAGAATTACGTGATCCCAGTATTTTCTGTTTCTTTGCCAGCCTTTTATTCTCATGGCTGCTCTTTTCCTGATCCTGTTCTTCTGCAAGGCTGGCTGCTGGCAGCCTTATCAGCCTTGTCTTCAGAAACAACTTCCCTCTGTGAATTTTTGTGTCTGTGAGCTTTGGCCCTGGTGCCTGATGCTGCAGAAGCCCATGTCCAGTGTATAGGTGTTCAGAGGATTTTTGGTGTTTGCTCTGTCCCATCTGCAAGAGTAATGAAGCAGAGTAAAGGGGGCTGTGTGTAGCCACGGTGCCTGGGCAGAGCTGACCCCCAGCTGTAGCTACATCTGCCTCTATGCTTGACAGAGGCTCAGAAGATGTCCAGGCTCCCTGGGTGGTTTTATGTGGGTTTTCCAGGTCTAGGAAGTTCCCATGAGCCTGTGTTTGTCCCCAGGCCCCTGTTCAAGTTGCTCCTCTCAGCTTTTCCCTGGGGCTTATTGATGCTGGGCTGCCATCTCACTCAGAGCACTGTCGGCTCTCCCTTCCCCAGTAGCCCACTCGTTACTCAATACTGCTCTGGGCACTCTTGCATTACTTGGGTGTCCCTGTTACAACACCCCGTGCATGAAGAGCAGCAGGGTCCAGTAGCCTGATCCAAGAGGCCCCTGAGGTCCATTCCCAGCTGCATGGGTAAATCCCTGGATGGCCAGGGATGAGCTGGTTTCTGGTAGTCTGTGGAGAGCTCTCGCATCTCTTCAGGGCTCTGTCATTCTTGTGGGGTTGGCTCTTGGGAGATGTCTACATCTTTAGCTGCCAGAGTTGAAGGTGTTTTGGACCCAGTTGCCAGACTTAAGCTGGTTTCTGAGGTCTCTGAGCTTTATGTGAAAGGGCTGAAACACTGGCAGCAAGCAGAGTTTGGGGGCCTTCACCTCTTTGTGGGAGGGGGCTAATGTCCAGTGCAGGCAGGTTGTCTGGGGACATAGCTGCATCTTGAGCCCTGTTCATTATCACTTCTGTGAAGATGTGGATGTTGATATGCTGGTGTCCTAGTGCTGTGTAGTCCCTGTGGGCTGCACAGGCCAGATAGCCATGGAGGCACGTCCTCTCTGGCCTCCTCCTGACATGAAGCACCAGCTGAGCCTTGGCTTCCTCCATCTCCACACAGTGTGCAGGTGCCAGGTGGATCCCCCCTCCATCCGAGGGCCATCTGCGTTGCCTGGAGCCCTGGCAGCCCTGCAGAAGCCTGACCCTGGGGAGGGGTGGTGGATGCACTGGGCAGAGGGCTCTGCTGTCAGTGGAACCCTGTGGGTGGGTGAGGGTGTGTGCACCAGGAAGTTTGCTGGTTTCACAGATGAAATAGGGGCAAGACTGTGTCTCCCACTTCCCTGTGTGAGGATGTGCCTGCAGTCAGATGTGCCAGGTCTTCCTACCCCTTTGTTTCCCTTCAAAGGGGCTTGTGCACTCACGTTTGTGCCTCTATAATGAGCAACAGTGTAAGTGTCTAGGTGACAGCTGTGGCATCCTTATCCTAATGCCAGCAGGGTGTTTCACCCTCAGGACATTGAATTCAGGGTGGGATTCCTCCTTTCCTGGCTGTGTCCAGCTCTTTACAATCAAAGATGAACAAAGCCTCACCCTTGTGGCCCGAATCCTTGCCCAGCCTGTGCCCCTGCACTGCCCTGTGCTAGACTTGAGACTTTCTAATTTGCTGCTGGAAAAGGGTGAGTTGCTTGGGTACACACGACCATATGTGTGTGTGTCTGTGTGTTATCTCCTCCCCCGTGCCACGTAGGTGCTTGGCATGGAGAGCAGAAAAGGTGCACAATGTCCCCACAGCTGCTGCAGCCTTATCTGCAGGCTGCAGCTTGGTTAACACCAAGCTGTTGGCCCAAGTGCCTGTGCCCAAGCACCTCCCTTGGAGGGCTCTTACAGTAAAAGGAAGTGTATTGCAAGAGGGGTTGCAGTGGGGACGGGCAGTTCCCACGGGGTCAGTGGTGCCTGCACAATCCTTGCTCCCCTCCCCACTGCAGGTTCTTTGTAGCTTCACATATGTAGCTTTGATGCTCAGGGTAATGCAGCATCCCTGGGACCTTCTCTGCTGCTCCCTGGTGTCCTGGCGGCTGTTCGTGGAGGTAGGGAAAGGTGACATTGCTGTGGCCCTCCCAGATGGATGTCTGGGATGCATTGGTGGAGTGGGTGCAAGGAGGCTTGAGCTGGCAGGGCTGTGGGTGGGTGGCACCCAGGGATGGAGGGAGATTGAGGTAAGCTATGGCATAAGCTGCAGCAGTCAGGAGGCCAGAGAGCACAGGTGAAGAGCTGGGGACGTTGGGAACGTGCATGTAAGCAAGGCAAGGTCTGATGGTGGTGGAGGACAGGGCTGGGGTGGGAGCGAAGAGGAGCATGTTTGTGGGGGTGCAGAGCCCAGCTGCCGTGTGAAGGATGTGGAAAGGTGAAGTGGTGTGTGCCTGGGATCAGGCAGCACGGGGGCCGTCAGAGCAGAGAAGGAGCTCACTTGGTAAGGAGGGAAGATGGGGCTGTGGCTGTAGGTGGCAGAGACTGAGGGGAGAAGACAAGAGAGGGCAGAGGTAGGAGCAAAAAGGATCCCATCACCTGTTGGCTGCTCTGCTGTCTTCTGCTGCTGGCAAAGCCTCACCCTGCCACTGGAGCTCCCTGCCAGAGACTCGTGTTTGTGTCCCTGGCTCATGGTGATGGAGAGTGGGCTGGGTTGTTCTAACACTGTATGATCACACTTCCCATGGTGCATGGCCTGGGATGGAGCTGATGGGACGGGAGTTGCCAGTAAGCAACTGGCTGGGAGTTGAGTTAAATGGGTTGGAATAGGATTTGCAGGGCTTTTGATGCAGACACCAACCCCATGCCATCATTCCTTCTCTTGGGACATCAGATAAAAAGGACTTTTACAGCTAACACTTGTGCATCACTTAGTATGGTGAGTGTTTAGTCCTGCTCAGACCTAGAGCGTGTCTCCCTTGGACAAATGTCCTTATTGAACTTGAATTGTGGCAGCCTGTTGGTGCCCTGGTCACAGCCAGAGACTCCACAGAGCAGAGGTGATCCCTGCCTTTCTGCCAGCACCCATATTTGCCTTCTCCCAGCCATCCTGTGACCAGCTGCACAGGCACATGACTTGGTAATCACCAAACGGTGGAAAATTTTCCATCAGTTGCAGCTGGCACCAAGATCTGGAGTGGAGCAGCAGGTCTGAGTGGTCATGCAGGGGCTGAGCTCCCTGTCCCTCGGTCCGCTGCCCCTGGAGAGGGACGTGAGGACTGGCAGGGAGCTGTGCCTGGGTGGCTAGGGGCTCGCTTTCTCTGCGGGTGCTCTCTTTGTTGCCCGGGGGTGACTGTCGGGGCTGCTGTGCCGGTGCAAGGTCAGCGGCTCTGGGCTCGGCAGGCTGCCCCGGTGTCGGGGCTTGCCGGCTGTGCCCTCCCCCGGGAGCGGTGGGGCACGGCAGCCAGCCCGAGGTGAAAAGACCAAGCGTTTTATGAAGCGGAGCCAGCCTGGAGGAATTTTCCCTTCGTGGCCAGCTGTTGTCCAGGGCCTGGCTTGCGTCCTCCAGCACTTCCCACCCGGCACTGCCTCCGGGAGGGCAGCGGGGGCTGGCCCGCCCTCCCGGCTCCCTGCCCCGGGCAGGGGCTGCCACCTCGGGCAAGAGGGGGTGAGTAGCCGCGGTGGAGCCCAGCAGCATCTTGCTGCCTCTGCAGGGATCCTCTTGGGCAGCGGAGAGTTTTCCCCACCCCCAGCTCTGCCGCTGCCTCTTTGTTTTCTGGCAGAAGCCTCTGTGCCTTTTCATTGCCGTTGAGGCGCCGAGCAGGAGCCTCCATGTGCCTTGTGTGCGTCTTGCCGGGAACGTGATGCGGGCTGGCAAGCCTGCTGGGCTGGGCACCTCCCTTTCTGGGCTGTGGAGATCAGCCAGCAGCTTCGGGGGTCTCCTTTTCCCTAGGCTGTTCCTCCGGTCGAGCAAGTCTTCGAGGCCACTGGCTTCCTCCTCTTACCGCCTTGGCAGCATTGCTGCCCCTTGCCACAAGTGGAGTAAGTTGGATGGGAAGGGGCCGGTCCGCAGCTGGGCTCGGCGGGGGTCTGGGGCGCTCGGCTTCGGTCCCCTCTCGCTCCCGCTGGGAAAGGCACCTGAGAGGAGTGGAGAGGAGAGGAGAGGAGAGCAGCGCCGGGGGCTGCGGAGCCGGGCACGGCAGCGGCTGAGGATTGCTCGTGCTGCGCCTGCCTCTCCGCGCATTTGATCTCTCGACTTCCAGCGGGGACTGAATTCCTGTGCTGGATTCTGGGCTCGGCTCTTGTGAAAGGATCCAATTATTTCAGAGCTTTGAGCATCTCCATTTGCTGCCCATATTTGCGGCGCCCGGGTCTGCGCTGGCTGGAATTCCAAGTGATTAACGTGGCTGTGACATCCCTCCTAGGGGTGTTATCTTTGCTTGCTGTCCCCCACCGCCCCCCTCTTCCTCCTCCAGCAGCCAGCAAGCGAGACAGGCAGGCAGAGACAAAGGTCTGTCCTCAACCTGGGCTGTCCTCCCCGTGAGCGGCTGCTGCATGGGATTTGCCCCTGCTGCAGGTTTCCTGGGCTCCTGGTTGAATGCTGGGGCTGGGCGGCCATGGGCTGGATCGCTGAGGTTTGAGCCTGCTGGTAGCTGGGTGGGCAGGGGGATCTGCCGGCTTTGGAGAGCTGCCCGATTGTCCTGCTGGATTTTAAGCTGCTTTTCATTCTCTGACTGAGCTTTCCTGGGAAGTGGGGCAGTCGTGCATGGAGGGGAGGCTGATGGGGCAGGGGTGGGGGGGGGGGGCGTTGAGCGTTGGGGGAGAGCTGTTACACAGGTGGCTGTAGCAGAGTAGGATCTGCCTGCAGACCCTGAGTCCCCTTCCCAGCTGCAAGCTATTGTCAGCACCGCTGGCTGCACGCGAGGCACCTGGGCAAGGTGTGTGGAGGCCATCCCTGCCGAGACGTGGGACATCTGAGGGAGCAGGGGTAAGCCTCCGGGCCAGGAGCTCTGCTCTGGCTCTCTGATCTCCTGGGGGTGGTTTCATTGTGTTCTCCTGGGTCGGCTGAGCAGAAGGGCTCCATTGCTGTGGCACCTGTGCTTGGGGCTGGGGAGGCACCGCTGGGCAGACCTCAGCCCCACAGGAGACTGCTGCAGCCTCTAGCCCCAGCGAGGCATCCTGCAGGGAGGGCTGCTCTGTCCCCGGGGGCTTCTGCACCCCATTAGTGTCCTCTTGCTCAGATGGGAGGAAAGGCAGCAGCAGCACCTCGCAACAGAGGTTCTGTGGTCTGGGGGAGGTGTTGGGTTAGTCTCTGTAGAAGCTGCTTCGGGTGGTATTGAGGAGCTTGCACTCATAATGTGGGCACTGCCCCTTGCCCCATCCTTCTCCTCTGGGCAGGGGCTTCCTCCCCATTACCAGTACAGGGGTCAGTACTGAGCGAGGCTCTGCAGCTGCATAAATCTGGCATGGCAGGAGGCCTGATAAGGACCCCCAAGAGCAGTGCTTGCCCTTGCAGTGGGGCAAGGATCCTCCCTCTCCATCCTCCCTCCCTCTCCATCCTCCCTCTCCTTTCTTTCCTCCAAACTTGAGCTTCATCCTCCCAAACCTGAATCCCTGGGAAGTGCCAGAGCCACATCCACGCTGGTTGTCTTTCTCTTCAGGTAGTTTGCTCCTCTAGCATCTCTCTAACCAGCTTCTCTCCCAGATTGCCACCCCTCCTATGGACAGCACTGGAGGTGGTCTCCAGCCTCATGTGTCTGTCTCTCTCCTGATGTTGATACTGCCTGATCTGTCAGGCTGTGGAGAAACACTTCTCTGGTGGCAGCATTGTTGCTGGTGCTGCCATCCTTCAGGTTTGTGATGGAAACTTTCTGCCTGCTGGTGCTTCTCAAGCTCTGCTTAGCCTGTGCCAGGGAGCTTCTGGGTTTGTAATTGTGCTGGTTAGATTTCCTTCCTTCTCCTTGGGTTCAGATAGGATGGATGGAGCTGCAATTTATCCTCCAGGCAGCCTGTTTCTAGCAATTTCTGTTGCTGCTTCTCTTGCCCTGTGCTCTGCTTGTGCCAAGGATGGTTATTTGCCCTCGTGTAATGATAGCTCCTTCCCTTCCTGCCTGCGTGGTTCCTGTGTGAAGCAGTGAGGCTGTGAAGGTCCACATAGCGTGTCCCAAGAGGGACATGCAGAAGGGAGGAAGGCAGTTAAAGCCCCTTTGGGGTTGGTTTGGGGGTTTTTTTATGGTCTAACTGGCCCCTTCGGGCACAGCTCTTGCTCTCTTCCTTCTACCAGTGCTGTGCTGCCAGCCCTGCCAGGCTCTGCTGGTTCTGCCCCACAACAGATGCCCCCCTGCCTGGCAGAGCTGCCCCTGCACCCGTCCTGCTTCCTTTCTGGCTGGTACAGGGCAGGTAAAACAGCAACAGATCCTTTTGCAGGCCACAGCCCGGCAGGTGGTATAGCTGCTGCGTTGCCCAGCCAAGGACCCTTCCTCACCTGCCATCCTGCTCTGTTGCCACCAGAGTGAGACCATGATCTGTTAATCTTGGGTTCCCCCTGGATGTGCTAATAGGAATGAAACCAGCAGGTAAGCCAAGTCCCTGACATCCTCCCACAGGCCTTGCTGTGTCATCCTGCATCAAGATCCAGTGGCTCAGTGTCCCTGGGGAAGGTGGTGTCTCTACCCCAGTGCACAGGACACACTCTTGCAGGTCCTTTGGCACCTGGTATCTGGTGGCTGCTGAGCTGTAGTCCTTCCCCTGGCCTCGGTGGGCTGGAGGAAAGAGAGGACAGCTGTGCCTGGCATAGTGCTGGACCTGGGTGCTAGGAGACCCTGGCAAAAGCACAGGGCTCCTCCTGAGCACTAAGCGGGGACTGAGAGCTTGGCAGGAGCCAGGCAGAGAGCTGGAGGAGCTCTGGATGGACTTCTCCGAACAGACAGAGCCCTTTAATTTCTGTCTTATAGTCAGAGCACCAGCATAGGCTGAAACACTGGCAAAATCAGCATCACTTGGGCTTAGGAGAGGCCAAACCCTTGGCTTGGGCACATGGAGCTCCATGTGCTGCATTCAGGAGATGGTACCTGTGCTGCTCAGCTGAGCTGGTGCGGACCTGCATCTGGTTCTGTCCCAGCTGGGTGGTCAGAAATACAGCTCTGGAGATGCCTGGCTCAAGAGAAGGAGAAGGGAGAGGTGAGCAGATACCACCTACCCATCCCTGGTCCCTGTGTTGCTCCCTTGCTCTGTAGGGGAGCAGTGGGCTCTCACTGGCTGCTGTAAGAGCCTGAGCCCTGCTGCAACCTGGCTGGGCCCCCACTGAGGAGGAACTGCCATGGGAGATGGACCTAAACACAACCAAGGTGAGGGTAATGGGGATGGGATCCTCTCCTGGATATGGTGCCTTGCATCTCAAGGAAGGTGATGAGCAGTGCTGTGCTCCAGACTTGATGGGCAGTTCTCCAAGGGGATGTACAAGAAGGTCCCAAGGTGTACTTGGAGGCACTTTTGGGGTGGGCTAGGGAATCCTGGCCTTCCCCAGCACAATGCTTCAAGGAACAGTATCTGGGCTGGCAAAACAGAGTGCAGCCCCTTCCACTGGGCCTGTGCCCTGCTGGTTAGTGCTGGCGTCATGGGTGACTGGTGTTGAGTTGTTGGCTGGGATGGGTTTGTGCTGTCAGCATGTCAGCCTCTCCTGGTGGAGAGGGGCTCCTGATGGAGCAAAGGGCTGCGAGAGCACAGGAATGTGAGAAGGAGAAAGAAAGGATGCAGGTGAAACTGTGTATTTGTCCTGGCGTGGACACATGCAGGAAGGATGTGGCTTCCTCCCTGTGGGGGACTGTGCCATGGAAGCTGTGGTACAAATCTCCCCTGGGGATGGAGGAGGGAAGCAGCAGCCTTCCAGAGAGGCTGAGCACAGTGTGTTGCCACCTTGCTCACACGTGGGCAGTCGTGTGCTTTTCCACCTGCCTTGGTGCAGGCCCCACGCGGGCTGCCAGGAGGAGCTGACCTTGACAAAGAGCTTTTGTTGAGGCGTTGGACCCGGCGTTTGTTACGCTGTGGCGTTGATTTGCCCTGCTGCAAGTGATCTTTAGGAGCTGACGTATTGGATCTCTGTGCTGGCTGGTTGCTGGTGGTGCCCTGCCCTGGCACTGCTGGTGGTGGCTTTTGGCCTGGCTGACTCTCAGGGACTGGTCGTGACTGCCTGCTAATTACAAATCTTACTGGAATGTAATGAAAGAGCAGCCTGTTTCCTGGGGCAGGCGAGGTCAGGCAGCGAGCACAGTGAGTGACCTGCTGAAGCTGGCTTCCCACCTGTGGGATGATGGGGTGCAGAACTTGCCAGACCAGGGTGCCAGAAAGGGGCTGTGCTTGGTTGTTTGGTGCCTCTGAGCGTCCCTTCAGGTATTTGGTTCGTCTTCCTGGCCCTGCTGTTTCCAGCCTTCAGAGCAGTGCTTGCTGCTGGGTTGGGATGCCCAGTGGGACAGATGGTGGCTTCCCTCTGGACAGCCCCTACAGGGAGCCCCTGGTCAAGGGCTGCGTGGAGAGGGAGGCGGGGAGGGCATGGTCCCCAGGGCTGGGCAGCATTTCCTCCTTCACCTGGAGGTTCCTGGTCCAGCAAAGTCGTGGACTGCTCCTGCCACAGGGGAGTTGAGTGTGGAGGTGCCCAAAGGCTCCTTCCCGCTCTGAAGGTGCTGCACTAGGAGCTTCTGCCCGAGCTGACTCTCCTCCTTGCGGTTTTCCAGGCATTCAAGCTGCAGTGCTGGTGGATTATGACCGCAGGGGAGCTGTGTTGCATCTGCAAATCTCTGCTGTGCATCAAGGACACATCTGAGCAGGTGAGTGCTGTGCAGATGAAAGGTCTGCTGTCTTTCTGCTGGGGGAAGCTGGTGGGGGGCTGTCATGGCTCCAGGCTGTCAGCGTCCTGGTTTCTGCCTTCCCTGCCTGGCATCTCATGTTGGAAGTAACAATTGCAAGCTCTTTTCCTTGTCTGTAGGGTGAGAATGTCCCGTGCTGTGGGTGAAAGGGGTAGGAGGTGGATAGGAGACCAGCAGCTAGCTGGGGGCCCAGAGGTTGCTGGTGATCTGCAGTGTTTTGGAAAGAAAGGCATGAAATGCTCACCAGAAAGAAAGGGGGATCTGTTCGTGTGCACAGCGTTTCATACAGGAAGGCCTGCAAAAGGCATGTAAAATACAAGCCAGGTATGAGAGTTCACAGCTTAGCTTGCAGTGTTTGTGGTTTAAATGGAAATCAAGGTGGTAGCCTCAGATGGCCAAGATGCATGTGGCCTTTGGGTCTGGGAGGTGTTTACGTTTAGGCAGTTGTTCCATCACCGGGTGACCCCTCCTCATCTGAGAGGGGAAATCAAGGGAAAAAAGAAGGAGGCTTGTGGGTTGAAATGAAACCAGATTTGCTAAAACAATAATGAAGAACTACTGTTAAAGCTACTGCTAATACGAAGTACAAAGTTATACTCAGCCCATGTAGTGGTCATAAGCTATGTGCTCCCAGCAGTGAATGGCTCCACAGCTCCAGCCAGAGCGTGATGGTCACAGCAAACAGGAGAGGAGGCCTTGGGGGTCAGAATGATGGGTGAGACCCTGCAGGGACAGCAGTCATTGAGGAAAAGCCCCATCCTCAGCAAACTTCTCAGTTTAGAATGGGAGTGATATTTATGGGATGGGGTACTTCAGTTGGGCAGCTTGGGTCATTTGCCCTCGGTTTTGCTCCTCCTGGCCCCAGAACCTGGCCAGCTCAGAACCACTGAAGACCTTGGTCACTATCAAAACCCACACACAGTGGCTGGCCACAAACTGAACAAAGTGTCTCCTCAGCTTTGTTCTCAAAACATCAGGTGCAGCAGTCTTCTCAAAAATTACAGCTTCCCTAAACAGAAAATCGATTCTATAATTGTGCCCCAGCAAACCAGGATAGGAGGTTGAGAGCAGCTGAGCCTCAATGCTGCCTCCTCTGCCTGTGACCCCGCAGTACCCTCCTGTCTGTCTCGCAGAAAGTATCTGGATCACTCCAGCCCTGCATCTCCTGCTTTCCTTCCCCTCAGAGCCACTGTGGACACTGAAGAGCTGGAGAGGGCAGTGCAGAGGTTCGGAGGCACACCGTGATGGTGGGAGCCATTCCACGGCAGCCACGCCGCTTCTGGGGGGTGCCAGGCTGGCAGGTGTCTTCAGCCAGTTGTGCCAACGACCGCCCACTGCAGGACAGGGAGGTTCATCCGGAGCGGAGCAGGGCTTTGCTGCAGAGAGGTGAGTGTGGGGGCAGTCAGGACAGGCTGCAGCACGGTGGGTTACACAGAGGTTCTTGAGGTTGGCAGGGAGTCCTGGAGGTCATCTGGTCCAACCCGTCTGCTCAGGCAGGGCAACCTAGGCCCATTGCCCAAAACCATGTCCAGGCAGCTTTTGAGTATCTCCCAGGATGGAGAGCTCACAGCCTTTATAGGTAACCTGTGCCAGTGCTCAGTCACCCTCACAGTAAAAAAGTGTTTCCTGCTTTTCAGACAGAACTTCCTCTGCTCCACTTTGTGCCCATTGCCTCTTGTCCTGTTACTGGGAAGAGCCTGGCTCTGTCTTCTTTGCACCCCACCACCAGGTATTTGAATATGTTGATAAGATCCCCCTGAGCCTTCCCTTTTCCAGGTTGAACAGTCCCAGGTCTCACAGCCTTTCCTCATAGCAGAGGCGGTCCAGTCCCTTAATTATGATAGTAGCACTTTGCTGCACTTTCTCAGCTGCAGCCTCAGTGTTGAGCAGAGAGGAAGGATCAGTTCCCTCAACCTGCTGCCAAGGCTGTGCATAATGCAGCTGGGGACATTGTTTCCCTTTTGTGGCAAGGGCACATTGCTGGATCACAGTCACCTTGGTGTCCACCAGGACACCCAGAGCTTTTTCTGCAAAGCTGCTTTCCAGCTGGTCAGCCCCCAGCATGTCCTGGTGCATGATACCTCCTATCACTCCTTTTACACGAAATACCTGTGTTCAACCACTGTGGTCTGCCACTTTCACATCCCCATTGTATCAGGGTTCAAAATACCTCCTGCAGCCTTGACCCACTTGGAGTCCCAATTCCCCAGCTGCTCACCTGCCCCTAAGCTCCACAAAAGCAGACAGCTGTGAGGACAGAGCTGCCAGGCATGGGCAGTTTGTCAGGCTCAGGAGCTCCTTGATCTGCCAGTGACTTTTCCTGCATCTCCCTAGTTCTTGCAGGCATTTCAGTATTCTTCATGGCAGAAAATCGCATGGCCTGGATTATCACAGCAAACTGAGCTGAAAATGAAATGAGGAGCTGTGAAAGACAGAGCAGGTCAGGCCCTTGGGGAAGGAAGGAGTGTGTGGATGGTGCAGGAGCCCATGGTGGGCCCTGGAGCTCCTGGTACTACCTGGCTGCTCCTTGAGGTGATGGAGGTCTCTGGTCCAAGCTGACAGTGCTGTGACATTAGGTCAGGTTTCCCCAGGCTGCCTAGCCACGTTTATGTCCCTGCCACGGGGTTGGCAGCACAGGCCACCAGTGTGTGTAGATGGGGCAGGTCTTCTTGGCCAGTGCTAGGACATCTTGTTACTGTTGCCCCAAGCAATGATCACAGTCCTGAACCCCTGGGACTGGTCCCGCCTGCCTGATTCCTGCGCTCTAGAACAACACAAGCACATCAAGTCCCCGGAAGAGGGCAGGCCCCGTTCTCCCCACTTGTCCAGACTTGTCCCCAGTGGCCTCCAGCCTAGCTGGAGACTCCTTTCTGTGCCCACAAAAAGAAGGAAGTGCTGATCCTGTGCAACATTTTGTAGTGATAGGTGTCCCTGCCCGTGGCAGGGGGCTTGGAATCTAAAGTTCCTTCCAACCTGGGTGACGCTGCAGGGCTCCTCAGAGAGCCACGTCAGCCTGGTTGCTCTTTCCGTCCCCAGAGAGGGTGATCCGAGTGTGGCTACATGTCCCAGCAGGTCCCTGGTGGCCAAAAGCCCAGACCAGGACAGCAGTCCTGGGCTGATCTCTTCCTCCTGCTCTCTCTTTCCAGATGCTGCACTGCAGAGCGTCCTGTAGCAGAGGGCTCACCCGGACGTCCTGAGCAAGGGGGTCCCTCTCCCACACACTGGTCTGTGGCACTTTACAGTCCCCCTCCTGCTGCTGCATGGGCTGTTCTGACTCCAGCTCCACTCGGAGTCCAGGCAAGTAAGGCTCCATGAGGCACATCCACACAGAGACCTCCCTGCCCCCGGAGCACGGCACGGATCCCAGCCTGTCCCCGCCCGGTGGAGAGGGGTCCTTGGAGCCCCCCTCGCAGCAGTGCACCCACCGCAGCATCCTCATGGGCTACAATGAGACAGAGATCAAGCGCCAGAAGGTTTACCAGGTCTCCATCTTCTCCCATCTCTCCAGCTCCCCTGAGAGCACGGAGCAGCGGGCAGGCAGCCGGCCAGCCATCAAGAGGGGTTACCCTGAGCAGCGAATTCCCGAGGGGGGACGAGATCCCAAACGAACTCCCTGGGGTGGTGGAGGGGTGACCAGCAAACGTGATGGGGGCCCTGGGCAGGCTCCCCTGGATGATGACAATACCTTTGAAGATGGCCTGCTGGTGGAGGAGCTGTCCCTGTGCGGCTCTGCCCAGCACTTCTCCCACAGCGGGCTGCGGGTGGTGGAGCACCGGTGTGAGGGCAGCCCAAGCCACAGCCCCAAGGCCAGCAGGGAGCACAAGTCGCAGGATGTGTCCTTCTCCCCCTGGCCCCAGCACATTGCTTGCAGTACTTTGCACAAGAGAGATAGTTGTACTGTCTCGTCGGGGGATCAGCCTACAGACTATGGAGAGAATGGGGAACGGGCAAGTGGCCACAACTTACTTCACCTTGATTTGCACAGTATTGCACAAACAGCCCAGTTGGACTCTAGTGAGAAGAGAGATAAGCCAGGGAGCAGCCCAGCTTACAGCAGTGGGGCTAGTGGAGAAGAGGAAGGGCCAGTGGTGGCCAGCAGGGGCAATGAGCCACTGCAGACAGTGCTCAGCCCTGAGCCCAGCAACCTGAGCTCCCTGGAGAAAACTCCCTGCGGGAACAACCAGCTCAGTGCTGGCAGCAGCTGCCCAGCCAAAAGGAAGCTGCTGCCTGCTGGTGAGGGTGTGGCTGACTCCTGCTCTGAGGATGAGGGCCTGTCCCCTCCAGCAAGGAAGAAGAGGGTCCTGCCATGCCATCCAGTGCCCACGTCCTGCCGCAGCACCGATGCCAAGGGGGCCCCGTTCTGGAACCACCTGCTTCCCATGGCCAAGGTGAGCATCAGTCATGGGCATGTCTCAGGGTCACCCAGAACTTGGAGCTGTCCTTGTTGGCGATGTTGTTTATGGTGGCACAGGACCCTGTCCTGTCCCAGTGCCACAGAACTGGTGTGAGCAGGACAGTGGCTGACAGTCAGCCCTGGGACTCACCATTTATAGATTGTCACCAACCCCTGACACATTGTAATCACTTGATCCTCTGCTTGCAACCAGCTGTCTAGCCTGGAGAGCCTTGCCCAAACAGGACACGACCTCCCTGTGACAGTGAGAGTTGGGCCACAGTCAGGGTCTGACAACTTCATGTTAAGCCAGCCTGACCAGCAGGCTTGGGAAGAGTGGCTGTCTTCTGCCTTCCTTAGGAGGAGGAAGGCAGAGGGGTGGGATGCTTGGGTCCCTGGCCATGATATCCATCAGGGCAAGGGTTTAGTGGCAGGGAGTGGGAGTGGACATGCCCTGGCCAGGGAGTGGGAGCCTCAGTGCTGTGTGCAGAGATGCCATTGGCTTTTCTGAATGTCTGGGGTGCCTGTGGGATGTCTCCGGGGTGCCACAAACTCAGAAATGAGGCAGACTCCAGAGGTTTGCAAACACCCGGGCAGCTCAGGAGCTGCCTGCAATTATTCCCTGCTTACCAGCCCCTCCTGCCAGCTCCCTAGATTAGTCATGTCCTGCCAGCTGAGGCTGCAGCAGACTCATGCCAGAGCTGGCACGTTCTTCTCTTTCCCTGGGGTATCTCACAGTGCACGGACCCACAGGGACTGAAAGCAGAGCTGCCCTGGCTTCTTGCTGCTTGAAGTGGGACACGCCATCCATGGGGCACAGCCCTGTCCCTGCCATTGTGCCATGTTGGTGGCTCTCCCTCAGCCTGGCTGCCCCCAGCACTGCCCTTGCAAAGTGAAGCCCTCCAGCAGCTTCCCTGGGTTTTCCTGCCTGGTCATGCCAGCCAGCTCCATCATCCCTTTGTGTTGTGCTGCCTTTTGTGTGGCTTCCAGAAGGGAAAACCCCTGAAAAGGGGACATCTTTAAAAGGAGGTTGCTGTGTGGCCCTGGCTCTATCCCCCCAGCCCACAGCTGTGGGAGCCTGGCTGGGGGCAGGGGTGGGCACCAGGACCCTCTGCCTCGCAGCACAACTGAGGACTTTGCATGAATCACCAGGAATCACTTTTCCAGGGCTGGTCGGGGAGCTTCATTGTATGTGTTACCCTTTCCTGGGAGGTGCAAGGGGGTGTTGGTGCATGGCTCTGGGGGTATCTTGCCACTGAGACCTGCTTTGCAAGGTAGGAGCTGTGTGCTGCACCCTCGGCTTGGGTACCAACACCCTCACCCCAGAGTGGGGTTTGGGCAGCCCCACATCTCCACCAGACACAGCAGGTGGCCACCCTTGCAGAGGCTGCTGACAGCTCCCCATGGGTGGGAGCCTCTCTGAGCTGCTGGGACCCTTGTGGGGCAGGGCCCAGGGGCCATGGCACCTCCATGGCGGTGTGCAGTCTCCTGTTGCTGCCCTAACACTGTTCTGTTTCGTGTCCCCTCCAGAGCTCTGCGGACTGCACTGTGGTCGGGAGGAGGCTCAAGAGTGGTCTGCGCCTGAAATCGTGAGTGTCCCAGCAGCCCTGAGGGGTGGAGGTGGGGCTTGGGGTGCCCAGCACCCCACAGCCCTGAGGGAGGGTCAGGTTGAGTCCCTTCCCTGCCCCAGGGGCCTCCCCTCCGCAAAACCCCAGGCTGTGAGGCAGAGAGAGGTTTCTTCTTCCCCTGGTGAGGAGAAAAATGGTTTCAACCTCTACTAAAGAAAGGGACAGGGGGACCTGGAGAGGGCAGCCTGGGGCCGCATGCTCTCCAGTCTGACACCAGTCTTCTCTCTTCTCTCAAAGGCGACATCTCCGGAGCGGCCTCCGGAGGGGTACCAGGTCCTCTGCAGCACCCTGGGCCACCACCACCATCAGCCATGCTCTGCTGGGCAACTTTGAGGTAACAGCACCCACCTGCCAGAGAGGGGAGATGGGTCCTCTGGGTTCCAGGATGGGCTGGCAGCAGATGTGGGAGGTTGAACCTGACAGAATCCCTGGTATGGAGCTGGGCTGTTTGTCTCCAAGGGCCTAGCATGCAGTGGCCGTGTCACACAGCCACCATCGAGCCAGCAGATCCTTAGAGGAAATGCCAGGCCCCGGGACCCTGCTGAGATGGCTGCTGCAGGTCTAAGCTGAGGTGCTCTCGCTGCTTCTCCGTGTTAGACGCCAATTTGGGATGGGTCTGTCTCACAGTGAGCAGCCAGGGCCTCTTACAGATAAGTCTCCAGGAAGCTGGGCAACATGTGAGGACAAGCAGGGCAAGAGGTGGAGATGGGGGTGATCTCCCCTGCAGCTTGTGGCGAGGGGCAGGACTGGTGTTTGAAGGTCCCCAGCGTGTCCCTCCTCTCTCAGGAGTCCATTCTGAAAGGGCGCTTTGCGCCGTCGGGAAGGATCGAGGGCTTCACGGCAGAGATCGGCGCCAGCGGCTCCTACTGCCCCCAGCACGTCACCCTGCCCGTGGATGTCACCTACTTCGACATCTCGGAGCACAGCGCGCCCTCGCCTTTCCTGGTACGCGGACAGGGAGGGCTGGGAGCCTGGGGGAGGTGAGTGGGGGCTGCACCCAGGCGCCCTGCATCCTGGGGGCTGCCCCGCTCCGGAGAGCGCGGCTTGAGCAGCCCCCTGGAGGCCTCTAGCAGTGCCAGGAGCAGTTTTTTAACCCCCAAAAAAAGACACAGAGGGAACCCTTGCAGGCACAGAAACAGGCAGGCTGCTGGCCAGCTGCCTGGTGGCTGTTGCTTTGCTGTCACCTCTTGTGTGGCTGCTTGTTCATCCCCCGGTCCAGAGAGAGGCTGAGCTGGGCTGCTTCCTGCTGCCTTGTGGCAGGTGTTCGTGGTGAGGGGGTCTCTTGGCCCCCTGCTGGGTCTCAGCTGGGCTCTCCATGGGCTTTCTCCCTCTCACAGACTGTTTCTTTTGCCCCAGGGAGTAATTGACTTGGAGGCCTTGGGAAAGAAGGGTTACAGTGTGCCCAAAGCTGGAACCATCCAAGTGGTGAGTTGTCTGTCCCCTGACCTCCCTCAGTGCCTTGAGGAGAGGATCCCATGGGCTCCAGTTGCCCCCCCAGGGTGGATATGCTCCGTTACAGTTTGGCTGGGCAGCAGGCAGAAAGCCTGTGCAGGGAGGGTACGTGGCCACCAAGGCTGCACAGCAGAGGGGAGCACAGGGTCCCTGGGGTCCTGGCACAGAGGCGGTGGGAGATGGAGAGCGGGAAGATGCTGGGAAGGGACGGGGGTCTTGGCAAGAGAGTGGGGGTGGGATGCGGTGGGAGCACAGAGTTGGAGGTGAGTGGAAAGAACCAACCTTGTGGGCCTCAGGCCCCCACACCTTTGGGGCTGGTGTGGGGCTTTCTGGACCCTTGAGCCTACTGGTGCTGCCCCCAGATATCCCAGCCCTGCCCCAGGGATCCATTCCTGTGCCCTTCCCAGTCTCACCCCCTACCTCTCTGCCCCCAGACCTTATTTAACCCCAACAAGACTGTGGTGAAGATGTTTTTGGTGACATACGACTTCCAGGACATGCCAGCCAACCACATGACCTTCCTACGCCATCGCATCTTCCTGGTGCCTGTCGGGGAGGGGGAAGGGGCCACCACGGGCCTCAGCGACCTGCTGGGGACTGGCCCGCCCCGCAGGGTCCTCTGCTACCTGATGCACCTAAGGTAGGACACACTAGGAGGGGTGGGCACCCAGGGTCACCCCCAGGCAGGGACACATGGGAGAGCAGCCCCCCCCAAACCTGCAGGGCAGAGGCTCGAGGGGGTGGCAGCCTGACCCCCTTGTCCTGGGGAGAACCTTCAGGGGGGTCAGAGCTACTGGCCAGCTGGACCAGGATTCAAACTAGGCAAGGGGGTCGTTCCCCCCGCCCTGGGTGTGTCCTGTCCTTGCCTGGGAGCCTGAGGTCCCTGTTCTCCTCTCCACGCAGGTTCCACAGCTCCAAGTCGGGGAAGATCTACCTTCACAACGACATCCGGCTGCTCTTCTCACGGAAGTCCATTGAGGTTGACTCGGGGATCCCTTATGAACTGAAATCCTTCACGGAGATGCCAAGGAACCCCTGCTACTCACCCCGGGCCTGACCACCCCCCCAAGGCCACAGGGGAGCCTCCAGCCCAGCACTTTGGGGATTAATGAGGAAAGGGTCAGCAAGCAAGCACTGCCTTGGAATATTGTCCTTCCTGTCCTGAGCAGCACAGATGCTGTGCCCGTGCCCTGCCACAGGGCTGGGAGCACTGACTGGAGGCTTCAGCAGGAGGGACAGGGGATCGGGAGCAGCCCTGGTGTTCCAGGGATGTGCCCAAGCCTTGGCAGTGCTGCTTCCAGATTGGAGAATTGGCTGGAGCCAGGGGAAGGGAGAGAGGAGTGGGGGGTGGGGGGGGGGGGAGCGGCTCCAGGTGGTCATGCTGGTCCCAGGGTTGGGAGCAGAAAGTGTGGAAGTGTTTGTATTTATTAGTATTTATTGTTGCTGGGAGCGCAGAGGAGGCTTCTGCAGAGGATTGGCGGTGCTGTGCTGTTCTTCCCTGGCTTGGGGCAGGGCTGCGGGGACCCTGGGGGGGTGGGGATGGGGGCAGCTGGGATGTGGAACAGAGGGTGACGGCTCCCAGGGCGGGGCTGTGGGAAAAGGCCTGGGAAAAGCCAAGACCTGCTGGGCTGCAGCCCGGGGAGGCCTGGACTTGCCGTGTCACCCCTTAGGGAAAGCCAGAACCCAAGGAGTCTGTGGTTGGGAAAGGAAAGGGCCGTTTCTGCAGCTCCTGGGGATGAGAGGGGTGGCTGTCACAGGGGTAGGGACCTGGCAGGGGGATGGGGCGCTGGAGGATGGGCCAGAGCCCCAGGGAAGAGGGGAAACAGCAGAAGCCTGGCGGGACCCGGAGCAGTGCCTGTCCCTGCTGCAGCCTCGGCTGCCGAGCCCGGGCTGGGTGGGTCACAGCGGGGATGGGAAAAAAAAACCAACCAGCTTGAAGCCCACCGGCACCCCCTCCTCACCTGGCATCTCCGCTGGGCTCCGGGGGGGGCCGGCTCAGGCTGGGGTCTGAGGGGGGACAGGCCCCCGCACCCCGCTGTGCCCCGGCTGGCAGGGCTGGGGGTGTCCGGGGCTCCCCCCGTACCCCGGGAGCGGCTGAGGGGCTCGGGCCCCGCTTCCCACCGCCTCCCCCGCCCCGCCGGGACCTTCCCCGCACACACCGCGTCCCTGCTCCCCCCGTGCCCCCCCCACCCCCCCTTCCCACCCCCCGGCACCGGGTCCCCGCCTCCCGGTATCCCCCCCCCACCCCCCCCCAGACTTCCCCCGGGGGCCCCGCTCTTCGACGGGAGGGGGGGGGGGGGGTGGTTGGGGGGCTGCGGTACCTGTGCTTTTCGTGTTTGTTTCTAATTTAATAAACGCCCGTTTGGAGACCGACCTCGGGGGTTTTCCGCCCCCCCCCCAAATCCGCGCAGGCTCCCGGCGGGGGGGGGAGGAGGGCGGAACGCGGGGCCGCGGCTGCCGGGGCGGCGGGGAGCGGTGCGGGCAGCGCACCCGGAACAGCCCGCGGGCCTTTCCGGGGCGGGCGGCGGCGGCGGCGGCGACGAGCGGGGCGGGCGGAGCGGGGCGGGCGGAGCGGCGATGCTGGCGCGGGCGGGGAGCCGGGCCGGGCCCGGCCTCGGCCTCGGCCTGCTGCAGGTGGGGGGGGGGTCCGGGGCTGCGGGGAGCCGGGCAGGGATGGGGGTGCTGGGGAGCGGGAGGGTTCCGAAGAGGGTGGGGGGGTGTTGGTAGGGGGGAGCGGTGAGGTGGAGGAGAGGGCTGGAGGGGAGGTGTGAGGGAAAGGGGTGTAGGAGAAAAGGATTGGGGGGGGGGTGGTGTTTGGATCGAGGTGCAGGGGGGATGTGGGGAGAGCCGGGCGTGGGGGGCACTGCGGGGGGGCTGTAGGGAGGAGGAGGGGGTGCCCGCGGGAAGCAGGTCTTTTCGGGGGGTGGGCGGCGACAAGCGGCCTCGGCTGGGGAGGGATAGGCTGTTAAAGGGGGGTGGCCTGGGGCTGGGAAGGGGGTGGGAGGAGGGGGTTTTGGCCAGGGTGCAGGGGCAGAAGAGATCTCGCCCGCGCCTTCCTTTTGGTTACGGTGTCAGGGACGCTTGATTTCTCCCCCCAGTGTCGTGCGGGAAGGGGGAGCACGGAGGAAGCTCCAAGCGTGGGGCTGAGCCTCCCCAACCCCTGCAGGGGAAGCTCTGGAGCTCGGGCTGGCCCCGGGGCCCGGGTCTCAGCCCGTGCGACAGGCGTGGGCCTGTCTGTGGCACCAGCGCTGCCTCCTGCCCTGCTGGGTGGGGGCTGCCAGCAGGGATCCCCGACGGGAGAGCAGGGGTGGTGCTGGGCTCCAAGGTGCTGGCAGCTGGCCTCCATGCCATTCCTCTTCCTTTCTCCAGCGCTCCCAGCAGCTGAAGCGTTCGGCATGGCTGGCCCCGGCGCCGCACCGCTGGACCTCTGGCCTGCCCATGAACATCGGGGTGCTCTTCGTGCCCCAGCAGGAGGCTTGGGTGGTGGAGAGGATGGGCAAGTTCCACCGAATCCTCGAGCCTGTAAGGAGATGCTTTTCTCCCCTTCTGGATTCAGCAGATACCTAAAGCTGTAGCGAGGCGTGTCCTCTGCGCGAGGATTCGGCGGATGGTGTGCTTATTCTTCTAGATTTTTGGCTGATTTCCTTGGGTGGAGCAGGGAGAAGCCTGAATTTCCACTGTGTGTAAAGCACATGCGCTCTGCCTGAGCTATCTGCAGTGTGTAGGGCACTTGGTCTTAGTTCCCACAGCTCTCTCTAGTCTGACTGAGCTCTCTGGGGAGGAAAACCCCAGATTAGAGGGCTCAGCCATCTAATCATACCCTTTTCCCAGGGTTTGAACTTCCTCATCCCTCTGCTGGATCGGATTCGTTACGTGCAGAGCCTCAAAGAAATCGTCATTAACGTCCCAGAGCAGTCAGCTGTCACCCTAGGTGAGGAACAGCTTCTGCATCCTGACTGGTTTCTTCCCCTGTGTGCTGGTGGAGCAAGGTGACAGCGTGGGAGGAGTGGAAGTGACCCGGGCTGCTGCAGCCAGTCCTGTCCCTGGGATGTGGGGTTTGGCCACACTCCTGACACTGAGAGCAGGAAAACCCCAGAAGGTCCCATCTGCCCACTCAGGGCTGTGGCTGCCCCTCCTTGCTGGGTTGAATGCACCTAGGCAGGAGTCTGTTCTCACATGTGTTCTTGTGTTGAACTAGAAAAAACCTCTGTGTTTCTGTAAGAAATATTTCACACTAGGTTAATGGACAGCTCTGTCACAATGCTAGTATTAAGCTTTTTTGGTTTGGTCTTTTCCTTAAATCTTCATTTGTGAAGATAACTACAGAATGGAAGGCTTTTGGTCTGCAGACCTGAGACTTCCCGTAGATTTAAAATGTCAAAATGTAGTGTTTTCTGCAAGGTCCTTATTACAAAGCCTTTTGGATAAGGAGATCCTTTTCAGCCCACCCCTCCTCCATGCCATGCTGCTGACTCCGGGAAGGGATGACCCTGCCTAGCTCTGCTTGTTCTCCCGGGGGGAAGGGAAGGGGCGTTGCTGTGTTTTTGTTTTGCTGCTTCAGTCAACAGGAGGTGCTGTTTTCTCCCGGCAGATAACGTCACCCTGCAGATCGATGGTGTGCTCTACCTGCGGGTTATAGACCCCTACAAGGTACCGTCCCTGCAGGGCCTGAGCCAGGCCTGCAGACCCCCCAGGGCCAGACAGACCCCCAGACCCCCTCCCCCAGCAGGGTCTGCCTCTGCTGCTCCTCCCACCCCACTTGCCTGGCTCCATTCTCCCCACAATGTGGGCATCAGCCTCTGCCCACCTAGCTGCCCCCAGCAAGTGCCCCAGTGCCTTCCCCAGGGAAATGGGGAAGGAGAGGAAGGCAGATCTCAGCTCTGGACTCTGCTTTCTTTGGCGAGGGTGTCTGTGGCAGGCTTCTCATCTCAGTGTTTGCCCATCCTGACTTGTTCGGGGTCTCTCTCAGCACTGCCATCGGCACTGTCCTTTGCTTCTGCTCTTCAGGCCAGCTACGGGGTGGAAGATCCTGAGTATGCTGTGACCCAGCTGGCCCAGACAACCATGAGATCTGAACTTGGCAAACTCTCCCTTGACAGAGTCTTCCGGGTGAGCCGGGAAGGTGGATGAGGGAGCTGCCAGTGTCTGTCCAAATCCTGGGGCAGACTGGGTGGGCAGGCTGGTACACTGAGCAGCAAAACACCCTCCCCACACCCTTGTGTTTCAGGGGACCCATTAGTGAACCCTTGAAGATGAGTCTTGTTTCAGGTTGTTGGTTTGTATTGACTGGAAGCTATTTTTTAGCTTCCCTGGGTCAGCTAGAAAGGGTGGTGGGTGGAGCCTGCCCAGACTCAGCTGGTCCTGCTGACTTTCTCTTGTGCCAGTGACTCTTTGCCCAGGCCCAGCAGCAAAAGTGTCCTGGCTGACCTGGTTCAGGGGGCTGTAACCCTCGTGCAGAAGCAGGAGCTGTTTGTGTTCATGGATGATGTTTGTACCCAGATGTATGGCAGATGTTTGTATCTCAGCAGTTTCAGGCTGGGTGTTGCCCTCCCTAGGAGGAGATGACCCTTTTGCCACTGCCTCATGCCTGTGGAGATGGGGGTTTTTTGCCAACTTTGGCCTGTCAGGGGAGGTGCCTATTTCCCTCCTCTCATGCTAAATGCCTCTGCTTTGCTCTCTGCCCTTTCGTTTGTGCCTCCCAGGAACGGGAGTCCCTCAATGCCAACATTGTGGATGCCATCAACCAGGCCTCGGACTGCTGGGGCATCCGCTGCCTGCGCTACGAGATCAAGGACATCCACGTGCCCCCACGTGTGAAGGAATCTATGCAGATGCAGGTCTGGTTCTCAGGGAGGGCAGTCTGGAAGAAGAGGGAGTTCTCCCCTTCCATACAACATGGTTGTTCTCTGTCCAGAGCTGGCAGCACTGGCTCTTCCTGGGGTGAAGGAAGCCTGTTCGCACTCCAGCTGCAAACATAGAGATTGAGTAGATAATTCCTGTCCTCATTTTGGCAGTGGTGGCCCTGCCGGCTCTTGTTAAGGCTCTGTAGGAAGCAAATCCCAGAGCTGGAGGTATTCCTTTGAGAAAAGCTGGTGCCAGATCTCCAGGCTGGAAGAGCAGGGGTGGGGGAGGCTGTCTGATTAGGTGTGGACAAGGCTAAGGAGCAGAAGCAACCCTCATCAGGGATTGTTCCATGTTCTCTGCTTGTGTCCTTGTCCTGTGCCAAGCCACGCTTCCCCAGGTGGGGCACAGGAGCATGTCCTCACCATCCTCACCCATGGAGGGGGATTTTCAGGCTGGCTTCTGACCCATGTTGGCAGGTGGAGGCAGAGCGACGGAAGCGGGCGACGGTGCTGGAGTCGGAGGGGACGCGGGAATCGGCCATCAACGTGGCTGAGGGGCAGAAGCAGGCTCAGATCCTGGCATCAGAAGCTGAGAAGGCCCAACAAATCAACAAAGCTGCAGGTGGTGCTTGGGGAGGAACGTGTGGGGCCTGGTGGGGGGCGAGGTGGGGTGGTGTCTGTGGGCTCAAATAATTGTGGTCAGTGGCGCAGAGTCTAGTTGGAAACCTGTGTCTAGTGGTGTCCCCCCGGGGTCAGTACTGTGTGCAGCCCTGTTCAGTATAGGCATCAATGACCTGGATGAAGGGACAAGAGTGCACCAGTAGCAAGTTTGCTGATGATACAAAACTGGGAGGAGTGGCTGACACACCAGAAGGCTGGGTTGCCATCCAGTGTGGCATGGACAGGCTGGAGAGCTGGGTAGGGAGAAAATGAAATTCAACAAAAGTGAGTGTAGAGTACTGCATCTGGGGAAGAATGACCCCACGTATCAGAAGAGGCTGGGGGCTGACCTGCTGGAGAGCAGCTCTGGGAAGTAGCACTTCAGGGTCCTGGTGGACAACAGGCTGACTGTGAGCCAGCAATGTGCCCTGGCAGCCAAGAGGGTCATTGCCATCTGAGGTGCATGAAGAAAAGTGTGGCCAGCAGGTTGAAGGAGGTTCTCCTCCCCCCCTACTTTGCCCTGGTGAGGCCACAGCTGGAATACTGTGTGCAGTTCTGGGTTCCCCAGTTTATGAATGATAAGGAACTATTGGAAGTGCAGGGCCACAAAGATTATTAGAGGAATGAAGCATCTGCCCTACAAGGAAAGGCTGAAAGACCTGGGTTTGTTCAGCCTGGGGAGGAGAAGGCTGAGGAGGGATCTCATCAATGCTTATAAATGTTTAAAGGGTGTTGTCAGGGGGATGGGACCAGACTCTTTGACATGGTGTCCAGTGGCAGGACAAGGGGCAGTGAACACAAGCTGGAGCACAGAAGGTTCAAGCCGAACATAACTTGACTGTGAGAGTGACAGAGCACTGGAACAGGCTGCCCAGAGAGGTTGTGGAGTCTCCTTCTCTGGAGACATTCAAAACCTATCTGGATGTGTTCCTGTGTGATCTACTGTAGGTGATCCTGCTCTAGCAGGGAGTTGGTCTTCAGAGGTCCCTTCCAACCCTGACAACCCTGTATCCCTCTGCACCAAGGGGTGATGCTCCCAGGAAGAGACCACATCCCTG